>NC_136508.1:101869916-101904916 GCF_053919585.1 Euprymna scolopes
GCAAGTACATTAAGTTAGTGAGGAGATTTGCTGAAGTGTTTACTTAAGGGGGCGGTTCATTAGAAATTTGTGAACATTGGACTTGAAGACATCCAAATTGTAGTCCGGAGGGAAGCAGGCAGACGGAACAGAGTTCCACAGGCGTGCATTTCTAAGAAAGAAGTTTTGTTTATGGAATCCGCGTTTTGATTTAGGCACAGATATAGAGTGGGGGAAATTTTCCACGGTAGATTCAGCTAGACGGGTGTTTCTAGTGAAAGATTGGCGAGGGGGGACCAGAGACTGGAGTTCAGACGAGCATCTGCCATGGAAATAACGATAAAACAAGGACAGGCTCGAAACGTCTCTTCTGTGGGAGAGAGGTTGCAGGATAGAGAAAAGGGCATCCCCCACTAAGCCACGAAGTCTATTTTGTACTCTGTCAAGGCAGGATAGGCTGTTTTTAGCAGCTCCTGCCCAGATATGGCAACAGTATTCCATCCTTGGACGTACTTGGCTTTTATATAGATAGAGAATTGCATCAGTAGTGAGATATCTTCTGGAGTGGTAGAAGGATCCCACCATCTTTCCAGCGACTTTGGCAACAGACTTGATGTACGTGTTCCATTTCAGATCAGGAGTAAAGGTCAAACCCAGAAGCTTGTCAAAACACGGAGCCTCACCCAGACTAGAGCCATCCATCACAATTGATAGCCAGATGGGGATCAGAGCGTTGATATAAGGAATATGTAATGTTTGTGTGTTGTGGGGGGCGTAACATTTATATATATTACATCATAACGACAACTGTGACCATTCTTATAGGTTTCATATTAATACGGACTGGGAGATATATGCAACAGTTCTTATACACAGAGAAAGCGATACTTCACTTATGTTTGAAAAGGCACATAATCTTGGAAGGGTTACAGATTCATTAAGATGCTAATAAAACACATTTACCTTTATATTGTAAGGAATATCTAGACAAACAGTTACAAACATATTTGGTTCTTTATTCAATCAACCGATCGGTGACGTCAGGGATTTCAGTCTTTTCGACTACATGGATTTCTCTTTTACACTTCGCCTCTAAGGAACTGCAACTCTCCAACTCTCTATCACCGGATCTTGACTGATCAACTGCAACTCATTAACTGACTTCCAACTCCGAACCCTCAGATTCCTGTATCGAGAAATATCGTCAGAAGTATGGTTTTCAAACGTGATTAATTTTCACGTGGCTTTAAATATGTTTGTCTAAACACACTTTTAGTAAACAAAAGAATCTTCAATTCTAATATCTAGCCAATTTTTAAACAATATATTTTTAATTCGCATAGTGCCTTCATTTAACTGACATATTTAATATTTAGATTTCTAAAAGAATGGCCCATCGACTTTTTCCGACATAAACAATATTTAACTATTTCTCCAAGAATTCATTTCTAACATTTAATTCTCAATTTTCTTTAACACTTGTCTACAGTGTTCGATTCTAAGCTCATACTAATATCATTTGCACTTACTTTCATGGTAAGGAGACAGCCCTTTCGGAACCCAAGTTCGGATATGTCTAACTGATGAGCCCAAAAGACGGCGAAACCGAAGTCTTGGATTTCCGATTAGTTAGCTGTCATTGTTCTTGTAGTTTGCGATATCGTTTTGCTGTGGAAAAACATATATAATATCTCACATTCTGAAGCTCGATCTCTCTCTTTCTCTCTCTTATTCTTAATCTCTCTTTCTCTCTCTCTTTATATATATATGCATATGTATGTATGTCTTTATATATATATATATATATATATATATATATATATATATATATATATATATATAATTGAAAAAACTCACAGGACCTTATAACGGATATCATAACCCCACATTCGGTTACGGACTTCCGGTTGCGCATGCGTACATAAACATAAATCCCTAACAGTGTAAACAAATAAACACGAATCGCTACTTTTGCAGAATTTGACCTACCCACATAAATATTAAGGCTATTATTAAAAAAGAAGGCTAGGAATGTTTTGCAACTATACTGTCGCAATTTTCTTGCAAATAAATCAAATTTGACCGGTTGACAACAATAAGAAAAAAATAAAACGGGGATTTCCCCACGACCTTCCTTTTTTTAAATTAATTCTCCATTTTAAATACACTTTTCTTGAAAAAAAAAACATTCATATATTTTCTTCTATACTTCCAACATAAATTAACAACCCCGATTTTTTTTTTTTTTGCTTAACAAATAAAAAATACACGCGACAATAGCACTTAGTGTTTTACTGTGTACGTTTTCAGCGTCCGAATCATTTTTCCGCGTTTAAATTAAAAAATATATAAAAATTTGAATTAAAGAATCTGTCCAGTGCACATTTACCTATAAGTATGCCAGACCACTTATCATTCAATGGTTGTAAGTTTCCTTTTTTCAAAACTAAACTATTATAAACAGTGCGACTCATAGAAATCTATCTATATTCTTTTTTTCATTTGAATATACTTTCAGAGAAATGTTTCTGTTATGGCAAAAAAAATCTATGTTCTTAACGTAAAAAGTGTCACACTCATACATTAATTCAATAACTATTATAATATACTGATTCAACGGGACAGGGGTAGGCGAGTATATATATATATATATATATATATATATATATATATATATATATATATATATATATATATATATATAAAGCTGAACGTCTGTGTGTGGGGGGGGGGCTGGTTACGAATAGGCTTCTATATGGTTGACTATTTAAAAAGATGATTACATATAATGATAGAAGAATTATCGAGGATAAGGAATGCGTATATTTGATCTGGCAGAACGGTGGGGCCGGCACTCGCCTCTGGTCCCCAAAGTATGGAAATAAAAAAAAAACGTATACAAGGGTTTTTTCATATAGATATACATAAGAATACTTTGATAACTATGTTTAAACTTAAATAGGGATAGTATAATAAAATTATGGGATCTTCGATCGCGCTTGTACTCCATGGAAATATAGCACACACTTTAACAAAGAGTTTTCATATCTATTTGAGTAAGTATACTTTGATAAGTATGTTTCGGTTTGAAGAAATATGGTATAATAAAATCATTTGGTATTCGTTCGCGCCCATCCTCCAGAGAATGGAAATACGTCACAAATAGATTTTATTTATTTTTGTTAGTTAAATCATATTATGTCGAATTATTCACCTCATAAATTCACGTTCTTATAAAAGTGAAAACAAAAATACATGTCAGAATTTTTGACAATTCTCGACACAAAGTTTGCCTAACTCAATTTTGTCCTTCTCAACTTGCACACGTTCGAAAATAGATTAATAGATAAATAATAAAAATTAAGAACGTTACTTGTTATCGCGTCAAAAAAGGAAAAAAAATCCTATCCCCGTGATTACGTGTTGTTTTAAAAAAACATTTGCATAAACTTTTTATTTATATATCCCTTTTACATTTAAAGAAGAAATTCAGATGACCACAACCCTTTCTGCGTATAATTTACGTTACAATAGTACAACCCTGAATGCGACGGCGCAATATTACACCGTTCAATACTGTAAATCTGAGACGAAGCTGTTCTGCTTGAAAAGGGCGCCCTTTTGTTTTTATTCATATTTATATCAATTCTTTGATTTAAGAAACTACAATAATTACGTGTTTACCTTTTTATTATCCCATTTTGCTGTTTCGGATTTTTTTTTTTATTAAAGTAAGAAACGATTCATTATTTTTCAAAACTGTTTTTCTTTCTTTGTTTTTCGATATTTCGTCGATATTATTCAGTAAGAGTGTTGAGCAGAAAAGCTAACAAACGACTACCCGAAAAAATATTAAAGAAATAAATGTTACCAAAGTCACTTAAAGTTCGGTTCATGTTTTTTTTATTAAATAATTTTTAATGCTCTTTGCTTGAAATAATTTCAGCGAACCAAATTTAAAACGAAATTTAAGGCGATAACTTAAATAAATTTTTATATAAACAGCACATGCCCTACTCGAATATTCCTCAAGCACAAAGCAACGAGAAAACATTTAATTTTTTTTCTAAATATTCCTTATTTTGACGGAACTCTCTAAAATTGTTAACACAGAATGGTCAGGGTCCCCTTCTTCAAATTGAAAACGGTTCTGTCCTTTCAACGTCGCTGACATTTTGATATTTTTTTAACCGGTTCGTGAATTAAACATTTTTTGTTTCAAACTACGTAAAAATACAAACTAATGAAGTTTTCTATCATAAAAGTTACTGTTTTAGACTATGGTAGCATTTATTTCTGGTATATTTATAGTATCCATAATATAAAACTGCACGAGTGTGTGTGTTTGCTCACGAATAAGCTTCTACATGGTTGACTATTTAAAAAAAAAACTGATTACATATAATGATAGAAGATGTATCGAGGATCAGGAATAGGTATATTCTTCTGGTAGAACGATCGTTCAAAAGAAATCATGGGCTCTGCGTTCGCGCCTGGCCCACAAAATATCGAAATAAAAAATGAAAAAAATGTTTACAAGGGGTTTTGATATACATGTACATAAGAATACTTTGATAACAATATTTCAACTTAAATATGGATGGTATAATAAAATTTGGGGGTCTGCGTTCGCGCCTGTCTTCCAGGGAAACATAGCAGAAACTTTAACAAATACTTTTCATATCTATTTGCGTAAGTATACTTTGATAATTATGTTTAAGTTTAAATAAATATGGTATAATAAAATTATGGGGTGTTCGTTCGCACCTGACCTTCATAGAATGTAAATATGTCCCTAAGTTTAACAAGGTTTTTTAAAGGGTATAAGGGTCCACGATAACATTTTAACTTTAATCTTAATTCACGTTAGCTTTTATTTATTTTTTTGAGTTGAATAATATTGTGTCGAATAAATTCACCTCATAAATTCACGTTCTTCTTTAAGTGAAAGCCAAAAAAAAAAATCGGAACTTTAGACAATTCTCGACACAAATATTGCATATCTATGTTTTTTTCCAATCTCCACTTGCACGTGGCACCCTTTCGGAAATAGATACATGGATAAATAATTAAAAAAAATAAGAACGCTACTTCTTATCGTATCAAAAGAAGGAAAAATCCTGCTCAGTTGATTACGTGTCTTTTTAAACACATTTACATAACATTTCTTATTTATATATCTGTTTAAGGTTTTTTCAGTTGACTAGAAGGAATTCAGCTGATGACGACCCTTTCTGCGTGTACTTTACATTACAACAGTACAACCCTGAATCCGACCGAGCAATACTACACCGTTCAATACTGTAAATCTGAAAATAAGCTGTTCTGGTTGAAAACGGCGCCATTTTCTTCTTATTCTTATTTATATCGATTATTTTCTTTAGAAAAACTAAAGTAATAACGTGTTTACTTTTTTTTGATATCCCATTTTGCTGTTTAAGATTATTTTACTTAAGTAAGTAAAGATTCATTATTTTTCAAAACTGTTTTTGTTTCTTTCTTTTTCGATATTTCGTCGATATTATTCTGTAAGACTGTTTAGCAGAAAAGCCAACAACGACTACCCGAAAAAATAAATATACAAGAAGTAAATGTTACCATAGTCACTTAAAGTTCGGTTCATGTTTTTTTTTGTTTTGAAATAATTTTAATGCTCTTTACTTGAAATAATTTCAGCGAACAGAAATTAAAACGAAAGTTGAGGCGATAATTACTTCTTCAAGCACAAAATAACGGAAAACATTAAAATATGTTTATAAATATTGCTTACGTTGACGGAACTCTCTTACATTGTTAAAAAAGAACACTCAGATGCCCTTCCTTAAAATTGAAAACGGGGCTCTCCATTTAAAAGTCGCTGCCATTTTGATTTTCTACCATGAAAGTAACTTTTATTGACTATGGTATCATTAATTTCTTGTATATTAATATTATTATATGGATAACATTTTCTCTTTGTAAGGAAAATCATTTTGTTGGTCACTCTTGGCTACAAATGGAAACAAAGTTGATATAAAAAATATATATTTTCCAGAAAATGAACTTTACATTTATCATATCTTGCTTATGGTAAATTTTTTGAGTATCAAAACCTATCTATTTACAATCCCTCCTTTTCATCACCTATACTACTTTCATCAATCATAGTCCATTTCCTATAGGCTGTTTTTGAACCCAATCAACGACGGGTACTTCTGCTAGTACACACACACAAGTATGTATATATATATATATATATATATATATATATATATATATATATATATATATATATATATATATATATATATGATACACACATTGGGGAAATTACAAAATCCAATGTGACATAACCGTAAAATGATAAATCTTATCCAAGGAAGAAAACCGGGTGTCACAACAATAAAGACTAAGAAAAAAGTCTTAGCATATCGTAAATTTTGCCTTACAAGCACAACATA
Source organism: Euprymna scolopes (assembly GCF_053919585.1). NCBI lineage: Eukaryota > Metazoa > Mollusca > Cephalopoda > Sepiida > Sepiolidae > Euprymna > Euprymna scolopes. The sequence goes on from NC_136508.1 coordinate 101,876,336, forward strand.
GGGTGACTAGAAAAGTGATGTAAAAACGTATCAAATACACGGTATGAGTAAGGGTTGAATACTGCTGCCATATCTGGGCAGGAGCTGATAAAAACAGCCTATCCTGCCTTGACCGAGTACAAAATAGACTTCGTGGCTTAGTGGGGGATGCCCTTTTCTCTTCCCTGCAACCTCTCTCCCACAGAAGATACGTTGCGAGCCTGTCTCTGTTTTATCATTATTTTCATGGCAGGTGTTCGTCTGAACTCCACTTTCTGCTCCCCCCATCGCCAATCTTTCACGATAAAACATCCGTCTAGCTGAATCCACTGTGAAAAATTTCCCCCACTCTATATATGTGCCTAAATCAAAACGCGGATTCCATGAACAAAGCTTCTTTCTTAGAACTGCACGCCTGTGGAACTCTGTCCCGTCTGCCTGCTTCCCACCTGACTACAACCTGGATGCCTTCACGTTCAACGTTAACAAATTCCTAATGAACCGCCCCCTTAAGTAAAAACTTCATCAAATCTTCACACTACCGTAATGCACTTGCAATAACCCCGATCCCTGAGTTGCTTCCGGGCCTTGATAAGTGGTAGCCACTGTGTAAAAAAATGAGTAAGTCAGCTGAATGGCGTATAAAAGACAGAAGAGAATAAAGATGGCATCAACAAGAGTAAGAGCACGAGGAAATAAACTGAAAAACATCGAAAAGGAAAAGGAGAGATTGGAACCAGGGGTACAGTTTAGAATACATTACGTACGACAGTAAAACACGGCTGACATACTAAGAAAATCACCCTGGATGTGGGGACTATTACACATGAGCACCAAATAATAACCAGATATATAGAAACTGTAATCAATGTGAAACATTTAGATAGAGGAACACAGAAAGACATCAAGACAATTGAAACTGTATAATTTCACTTACTATGCTCGAAAAAATATTTAAGAAACGAGTAAATCAATTTACGGCCAGGATCAATGCCACCATATTAAATTTTTAGTGAATCGGCAAGATTGCTGAAAAGGCCGAATATAAAAAACTCTAGACCTCCACTGGTTTAGTAATAACTCTACTTTGATCGGGGGAAGGTTCATAGAAAACCAACGTTCAATGAAAGCTAAAGGGTGGTTCCAGCGAGAAGTCGCTGGTAAACGACGATTTCCATTGTGCAAATTCATGTGCAAAGAATATCAAAAGACGACAGAGTAATGGAAATATATGGAAAACTTGCTGCTAGCTAAACACTATGGAACGCCATGCGTTGTTGACAGCGAGAAGTCTTTGATTATAGAATATTAAAGTATATCCAAATAATAATAATAATAATAATAATAATAATAATAATAATAATAATAATAATAATAATAATAATAATAATAATAATAAATCTCAGGACTTTTGTAATGTCGTTTCTTAGTGGAAACACGATCCAAAGATGAAACATCTACAGTGAATCCCTCTCTCAAGAAACAAAAAAGATACATTTGATTATTATTTTAAGTCGTATAAATAACTGACTGTGGTTGTACAGACCAATATATATATATATATATATATATATATATATATATATATATATATATATATATATATATATATATATATATATATATATATATAAGTTACAAAAGCATGTCATCCAAGGCATGAAAATTGTTAAGCAAAATGTTTTTACTACAGGGTTTAAAAATAAAGGTGCAAGATTCAATTTGAGATCATTGAAAATTCTATATCTATATCATTAATTCCTAGATGAAAGATAATGTGTTTAAATTGCAACAAAATGTACATTACATAAAATACATCCAAGGTAATTTTTTGATTCAATATTAATTACATTTTTATACCTTACTTTGTAACATTTATAAAAGTGCATTTTGAAGATAAATAAATTTAAAATTGAATCTTGTACATTTATTTTTAAGCCTATAGATAAATCATTTTGTTTAACAATATTCATGCCTTGGATAAAATGTTTTTCTAACTTGTATCTTATCTTTTTAAGATTATATTTAAAAACTTTCCTTCTCTCTATTTCAGTTTTTATCTCCCTTCACACCACAACTCATTTTTGCAACCCCTTCTTTGTATTATTATAGGTCTGAATATTTTCTCTGTTTCAGTTTGTATTTTTCCTCACATAACATCTCATTTTTGAAGCCCTTCCTTTGTATTATTAAAGGCCTGAATGTTCTCTCTGTTTCAGTTTGTATTTCTCCTCACATCACAACCCATTTTTTCAACCCCCTCTTTGTAATACATGTCTGAATAATGAGAAAATCTGAATTTTTTAAACAAAAACTTTAAAATAAAACTTTAAGATTAATTTGTTTTAAACTTCTTTCAGAATAGAAAATCTTTTAAATTTTATAAGGAACATATTGGATATAGGTTTCATTAACTAATATTCAGTACATAACGAGAACAATAGACATGAACATTTCAAAAGGTATGTATAACTGGTTACGGTCAATAGTAGTCCTCGCCAGCGAAAGTCTTTGTTATTGATATTCTATTATTATTATTATTATTATTATTATTATTATTATTATTATTATTTAAAACATTTTGTGTCCTACTCTTTCGCGCGAGGACTAATATATATATATATATATATGCCCGACCGTGAAATAATGTTATCGCCATACATAACGAGTGGCAGTTGAAAAGGCAATTATCCTCCCTGGAAAACAATCGTGTCAATTGTTCATCCTTTCTTTCTTTGCAAAAATTTCATACGAATTAAAATGTAACACAATTCAGGGAACAAAAACAACAACAACAACAATAACAACAACACCGCTAACAGTAACAAAAACAACGACAATAACAGCAACAAAACAACAACAACAACAACAACCACAACAACCACAAACAGAAATAAAGTGTAATGGGGAAAAAGTGATATAGGAAAATAAATAATGATTCCGGTAATGTATACTGCTAGTAAAATTAAGGAAAACTTCAATTTCTACAAACACAACAATATTTTTTTTTGAATAGAGAATATTGGTTTAAATTTTTTCCTACTGCTAAGAAGATTATACGAATTTGTCCTGGGAAAATGCAGAATTGAAAGCAAAACAAAGAATGACAGGAAACAAATGAACACATAACTAAAGAAATGGCAAATCACTAGAGGATGCCCTCCAATCTGTAATGGAATGATAACAAAAATAGTTGGTCACATTCAATGCTGCCAAGACTAAACTGGTTTCCTACAATAATTACAAGAAACCTTCTCTGCCACCTATAGCGATGGCCAGTGACTCCCTATCTGAGAATACATCTTTCAAACTGCTTGGGCTAACGTTCACAGGAACCATGAGTGAGAACAATTACATTGAAAGCATTGCCAGGGTCGCTGCGAAGAAGGAAGGTTCTCTCTAACGTGCTAGAAATTACTGACAAGTGAAAGTATCCTGTATCTCTATAAGGCCACCATTCACCCATGTATGGAGTATTGTTGTCACTTTTGGGCTGGTGCATCTGCTGATAATCTCTCGTTCCTAGACAAGGTTCAAAAGAGATTCGCCAATCTGATAGGCCCTGAACTGGCATCTAAGCTTCAGCCTCTGTCCCATCGACGAAACGTTGCATCCCTCTGCATGTTCTACAAGTATTTTAATGGTGAATGCTCTGACGAACTGCAGACACTTGTGCCCCCACGACGTAGACGCCCTCGACAGACCCGACAGGCAGCTAAAACCCACCCCACACTGTAGAGATCCCTAGATGTAAAAGATCTTTCTACTTCAGTAGCTTCTTCCCCAGAACCGCTAGACTCTGGAATTTCATTCCAGGTATCTGCTTCCCCAACTGTACTGACAGGCAGAAGTTCAAATGTAACGTGAACCAACCTCTTGCTGCCCAAATCCCAACATAGCGCCGCAGTAGTTGCTGCCTCTGATAGTAGACCCCTACACCAAAGTGGCAATGTGCCTTGCTTGGGGTGAAACTGTAATAATAATAAAATGTTCAAAACCAGTAAAAAAATAGCCATCACCAAAAAGAACATCACATTAATTTTGAGAATAATGGCGCCAGGTATTGATTTTGCAACATAATACAATTACACACACAAAAAAATCTCAGAAACACACACACACACACACACACACACACACACATATATATATATATATATATATATATATATATATATATATACTGTGTGTGCAAAATCAAGACTTCAAGACAAGGTGTTGATGGCAACAAAAAGTGTATTTCATTTTATGTTACAATTGTTTCAATGTCCAGTTCGACAATTTCAAGCATTATATTGATTGAAAATTTTCCCACGATATAATGCTTGAAATTGTCGAAATGGACATTGAAACAACTGTAATATGAAACGTAATACACTTTTTGTTGCCATCAACACCCTTTTTGAAGTCTTGATTTTTCACACACCGTATATTAATGCTCAATTATGAAATGTTATTTTTGTAGCTTAATCCTTAAGTTAACCTTTTTTGGTTTAAAACCTATTGGTATATGAAAATTTATTGAATTACACGAACTCAGTGTATTACATATAAGTATCTCTCTCTCACACTCTCTCTCTCACACTCTCTGTATATATATATATATATATATATATATATATATATATATATGTATATATATATATATATATATATTATGGACTCTCCCGTCGTGTTCGACGCATGAGGGGCAAAAAATTCGCTCTGTTTCACTCAGCCTTCAATGCTTGTGCCACATGTGTGACACGAGGCCAGCTCTGCTCCCACAAATAAGCCGCACGACTCACAGGACACAGGCTGGGAAGGTGCTGTCCCTACTCTTGCTCTACGAAGATTTGTTTGATTAGATAGCCGTGTGTCAATGTATGTGTTCATGCCCGCAAAATATTTTTCCCTCCACAATTTTCTTTCAGCAGCATCTTCTTCAAAGGCTTTTGCGTTCAGGCCTGCGTGCTTAAGATTGTCTTTCAGCTCATCCCTGTACCTCAGAAATGGACGACCCATATTTCGATTACCCTCTTCCAGTTGACTGTATGCTAGTTGCTTAGGAAGACGGTTTTCATCCATGCGAACAAGGTGACCAGCCCACCGAAGCTAAGATTTCATCAGGAAGGCCTCAATACTTAAAGTATCGCACCTAGCAAACAATCCCGAGTTAGGGGCCTTTTACTTCCACGTTAATCCACATATACTGCGAAGGCAAGGCTTATGGAATGTATCTAGTTGCGCAATCTGCCTATATTATGAGGTCCAGGCTTCCGATCCATACAGGAGTATCGAAACAATCACTGCACGATAAACTGAGATTTTGGTCTTTAGAGTAGACAAAATTTATCCTGAGACGCAGTGTGGTTTTAGATCTGGAAGTGGAACCATCGACATGATCTACTGTTTACCCCAAGTTGCAGAGAAGGCACATGAGAAAAATCAGGACTAGGTTTGTCGTTTTTATCGACCTAACCAAGGTGTTTGACTCTATCAACAGAGTTGCACTTTGAAAGGAATTGAATAAAGTTGAAATCCCTAAAAAAATGTGAAATGTAATAATATCCTCTTACGAGTATATAGAGGCACGTGTAAGAGCAGACGGAAAGTTCTATGAGTAATTCAAGGTAAAACCGATACATATGTATGTATATATATATATATATATATATATATATATATATATATATATATATATATATATATATATATATATTGCAATTAGGAAGGGAAGACTTTTATGATTCTTGATTAAAAGTAAATTTGTATATATATAAATATATATATATCTTCTATCCAAAAAGGTGGGAATGAAGGGGGAACAGGAGAGGAAAGACAAAGGAATGGGGAACCAGCTGACCGGTTTCGACCCTCACTTCCTAAAGCTGTATCGAGGGAGTTTTTAAAATAAAGAATGAAAAACGATTAAAATAGCATTTTATTTAATTTACGGGGAGAAAAAAAGTGGGAAAACGATTAAAATAATATAGCGTTATGGACGAATACCCTAGGGATTAATCACGTTCAAACCCAGGAGGCATTCCCTTTGCTTTCAAAGAGAAGGTTTTCTGAGTCGAACATGAATGGTCTTCAAGGTCTTGAGATGGTATAATGAATGAGCACGACTATTAATAGTAAAAGCGTCCGTGCTAAAGAGGGTATTATCTCACTAGATACGTTCTTCGGAAGTACACCATTTTTGACCCACTGTATCTATCCGCCCTAGGCTATATGGTCTCCCTAAAACCCATTAAGCGGATTTCCCATTAAGGCCCATTCTCTCCATGGTAGCGTCATCGCAACACAAGGTCTCAAAATGGAACTTTGACATTTTACAACCTGTTTCACAATATTATAGTAAATATTGTCTGAAAGATTCATTTTATTTTGCTGATTTTATTAAAATGTCTAAGATTGTTAACAGATTTATGTGCTCCTATGATATTAGCAACCTTTTTACTTGTGCCCCTGTTTTGGAAACTATAGATATCTGTGCAGATTTTCTATATCGTGGCCGGATATCGCCGCCTCCTATTCCTGAACACATCTTTATTGAACTTATGAAACTTGCCACGACATTTGTGGAATTTAGTTTCAACAACATTATGTACAGGCAAAAAGATGGTGTTGCCATGGGGGCAGTACTTGGACCGACCATGGCGAATATTTTTGTGGGATTCCATGAAGAGCGCTTACTATCTGGACCCATAAAGCCATTGGTGCACTTCCGATATGTTGATGACACATTCTGTTTATTTAATAACCAAACGGAAGCTAACACCTTTTTCTCCTTACTCAATGGAATGCATCCCGCGTTAAAGTACACCTATGAGGGAGAGTGCAATTCAACCATAGCCTTCCTTGATGTATTGGTAACAAAAAACGGCATCTACTTACCATAGATCTATATACCGTAAACAAACATTTACAGGTTTGTACACTCGTTGGGATTCATTTTGCCCCCAAAAAAGTAAGATAAATCTAATTTGGACCCTAACAAATCGAGCCCTTAATATTTGTTCCAAATTAAATTTAGATGAGGAATTGGAAACAATTACGGATACTTTATCCAAAAATGGGTACCCCTTGATGTGATTAGGTCAACTATTAAAAATAAATTGGCTGAATTCTCTCGAATGAAAGAGAATATAGTAGCCAAATGTCCAATTTATCTTCGTTTGCCTTGGTTAGGTAGAGTAAGTGAGAAATTTGCCAAACAAATAATTTCAGCAGTTCCTGGATGTTATTTTGCTGCCAATGTGCGTGTTCTTTTCTCTACGAGAACTTCATTTCCATCTTCTCGAAAAGACGTGCTACCCCCCCAGCATACAAGTAATGTTATTTACAAGTTTGAATGTGGTTGCGGTGCAACCTACTTGGGTCGAACGACATTAACGTTAGATGGAAGAATTCAACATCATGTACCCAGTAAAATTAGGAATGGAACCTACCGACAACTGATGTCGTTACTAACACATACGGGTCCTCAATTACTGATCATTTACTTAAAAAACCGTCTTGTGCAGCAAACTTTAGCACGGACTCTTTTAATATTATTAGTCGTGCTCATTCTTTATACCATCTCAAGATCTTGGAGACCATTCACGTTAGACTCAGAAAACCTTCTCTTTGAAAGCAAAGGGAATGCCTCCTGGATGTGAACGTGATTAATCTCTAGGGTATTTGTCCACACCGCTGTTTTATTTTAATCGTTTTCCCAGTTTTTTTTTTCTCCCCGTAAATTAAATAAAACGCTATTTTAATCGCTTTCATTAATTATTTTAAAAAATCCCTCGATAGAGCTTTGAGAAGCGAGGGTCGAAACGGGTCAGCTGGCTCCCCATTCCTTTCTGTTTCCTCGCCTGTTTACCTATTCATTCCCACCTTTTTGGAGAGAAGATATATATATATATATATATATATATATATATATATATATATATATATATATATATATATATAAATTTAATTTTGATCATGAATCATAAAACTGTTCCCTTCCTAATTGCAATATTTAAATTTTGTATCTCTAAAAACATCATGATATATATATATATATATATATATATATATATATATATATATATATATATATATTGTTCAATAAAATAGATGTTTTTGTTTATTAATTCTAATTGGATACACTCCAAATTCTGAATGATAGTCTTTATTTCTTGTAGAAACTGGCTGATGAAATCGTCATATTTATTAGAAGTCCGAATACTTACTAATCCTCCTGGAATCATTATCATGTATTCATTAATCTCATCAGTATGTCCTGTATTTAAGAATTCAGGTGATCGCACATTTCCCTCACAGTACAGGCAAATAAGTCTCTTGTGTGTCATGAGTGACTGATTAAGTATTATTAACCGGCGAGATATTTCAAGGCAAGTTTTTAAAAAAATGAACAACTCCGCCTACACACTCTTTGAAATGTGTTTAATGTATTTTAAAAAATGTTTGGAACTTATGAACCAAGCCACACTATATTCTCTCTCTCTCTCTCTCTCTCTCTCTCTCTCTCTCTCTCTCTCTCTCTCTCTCTCTCTCTCTATCTATCTATCTTTATCTCTCTCTGCACCCCGCCACCAAACTTGAAACTCATTATAAAAAATATATGTATCTGATGGCCTACAATAGTTACAAAATCCCTCCCATTTCCATGTAAAATAATAGGTTTCTAAATAATAAGGTTATTATTTAAACGAATGGCGTTAAATGCAAAATTTTAAAGTTATTGCACGAGCTATACATTATTATATTATTTATATTATAATATGAGTTTTTTTTTCAGTTCAATCATGACGAAAACATATTAAATGTATTTGCAGCTGTGTTTCAATTTTCAGATTATAATCGTGTGTGGAACACTTTATTTTTTTTTACGGATTGATTGCTGCTATTTCTTCTGGTAAGTAAAGGGCATAACTAACTGATACATTAATTAAATGGTTGATTTTGCGTTACGAAACAGATACTGTCAAGAATTTTAAATGTCAACTGGAATAGAGGAATAAATTATAAGCTGATAAAAATCATTAATTTTGGAATAGAGGGTTTTAGTCATTAATTCAATATATTGCTCTGTAATTACATTGAACATTTTAAATAAGGATTGGCATATACTATAAGGAAATATATTTCTACAAAAATATATATGTATATATGAGTATATATATAAATATATATATATATATATAATTATATATACACACACACACATATATATATATAAATAAATAAATATATATATATATTTATATATATATATATATATATATATATATATATATATATATATATATATATATATATATATATATATATATATAAAGGATATCTTACACTTTTTTAAATCCTTAATTGAATCCTACTGGTGGGATTAATGGAGACGTCCGTGGCGCATAAGGTCAAGATTAATAATAACATCTTGGTTACTTTGGATGCGTTATTAGGCAAATATAGTAATGTGTTTTTGTCAAAACTGGACGTTTTTCTAGAATCACCAATGTTTACAGCCGCATATTCTGGAGAGACAGCTTAACATCTACCCTCATAACGATTAGCAAGAAACAAGGATAGTCCCGGAGAGTAGGTAAAACCTTCATAGAATCATATCCTAGCTCCAAAGCAACGAAGCTATTATCGCACACGTTGATGCTTAGAACGCATAGCATTACCAAATGTTTACCTTCTATGATCGAGTACGTTCGACATTGCTTAACCTTGGTCATGCACAAAAACCATAGTTGATCATTTGGTTATATTATTGTCGTACTATATCAAATAATTTATAACGTTGATGAGGATGTATAAATGTGTGTGTAAACACCGTGCTAATTATTATTTTCTGGTATTTTTAGAATGTTTGCACACACACACACAGGTACTCACACACGCACACACACAACTAGGGTGGGCATGTATAATGCACATTTTCTCCTTCTATATTTCTTTTTGTTTTTTTTTTTTCAATTTTATTTACAAGTCTCTTATATAAAATATTTTTAATATAACCTAACCGTAATTGGTGTTATATTGTCACTTCATGTTATGAGAAAAGTAAGAGTCTTAAGAGAGATGACAGTTTTAAGAGTGTTCATGTTGTAAGTGTTCATATTGTAAGACATGGGATGGAGACATTAACAGGTGTATATAAAGAGAGAGTGAGAGTTTATAAATGAGAGAGATTGCATATAAATACATTTTGAGAAAGAGGTTTCATATCTAGATAGACATACCGAGAGATTGGCATTTATGCCGATGGATTGACAGGTTGGCATTTATGCTTTGACAGTTCGTATGAACGGGAGTGTTTAAATAACATACATAGACACATATACTTTCTAACACATATATTTTTTTTAGATAATGAATTTCAAATAGTTTGTACACATAAATAGACAATACCTTTTTCATGTAATGATGGACACAGGAGACGGCAGTTATAAAAAAAACACACGAGGAGCATTTATTCTTCCCTTGACCGGTTGGTGGCTTTGCGTTCAGGAATTCAAAGGTTCACATTCTAATGTTTCAAAAGTGACCGTCTCGCTTCTAGACGTTCGACTCCCATGTCTGGACCCAGACTATCGGCTGTCTCTCAGACTCTCTGCCTCCCTTCTTCTGACTCCTCACTAACTAACTAACTAACTAACTAACTAAGTCTCACTTCCTATATTGAGAAATCCATGCATGTCCGGCCAACGTGACCACAATTCACGTTCCATCCACATGCGCGACCTGCACGTTTCCGAACATTCTGATTTCCCATTTTTTCTTTGTTGTTTCACAAAGGAATTCAACCTACATATCTAATTCATTTAACCCATCTTTTATTATCCACATTCTTTCTAACAATGATAGTTTATTTATTATTTTTTCATCAGAATCAACAATTTACTGGACATTCCATTTAAACCTATTGTTCTTTAAAACTTATCTACAGGGTTCGATTCCTGCTTTCTATCATTTTATTGTCATTTTAACTAAATCTCTCTATTTTTATACTTACATGAAACGGGGACAGCCCTTATAATGTAACATTGGTACCTTTTTTATTCAATGTATGCCGTATTGTTTTCACTGGTCGCTGTGTTTGTTTTCGAGCGCCCGTGCATTCTATATTTTGCTGTCGTGTGAAATTGCGTATTGTTTTACTGGTCGTCTCGTTGTTTGTTTTCGCGCGCATGCATTCAATTTTTCCGTGTTTATACATAAAAACAAATGTGTAAAATATTTACGATTTAAATACATGCGTAAGGCATTTACAATAGCGTTTTCAGCTGATTTTATTTATTTATTATTTGCGTCGATATCCAATATTCATCTAAGAACGTGATTGTAATTTCGTCACGGGTTATCCTTCTTAGATCGTAAAACACAATCAATTCAATGCAATTTCTCATTGTTTACAATCTGATCTTCATTGCACGGAGACCATTTGCCAACATTAAAATGATTTTAATATTTCGTTGCTGTCAGGTTCAGAACACTATAGTGAGTTAACGTGGCATAAATATCTGATACATTTTCATCGGATATCCACAATTACATCACTTACACGCACAGAAGCACGCATTTTTAAAATATCTCCATGGGGAAAATTTATTCGAAATTATCAAAAAATATTTAGCTATCATTTCGTTTTAAATACCTCGTAATATCATGCCATAAACATATTTGATAACGGTGTCAATTTGATTTATATATTTACTAGTCGAACACATAGGATACCCAGCATTTACTGGAAAATTACTAAAGCCAGGAAATACTACAACTGGGTTATATTGTGACTTATTTTAAAAATATTATAAATTATTTTATTCCATTCCTTCAATGCTATTTCATATATATCTAGCGAGGCGTACCCGACGTTGCCCGGGTGTTTGGAGGTGTGTGTGGAAACTCCGGGGGAGGGGGGTTAAAAAAAGTAAGTATGAGGATCGAACCCGAACCCTTGAGGCAAAGTTGTAAATTAAAGTGTGAAAAAAAAGTGCGACTTTAACAATTGCCCCACCGCGAGATACTAACGGATACACGTTTGAATTTATTTAATTACTTGGATTTGGCAGGTGCCCGTTTTAATGAGTTTATGAGGTCAAGTTTGCCGGCGGGATTTATATTTCCCAAGATGTTGTAGGAAAAAGACTAAGCCGCACGCGGCGAGCGATAAATGTTGAATATTTATCTTCCCGAAATCGATCTAATTAAATAGACAGGCGAGCTTCGTTGTTAACTGTGAGATATTACGATTTATATGTGAATGAAAAAGTTTTAAAAAGTTGTGAACCGACCTACCGCTTCTTTGAAAAAAACACTTTTGTAGACATACAGAAAAAGCGAACGCACATACACACATACATACATACATACATTTTCGCTTTTATATTTATAGAAGACTATAAACCAGATATATTTTTCATATTTACATTTTGTAAAATTATGGCCATTTTTCTCTTCTTATGGGAAGGATTTAGTTTCGAAATGACATAGCTTTTATTCCTCCTCGTTAATCTTTACCCCTTGTAATAGTGTCGAACTTTTTTTAACTTGAAAAGTTTTACTTTATTAAAGATATACTCTATGATAACACAGTTATATATATATATATATATATATATATATATATATATATACAGGGTGAACCCAAAAAACGGACCCTTACTCTAATAAGACCCTGTTTCTTAGTGTTTTGCCGCATAAAATAAACTTTTGGTCATAACTGATTTATTATATTCAAAACACCACACCATAACATAAGGGGCTTTGGCATTTTTTCTCCGTTCTACAGCATATGTTCCATTTAGCTTTTTTTTTTTTTTTTGGGTCACCTGTATATATATATAAATATATATATATACACTTGTGCCCGATATTATTCATACCCCCCCTTGAAAATTGAGTTTAGTAGGTGTAACTTTGTAAGAATTTATTGTTTACATCCATATTGATACATATTCTTAATAAACCTCTTCTGATCATTTTCGTCATTTTAAAATCTCGGGATACTTGTAATAAAAGAAATATACAGCTATTTATAAAATCTGCAATGTTCAAAAATAATCATACCCCCTTATTTTTTCAGTATTAATCGAGTTTCTGACTGTTTGTTTCCTGTTTGATTCTTATTTTGAATGCTTTTATACAACCTTTGATTAATTTCATTTCGTTTTTTGCATTTTTCAGAAATTAAAATGATATCAACTGAAAACCAATAAAAGAATAAAAATTATTAGAATGGGGAAGAAAAAAGAGCTTAGTAATGATCTTAGGACTAAAATTGTGAATTCACATAAGGATGGTTTAGGTTACAAGTCAATTTCCAAGAAATTTGAGGTCCCTACAGCAACAGTACAGAACATCATCAAAAAATTCCAGAGCCACCACACAGCAAACAACTTGATTGGTAGAGGAAGGAAAAGGAAACTGTCTGCTAGAGCCACCAGGAATATTGTAAGAAGTATTAATGCAAATCCAACCACCACTACTAAGGACATTTTAGAAAATCTGGAGTCTTCTGGCATAAAAATATCAAGGCAAACATTGCAAAGGACTCTGCATGAAAATGGTCTGAAAGGAAGAAGTCCAAGAAGGACTCCATTGCACACCGGAAAACACCTTGCAGCACGTCTAAAGTTTGCTAGGACCCATGTGAATTCTCCAGAGTCCGTTTTCTCAAGTATGTTGTAGACTGACGAAACAAAAATTGAATTGTTTGACCATATGGATGCTTCTTACGTTTGGAGGCAGAAAGGAGAAGCTTACAACCCAAAGAACACCATACCCACGGTGAAACATGGTGGTGGTAGCCTAATGTTTTGGGGCTCCTTTTCGGCTAGTGGTCCAGGTAGTTTGGTCAAGATAGATGGAACCATGAAGAAGGAGCAATATTTGGAGATACTCCAGAAAAACATTAGACAGGATGCGGAGAAGCTCCATTTAGGACCAAACTGGGTCCTTCAACAGGATAATGATCCAAAACATACTGCCAAAATAGTCAAGAAATGGTTTGAGGATAATCAAATTAATGTTTTGGAATGGTCTAGCTAGAGTCCCGACCTGAACCCTATCGAAAACCTCTGGCACATATTGAAAACTGAGGTTAAAAAGCGGAAACCTAGAAATTTGAGGGATTTGGAGAACTACTGCATTGAAGAATGGTCAAAAATCAGTGTTGATGCTTGTAAAAACCTTGTTGATAAATATCCAAAACGGTTACAGGCAGTTATTAAGAATAAAGGGCATGCTATTGACTATTAGTAAGGTATGAATAATTTTGAACAAGTGCCATTATTGTTTTTCTTTGTATAATGTTTCAAACTTGCATAATTTATTAATTTGTTGAGTTTAAATTAAATGCTTGTGCTCGATTTATTGTTTGAAATCCCTTTAATATTGTCTACCTTCTGGTTTGAGCAATATTATTATAGAAATCTCAAAGATCCGAGGGGTATGAATAATATCGGGCACAAGTGTATATATATATATATATATATATATATATATATATATATATATATATATATATATATACATATATATATATATATGTATACATACGTTGTATAATTGTTTTTGTTCGCGATACTTTTTGAATAAATGAAATTATTTATGCGTAACTGTAGTTTTACCTACATGTGAGTTAAGAATAATACTCTATTTTACTAATTTGTTACCCCCAAAACAGGGTGGGCGGCATATATATATATATTGTTTTTATAATTATCGACTGACATGTATTCCGTTGTTTATAATTCATCGCTACATTTAAATCTAGCGATATATATATACATATATATATATATATATATATATATATATATATATATATATATATATACGCACAATAGCCCGGGTGTTATGCATGTGTTTTATTTGTCACGCTTATAACCGAGTCGTGTTATAGTTATTAGCTTGGATGCTTGATGGTGTGTGTTGAGGAAAAAAGTTGTAGTAGGCAGCCAGGCTCGAACCCCTAGCGCTAAGGTGAAAAATAATGTGCAAAAAACGCGATGTCTTTGCCGTTGCGTCTATCACCAAATCCGAAGTGGCGAAATGTTTAATTGAGGCTAGTCAATCGAAAACAGGGGATTATTTTCAATAGTATCGACGATAAAATCGACCCCACTTTGTAAAAAGTGCCCACTTGAGGGTGACGCAATTAAAGTTTTCAGCTCAGTTTTCGATATATGTCATCCAAAGGGTCGAGCCTAAAAACGGATTGATCTCGTGAAAATTAGGCGCCTCTGTCTAAAGGTTCAGGCATACATACATGCCTACATACATACATACATACATACATATATACATACATACATACATACATACATACATACATACATACATACATACATACGTACATACATACATATATACATACATACATACCTACATACATACCTACATACATACATACATATATACATACATACATACATACATACATACATACATACATATATACATACATACATACCTACATACATGCCTACATACATACATACATACATATATACATACATACATACATACATACATACATATATACATACATACCTACATACATACCTACATACATACATACATACATGCATGCATTTAAACAGACAGGTGAGAGTTATATTATAGACTAGCCTAGGTTCGTGATGTTTTGCTGTTGCGCCCACCATCTTTAGATACTAGTGCCGCATTAGAACGGCATTGTAGATTCTATCTTGCTCACTTCTATCTTAAAAATTCGAATCTCTTCGATATCAACTTTAAGGTTTTGTATTTCATCATTTGAGGTGCGAAGCCGGATTGATATGCAAATCAATCCACATCAAAACCCATTCTTTTAATCCTTAACGATCACCGCATAACCGCTTGCCAAGTTAAGCAATAATCTCACCTTCCAACACCGCTAGACAATACTAGCCTTTCAAAACACACGAAAAATCGAATCGTAATTTTCTTTCGTTTCGACTCCTTCAATTTTTTTTACTTTGGACTTGCATCAGTTAATATTTCCACCTCCGACCGCTTTAAATTTACAAAGTTCAACTCGGAGCATTCTAATCTTTTCATCTTTCGACGCTTTCACATTTCCAAGTTCAATGCGAATCAAATTTTTTCCCTCTTCTGGGGCCTCCAATTCTCATAATTTTATTTTTTCTCTGCCGCATCAACTTTATATTTAATACCGAAATAGCTTCTACCTTTAAGATTAAAGTTTGACTTTGAAGTGCATGATACCATTTAACGTTTGTGTAAAGAAAACAATTGTTCTTCTTGAGCTTGCAATGTTCACGGCATATACAATAAATGCCATTCTTTTTTTTTCTATCCCTGTTTTGACGTTCGTAGTAAATCCGTATTTCTTTCTTCCAATTGACATGCGAGTTTACCGTACATTCTAACGATTCACGATTTAGAAGAACATATATGTCCTCACTGAAAGAAATACCGGCATTTTATGTGCTCAAATTCGACTTAGTTTTAATTTCCCAGTCTCACGTTTTCATTTTCTTTCAGTCGGGTTTCGAGTCTGAGTTACAGTGATTTTGTTCCAATATGCAGGCGTCGATATTAGACGCTTTTGCCTATGTCTGCTGTCACAATGCTGGGATTGCTAAAGGTATTATGAATTGTGAGTGGTCTCTTTGAATATGCCTGGTCCTAGCAAAACGTGGGCCAGTATTTCTCAATGAATATGAGGTGTGTTCAATAAGTTTCTCCAGATTTTTTGTAAGGCCACTTTTATTGATAGTACGTATATGAAACTCTAGTCCTCTTTGAATTAATCTCCTCAAGCTTTAAGGCGCTTCTGGGAAGCCCCGTGCAAAACATCTTGTGTGAGCTTGTAAATGACCCTCGTCCCAGCTTCTGTTTATTTCCGTAATTGTTTCATAATTATATTATCTAAGGTTTTCTTTGATCTTAGAAGCTGACGAAATGTTACAGGTATGAACTATGAAGAAGAGGAAGAACTGTCTTGAAGTTCATCTTGCTCAAATAGTCTTGACAAGACTAAAGCACGCATTGGACGAACTGCATATTCACTTTCGACGCGATAAGTTCATATACTGATATCACACTGTGCACTTATTGTCTCTATATCACCGATTTTTTTTATTTATCAGATCACTTCTTACTTCTTTGAATCTATGATACTATTCAGAAATTGATTCATGCAAGATGGTCCAAAATAGCCTGAAGCATCGTATATGTTCGTATGACATTTAACCACGTTTAAAGCAAAATTCTATAGAATATCGTTCTTCTAAAATGTCGTCAGGTCCATATAGCATTTCAAAAGTTCACCAGGTGAAAGTATCAAGCTTTAGTATTGTATTTCAATCTCTGCTCTCGCTATTCATTTTGAATCTTAAATAATAAAGAAATAGTAATCATATCATTAGATGTGTAGCCGAACATATTGAATTTTCAAAAGTCTCCGGCAATTTTAAATGCCTGTACAAAATAAAGTCTCAAATCGTATTGAAGGCAACGCATATATTAAATTCGTCATCAATAGATAATCACGTTAGCATTCTAATTCAGAGTCGGTTAGTAAAGTTAAACGTTGTTGAATGTTATCAATACTAAAGTCGTTGAAAATTGTAAAATAACAGCTGCGTGTGCTTCTCTTAGATGTCAGGATTTTTTCCGTATCATTTGTAAGTGCATATTCAGGAGAGATGATGCTGGGGAGTACACGATTCTTGCTTTAAAAATACACGCGAAACTAGTCTAAGTAGGGTGTTTATTGTTTATAAAGTTTGAACGGAGGTCATATCAGTATTTCACAACGGAGTTCACATAAATATTTTGTTATATTTAATATTAATGTTTATCCCCCCTCAAAAGGACATGGTATCTTATGTATTAGGAAACAAGGCTAATAAATAGATATTATGTTAAATATTATAAAACTTCGACGATGTACATAGCAGGAAGTAGACGGGCCAGCAGCTTGAGTAGCTCGGTTCTGTAGAGGGACATTGGTTTTAAAAGTATTCTGTAGCCTCGCGCATAACGAATACATGGACACAATGCACCACAGTTTCCGTTTGATACATATACGGTTATCGACCCTTATTTCCAGCAGTTGCATATTTCAGTACATAGGTGGTGATATCAACTTCCTCTTCCGTCTTTTTCTCTTTCTCTTTTCTCAGTGGCACGCAACAAGATGGATGTGCTTCACGCACTCCGACATTACTGATTCGGTAATCAAACGAAGTAATTCCATATTAATACAGCCTCACAGAGGTAAGCGAAACTTTGAAAAATCACGAACAAACGAACTCTAAAATCCCTGAATCAACTTAATAAACAAAGTATGTTATTCTCAATCAACATATGATCGCAGAGTTCAACACAGGCACGCACAAATGATCTTATTCATTTTCCACCAAAAGATGTTGAGTGCATAGAAAAATTTATAAATATTGTTGGTGTAAATATAGTCTACGGTTGTACAGAAATAAACTCGTTGTTTACTTCCATTACTTTATGCGGTCAAAGGCGCAAACATAATGTGCAAAGTCTGTAGGTACATCCTTTACGTTCGAACACCGACTTTAGCGAGGTTGAGCCTAGTCAATAGTAAAATGGGTGGCCCGATGTTAATAGTGCTCTGAGTCCATATAGATATATATGTCGCCAAGCCTTTATAGCACAAGGCACACTGCATATAATAATGCCTCGCCCCCACAAACCCTAATGCTTAAAGGACCATCAATTAATCCTCTGACAAAACGGTCTAGTAATGTAGGTAGCACATTGTATGAAATAGTAATAAGGTTATGTGTACGAGTAAGTAAAGTGGGTTTCTTGTCAGTCGGATTCGTTCAGCGAGAGGGACGACGTGGGCTCTGAAGATGTAAAGAGGGGCTAAGTATATATTGCTCCGAGACTCTGTTCGCACTGCAACTATTTAAAGAATTAGTAAGACGATTAGATTAAGAAAGTATTTAGTTGGCCTCTCTGCAACTTTCATGATTGAAACGTTTGCTAATCCCACAGGTACGGCATTATTATGTTAACATATCATTTCTTCTTAGATCACCGAAGTTAGGCAACGTTGATATCGTAAATACAAAATTGGTGACCAATTTGGAATTTCCAGGCGCTGTATGTTAAAAGACATCAACACCTCTCTGCGAAATATATATTACTTAATTAGAATTTATTATTGAGATGAGTATGATTTATTAATTTATTTTATTGCTAACTATGTTTCTCATCTTTTAGTTAGTGGTTCACGACATTTCGGCCAGCTATTCCTCTGGCCTTCGTCAGGTTAGTCTTCCAAATGTAATCTCAGCAATTACTGCCTTCCATAGTCGTTGTCGCCTCACCAGGTTTTGGCCAGCTAAGTCTCTGTCCGGTTTTGGGTAGAATTGACACCGCTATTTTCAGACAATGCTAACCTGGAACCGTAGAGATTAAACGTGTCTATCCACAACCCTACGGACCCGGAATGGCGATCAGTGTTGGATATTTTTGTCTTCATAAATCCACGTTTATTTATTATCTTCTTTTTACTAGGCGGGTGCGTATACATATATTTTAATTGAGTTTATTTATTGAGATCAGTTGCTAAAATTTTACGTCGCCATCCTTCTTAACGGGCATATACATACGGCTGGGAAGCGCTTGTGAATTTCATATTCCCGTGGAGGAAACTTCCTCCAACGTGTGCTTTCCATAACGATGGAGGTGTTTATTGTAGTTTATGCGTGTATATACCTGTCTTGAGTAGATGGCAAATACGAGCTAATCAATGGAAAAAGCGACGATCGGAAAATGAGGACTAGCGACCGCGCACGTATGTAAAAATCAGGTGTTGGTAATTTCTGTATCTCTTACTGGAGAAAGCATACAAGTGCACATGCACATGTTTATCAAAAGCTGCTGCGCATGCTTATCGTTTAACCGTTATTTTATGAAAATCTATGCTATAAAATAATGAATAACTGATTCACGGGGAACGATTATATTTTGGGTACATGGCTTTGCGTCGCAGAATTACAAGCAATCGTCTACTAATCCATTTAATATCACTGAACACTTCAGACTTATCCGCACAAAATGCCGAACCGGATTATTGGCAAACTCTTTTGTCCAAGAAACTGTTGATTCGAAAAATCCAGGATTATCTGGAGATTAACTGCAGGCGATTTTGAATTGATTATAAAGCAACCCATTCATCTATAGAAGACCATAAAGTAATCGCTGCGTCCGTATACTTTGTGAAGATTTCCGGGTCCAAGGACAGGGCGTAGTAATATTAATCCGCACGTATGTGCGTTAGTGGGTCTGCGTTGTGGCAGCCGACTCCGTTGATGGAAAAAATGAATGCACCAAAGACTCGATCGAATAATGGCGTTTAAAAAAAAAACATGCCAGGTCCAAGGTAATCATTTCTTTGTAATAACTTTTTTTACAAGCTAGTCACTAATACTACATTTCATTGCTTTGAAGTCACTCGAGGATAAGAGTTAATATCAATACGGTAGAAATCAGGGCAACAGCATTGTACTCATTTCTAGTGAGAATATATATCATTATATTATTTAAGTCAACAGCTCAGCAAGAACTTGTTTACATTCGACTTGAAGACAACGATATAGTAATCAATTGGAATTCAAACCAGAGAAAGTAAGTCCATTGGGCGAGCAGATCTGGGAAACGAGCTTTGTTCATGTGATCCGCGTTTAGATGTAGGTAGAGATATATTTATTTATGATATTTATAATCTATCTAATAAAATTGGCTTTCAGATATTTATAGTTGATTATTACACCATGCTCTGTAACAGACATGAAGGGAAAACGCAAGAACATATATCTAAAATAACTGACGGAAAAACTAGAGAAAGATTACCAGTTTGTACTATGATGGGGTAAAAAAATGAACGTTAAATTCAAATGCTGCCAAGACTAAGCTTCTCTGCTCTCATAATTACAATACATTTTTTGACCAAAATAGCGATGAATAATGATTCGACTGAAAGCCCTTCGTTCAAAGTTCTCAGCTAAACGCTTACAGGTAAGATTGATTGAAAAAAGTGTAACGTTTCCACTGGGACCAACACGTTGTATGCAGTCTACGTCGCAAGAGAAGACAAAGAGAAATAACAACTCTGACTCTCTTTTTTAATAAGCATTTATTCCCTTATCCTCCCTCCAAGCGCGACTTCTCATTGTAGCAGTAATATTCGTCATGTGACAGTCTTCTCAATTGAGCTCTTTCTGCTTTTTATTGTATTTTTCTTACAGTGATGTCATTTCGAATCGCGTGTCCGCGCTCTGATACACAATGACTTCGAGGGCATTACCAGTGCTGCTGCAAAGATGAGCTCTCTCTACAGTTCTTGAAAGTCACTCATACCGTAGAGTATCATTTAGCTCTACTAGGCAACCGTTCCCCCATGCATGGAGTATTGTTGCCACATATAAGTTGGTGCATCTATCACTCTCTTTCGAACGTTGCAACGGAGATAGGACAATCAGATTATTTACGAGGACAATTCAATTCGAACTTGTTTACGTTAGACGTGAACACAACTCTGTTGTAGTCATCTGGGAAGCAGACCAGTGAAACAGCGTTCCACAGGCGGTAAGTACTAGTGTTGCATAGGGGTGCATATTAGGGACACATAAACGGGGATTCAGAACAGATGACAGTGATAATGAAGGAGAGAAGACATTTATACAGACTGCGATCATTCTTGAAGTTTTCATATTAATACGGAGTGGGAGATATATATATATATATATATATATATATATATATATATATATATATATATATATATATATATATATATATTACATTTTCACCCCAAACAAGGCACATCGCCACTCAGTTGTAGGGGGCTACTATCAGGGTCAGCAACTACTGGGGCACTATGTAGGGAGTTTGGCAGCAAGATGTCGGTTCACGTTGCACTTGAACTTCTGCACGTCAGTACAGTTAGAGAAGCAGGATCCTTGAATGGAATTCCAGACTCTAGCGGTTCTGGGGAAGAAACAACTGGAGTAGAAAGATCTTTTACATCTAGGGATCTCTACTGTGTCGAGGTTGGATTTAGCTGCCTGTCGAGTTTGTCGAGGGTGTCTGCGTCGTGGGGGCACAAATGTCTGCAGTTCGTCAGAACATTCACCATTAAAATACTTGTAGAACAAGCAGAGGGATGCAACGTTTCGTCGATGGGACAGAGGCTGAAGCTTAGATGCCAGTTCAGGGCCTATCAGATTGGCGACTCTTTTTTGAACATTGTCTAGGAGCGAGAGGCTAGTAGCAGATCCACCAGCCCAAATATGACAACAATACTCCATACATGGGCGAATGGTGGTCTTGTAGAGGTACAGAATGCTTTCAGGTGTCAGTAGTTTTCTAGCACGGTAGAGAGAGTCTACCTTTTTTGCAGCGGCCCTGGCAATGTTTTCAATATAATTGTTCCAGCTCATGTTTCCTGTGAACGTTAGGCCAAGCAGTTTGAAAGATGTACTATCAGACAGGGAGTCACTGGCCATTGCTATTGGTGGCAGGGAAGGTTTCTTGTAGTTATTGAAGGAAACCAGTTTAATCTTGGCAGCATTGAATGTGACCATCCATTTATGTCCCCATTCCACTACCGATTGGAGGTCATCCTCTAGTGTTTTTGACATTTCTTTAGATATGATGCATCAGTTCTCATATACATAGAGAGAAGGAGATACTGCACTTATGATGATTGCGCGGAGGACACATAATAGTTGGAAGGCTTATACAAAGTTCATTACAAGATAATAAAAACCATTTACCTTTTCTGAATGACTACACGAGACAACAGTTACAAAGATAGTTTGTTCGTTATCCTTCAATTAACCGATCGGTGATGTCAGGAACAAACTTTGATTTACATGGTCTATTTTCCCTCCTTTCGCCTCTAAGGGGCTCTCCTCGCCAACTGATTTTCACTGTGTATGATCTGCTCTGAATATCCGATCCTCATCAACTGTTTCTTCAACTCTCTAACTTCGAACCCTTTTATTCCTATATTGAGAAATTTCCTTTGTTTATGGCGTCAGAAGTGTGATTTTAAAACGTGACTTATTTTCACGTGCCATTACATGTTTTTGTTCAAACACATTTTGACAAATAAAAGAATCTTCAATTCGAATTCTAACCTGTTTTTAAATAATATATATTAACTCGCATTGTGCATTTATTTAATTGACAAATTTAATATCCAGATTTCTAAAAGAATAGACAATCCATTCTTTCTCCGACATAAACAATATTTAACTATTTCTAATAGAATTAACAATAGACTTAATTTGTAACATTCCATTTCTAACATTCAATTTTCCATTATCTTTAACACTTGTCTAAAGAGTTCGAGTCAAACCTTATCCCAATATAATTTTCACTTATCTAGTAAGTCTTCTTATTTACATATGAAGGGACAGCCCTTTTATGTAACACTACAAAAGCTACTTTGTTCATGGCGTCAACGATTAGATAAAGAAATTGATAAAGAATGCAGAAAATTGATGACATTGCTCCTAACTAGAAAAATGATTTTCATGTGTGTGTGTGTGTGTGTGTGTGTGCGTGCGTGCGTGAGCGCGCGTGTGTGTGTGAAAGTTTACATTTCTGGGTTATGTCAATGATAAACTCTCGATATGTTTTTTTTTCGAAAGGAGTACATACGGTCTATCATATATTATATTTAAAGCGATATATATGTATATATATGTAAATATATATATATATATATATATATATATATATATATATATATATATATATATATATATATATATATATATAAATAATCTTTGATTAAGCGCTATCAATGACCTTTTTTTAAATTATTCCTAATTTTTGGATAACTTTCTACCTGATATATATATATATATATATCATATATATATCATATATATATATATCATATATATGATATATATATATATATATATAAATATGATATATATATATGATATATATATGATATATATAATTATATGACATATATATATGATATATATATAAATATATGTATATATATATATATATATATATATATATATATATATATATATATATATATATATATATATATATACGAGTGGCGGACGATGACTAAAATGTATTTTATAAACGCCTCCCTCTTGGGTTGAGCACTATCGTAAATAATCTTACTCGCTACTTAATTTAGCTGAAACAATGCGAAGCTCGCGGTTTGTTTACAAACTAACGTTCGAGCCCTTTACGAGTGGCGGACGGATGTTTATTTAAATAGACATTCGGACAGATTAATTACGGCCACCGCTCCCGTAGTCAGGGTTAGAACTGCCCACTGTCATCACGACGGTTCTAGGTTCGATCCTCGGCTTGGGATAGGTGTTAGTCTAGCGGCACTGATGGGTTGTGAAACAACGAAACAGGACGGTATGTCGATGACTAAAATATATTATATATATATATATACATACATATATATATATATATATATATATATATATATATATATAAATATATATAACTTTCTACCTGGTATATATATATATATACCAGGTAAAAAGTTATCCAAAAATTAGGAATCATTTAAAAAAGGGTCGTTGATAGTGCTTAATCAATATATATATATATATATATATATATATATATATATATATATATATATATATATATATATATATACATACCAGATCGAAAGTTACCTAAAAATTAGGAATAATTTCAAAAAGGGCCGTTGATAGTGCTTAATCAAAGATTATATATATACATATATATATATATATATATATATATATATATATATATATATATATCGCTTTAAATACAATCTATCTATTATATCTATAAAAGTGAACGTGTCTGTCTGTTTGTCTGTCTGTCTGTCTGTGTACATTTCCCTACGCAATACCTCTGTAATTTTTAGTCTATAGACTCGAAATTTTAAATACCGGGTACTGAGATTTGGGAAAATCGATATGACGGGTGTCAGCCAGAAATTTGGCTGTTAAGGGGTCAAATTTCAACGATTTGACCTTTAAGAACTCTACCAAACTCCTCCGACAATTTTGGGTCTAGACACTTGAAAGTTTAGATTTAGGTTTCTTGAAATGCTAGTATATGATAAACTATTATTTACAATTAATAAAAATAAATATGAATTTTGTGTGAGTAGTTATATATATATATATATATATATATATATATATATATATATATATAACTACTTCAATTACTCACATAAAATTAATATACGAAAGTATAGATTCATGTGTAAACTTAAAGTATTTACTTCAAAAGTGTTCAATACGTATTTAAAGCTAGTTAGTACGTAATAAAATATATAAGGCTATTAAGATACACTAAATACTTCGCGTTTCATCCACTCTAGGACTCTTCAGGCTTATGCGCATAAGTCTTAAGCGTCCAGGAGTGGATGGAACGCGGAATATTAAGTGTAGCTTAATTGCCATATATATTTTATAACTTACTCTCTCTCTCTCTCTCTCTCTCTCTCTCTATATATATATATATATATATATATATATATATATATATATATATATATATGTGTGTGTGTGTGTCTGTGTGGGTGTGTGCGTGCGTGTGTGTTTGTGTCTGTGTTTGTCTCTGTGTATACACATATATACATGTATATATACATCAATTTGCGTATATATATACGAATATATATGCATGCATATGTGTGTATATACATATACATAAAATAAAAATGTATATGTATATGTATGTGGCTCTCTCTCTATATATATATGTATATATGTATATGTGTGTATGTGTTTGTATATATATGTCTATATACACATATATATGCGTATATATACACGTACATATGTGTATATACATTCACACACACACACACACACATATATATATGTGTGTGTGTGTGTGTGTGCGTGTGTGTATGCATGTGCGAGTGTTTGTACACATATTACTTGAGAATGCATGTTTTTCCTTGAGGATTCAGCTTATTTTCTCGTATTATATAACGCTAAAATATATTGACAAATCAATGTAAATATTGATTAGTTTTGCTAATATCGATTCATCAAGTCTTCGTGTTAAAAATGTGGAAAACGATTACTAAACTCTAATACTGAGATATTGATTGGATCGAAGAATTGTTTCAAGCCTAACAAACTTAGATACGACGAATCAATATTATTACACTCAGAATAATGCAGAGATATTCTCAGATTGTTGGAAGATGGGGTTCTTATAAGTGGGGTAATACACGAAATTCTTAATAAATAGTTTTCTGCCTCCACCATTACATACTCCCCCTTTCTCTAAACACACCCATATCTATATCTATCCACACACACACACACACACACACACACACACACACACACACGCACGCACGCACGCACGCATGAACACACGCACGCACATATCTATAATATAAAGCTAAATGTATGTGTGGGTGTGTCTGGTCACAAATAGGCTCCTATATGGCTTACTATTAAAAAAAAAATGATTACATATAATGATAGATGTATCTAGATATAGGAATGGATATGTTTTATTTGGCAGAACGGTGGTTCATTAAAATTGTCGGGTCTGCGGTCGCGCCTTGTTCACAAAGTATGGAAATAAAAAAATGTAAAAATTAAAAAAAAACGTTTACAAGTGTTTTTGATATAGATGTACATAAGAATACTTTGATAAGTATGTTTTAACTTAAATAGGGATGGTATAATAAAATTGTGGGGTCTGCGTTCGCGCCTGGCCTCCATAGAATGGAAATAGGCGCACGCTTTAATAAAGACTTTTCATAACTATCTGCGTAAGTATACTTTGATAATTATGTTTCAGTTTGAAGTAATATGGTATAATAAAATTATCGGTGGCGCATCTGACTTGCATAGAATGGAAATATGTCACAAAGTTTAACAAGGTTTTTTAATATAGATCTACGGAATACTGTGATAAGTGTTTTAGTGTGAACAGGTATGGTATGATAAATTATGGGGTTTATCTATTTTATTTTTACTTTCAGCATATTTTGCTTCGAATTTATACCCCTAAAATTCGAAGCTATCTCTTTGCAACCCTTCCTTTTCACAAGCTACCATACTTTCATAAACCAGAGTCCATTTTCTGTAGGCTGTTGTGAAACCCAGTCATCGACGGGTACTTTTGTTAGTATATATATATATATATATATATATATATATATATATATATATATATATATATATATATATATATATATATACTCCTACAATTGTTTTTTTTGTTTATGTTCAGATTAAAAATCGTGTTCCTGTTTATTTCAAAATGAAATTAAAACTTTATTATATTGCTTGCAGTCATTTGCAAAAAAAAAAAAAAAAACACTAGCTTATTTGCATAATCTTTGAAACTTTCAGTTTAAATAATT
Organism: Euprymna scolopes; assembly: GCF_053919585.1. Lineage (NCBI taxonomy): Eukaryota > Metazoa > Mollusca > Cephalopoda > Sepiida > Sepiolidae > Euprymna > Euprymna scolopes. The sequence goes on from NC_136508.1 coordinate 101,903,709, forward strand.
CCGTATTAGATTGTTTGGTTTTTTTATGTGATGATCATCTTTAGTTAATTATTACGTGTAATTATATTCTTGCGTATATTTTATATGATTTATACTTGCGTAATATTTGCGTAAAATGGTTATAGTAAATACATTCCTCTTTCTATGTATATTATGCATTCCTATATATACTTGTTTACAAAATTTCGTCTACGAAACTACACTGTCAGATTTTTGTTCTACGAACCTTAAACTTACGACATAAGGAATTGGAACCCATCAGAAACTTTATATTTGGGTTTTAGCCTGAGAAAAATCGGTGCAAAAGTGTGAAAAAATAATGGAATTTTCCAAGTTTTCTTAAATAGCAAATATGTGTGCGTAACGTAATAGCTATTGGTTCGTGTATTAATGTTCAACAATCATGACTTTATATCTCAGACATTAATTTCAAAGGAAAAAGTAAATTGTAAGTTAAACGCTTTGGTTTTGATTCTCGGTTGTGGCGCACGACTCATTTTTATAAACTTTTTAAATTATTACTATATATTGGGTAAAATATAATATAATAATAAAACCAAAATCTCCATTTTATAAAATATTATATTGATGTATACACTGATTGGCTATATATATATATATATATAATGTGTACATTTGTATTCTCATTTAATTATAAATTATATTAATTTTATTGATTTTATTATTATTATTATTATTATTATTATTATTATTATTATTATTATTATTATTATTATTATTATTATTATTATTATTATTATTATTTATCTATGTTCCCCCATCTTTATTGAGGGAGAGACGGAATTGTGGGGCACGACTCATTTTTATAAACTTTTTAAATTATTACTATATATTGGGTAAAATATAATATAATAATAAAACCAAAATCTCCATTTTATAAAATACTAGACCACCCGTGACCCGTTGGGTCAGTACGTTATATTAGCTATGGAATTCATGTATGAGCGTGACACTTGTGGCATAAAGAAAATAGTTTTTTTTTACATAACAGAAGCATTTCTATGAAAGTATATTAAAATGAAAAAAGAATATAGATAGATTTCTATGAGTCGTTCTGTTTATTATAATTGTTATTTTTTTTTAAATTACAGTTACTGAATTATAAGTGGTTGGTCATACTTATGCACTGAACAGGTATCATAATCCTTATTATAGTTAAATTCAAATTTTGATATATCATCTTTTAA
>NC_136508.1:101907416-101952416 GCF_053919585.1 Euprymna scolopes
TCTAAATTATATATATATATAGAGAGAGAGATAGAGGGAGAGAGAGAGAGAGACAGACAGACAGATATTCTTGAATAGCAAGAAATGTTTCTGCTTAAACCTTTGGATATTTAACACCATGTGTGTGGGGGGAGGGATGTTTGTGTGTGTATGTTTGTGTGTCCGCGAATGTAACTGTATGTATGTGCATATATAGTTGCATATGTATATCTTTTTCATTCCATTTTCAAAACAAACAATACACAGTGCAACTTTGATGTAGTGGCTACCATGTGAGCTATCAATTGAAGCGATGCTATGTAGAGAGTTGAGCAGCAAGATGTCTGGTCACATCACACTCCAACTTCTGCATGTCAGTACAGCTTGGAAAGCAGGAAGCAGAAAGGAATATCAACTCTTTTAATTCTGGGGAAGAAACTATTGTAGTAGAAGTTTGTTTTACATTTAAGAATCTCTACTGTTCGTGGGTGGGATGTTGCTGCTTGTCTGCTTTGTCGCGGGAATTTACGGCGAGGGTCTTGTAGTTCGTCGGAGCATCGGTCATTAAAATATTTATAGAACAGGCAGAGGGGTGCAACGTTTAGTCGAGGGGGCAGAAGTCCACCCGGTTGGCGACTCTTTTTTATAACCCTCTCCAGGAGTGAGAGACTAATAGGATGTGTACCAGCGGGAATGTGACAACAATACTCTGTACATTGGCGAATCGAAGCCTTGTAGAGGCACAGGATACTTTCAGGCGTAAGTAATATTTTTAGCAATGCTCTCAATGAATTTGTTCCAACTCATGTTTTTTGGGAATGTTCGGCCGAGAAGTGGGAAAGAATTACTTTCAGGTAGTGCATCTTTAGCCATAGCTATTAGGGGTTAAGAAAGTTTCTTGTAATTATTGAAGGAAACAAGCTTAGTTTTGACCATCCAATTTTGACCCAATTCAACTAAGGATTGGGGGTCTCTAACCTTTCTATAGATATGCGTTAATTTGTTTTCAGCTCTGGCCATTAAAGGGCGTGGTGTCATCAGCAAATATACCCATTTCAGAGAAATTTTGTGAAATAGTTCATTGATGAATATTAGGAATAATAAATGTCTAAGGATAAACCCTTGAGTACAACCGTATTTATATCATAGTGTTTAGATATACACTTGCCGAGGACAACCTAGATGCTTCTCTTTTTTAAGAAAGATTTAATTATAATTTAATTTTCACATGGTACCACACATTCGTCGTAAAACCGTGTGATCTGATTTCCGTTAGAATACCATCGTCCGAAAACCCTATGAAAAGTCTTAGATATATGTGTGAACTAGTTAAATAAAATAGTGATTTAATACTATTTTGTAAGTCACCCTTACAAATTATTGTATATATTATTAGCGTCGTTCTTAGACAGTTGAAAAACATTTAAATACGAAACTATTAATAGAGTCGAAAAAATGCGTTTTCTTAAATAAATAAACATATTGTGTATTTAATTTCAAATTATACACACACACACGCACACACACACATATATATATATAATCATAACACTCAAATGACCTTATAACGATGTATGTAACCCACTTTCCGTTTTACGACATCCGTTTGCGCATGCGCACATAAACATTAAACCATAACAACGTAAACAAATAAACGCAAATGGTTTCTTTTGCAGATTTAGACCTGCGCACTGAAATATTAACGTTACTATTTCGAAATCTTTATTTAACATGTAAAGAATGGAGTTTAAAATAAATTAAACGTAATACAGAATGAACGATGTAAAAAAAAAAGCATACAGTATTAACAATTCTTATTTGGATAATTTAAACGCGTAAAAAAAGAACAATTGTGAGGCTAAAATATTAAAGTTATTATTTCGAAATTATTATTTAACTTGGAAACAGTGGGGTTTTAAATAAACGAAAAACAAAAGGACAATTGGGATGCTGAAATATTAAAGTTATTATTTCGAAATTATTATTTAACATGGGAAGAGTGGGGTTTTAAATAAACGAAAAACAAAAGCACAATTGGGATGCTTAAATATAAAAGTTATTATTTCGAAATTATTATTTAACATGGGAAGAGTGGGGTTTTAAATAAACGAAAAACAAAAGCACAATTGTGACACTGAAATATTAACGTTATTATTTGGAAATTATTTTTTAACATGGGAAGAGTGGGGTTTTAAATAAACGAAAAAAAAGAACAATTGTGGCACTGAAATATTAAGGTTATTATTTCGAAATTATTATTTAACATGGGAAGAGTGGAGGTTAAAATAACTTAAACGTAATACAGAGGCGTAAAAAAGCAGATATATCAAAATTTGAATTAAACTATAGTAAGTATTATGGTATCTGCTCAGTGCACATTTACCTATAAGTATGGTCAACTGCGTATAATTCAGTAACTGTGATTTTTTTTCAAAAATAATCAATTATAATAAACAGAACGACTCAGAAATATTTTTCCATTTTAATATACTTTCATAGAAATGATTCTGTTATGTCAAAAATAAACTATTTTCTTGACGTCAGAAGTGGCACGCTCATTCAGTAAGTCCATAGCTAATATAACATACTGACCCAACGGATCACGGGTAGTCTAGTACGTATATATATATATATATATATATATATATATATATATATATATATATATATATATATATATATATATATTAATTATGCATGTACCAGTAAACATTACATATTTCACAATTGTACCATTCATTGATTTTCATGGATTGTCATTTAACTGTTAGAGTCTTATATGAGCGAAAGCGACTCCCGAAATAAGAACCAATCAAAAACTGATGCTAAATGAAATAATAAAATGAAACTGCTTTTCTACATGGTACAATGTAAATTCACATCTTACGAAATCAATTTACGGGACTGAAATATGTTTTTCCTAAGAAATTTGTATTTTAGCTGTCATAGTTCTTTGATAACGCACACACACATACTTATAATAATAATCTGACCTGTGTTGATCACAAACTCCTGACGGATGATTGCGTAAGCAGTAAAACTAGTGGCGGAACGTTTGTAAAAGTTTTTTATTTTTAATTAATTTCGTCATTTTAAGAAAAAAATACATCTTAAAATAAAGTAATAGAAAAATAGAAAAGGTTGGCCTGGTATGTGAAATCGTAACTATTATTTCAAACGACAACCGTCTGTAATAGATTTTAAGTAGCATTGTTGTTTAATTTGTCCTTAATTGCGTGGCGATGAATGCATCACTAATGGAAACAAGGATATCTTTGTAGCCGTGTAAGAATCCTTTGACCAGCTTTGATCATCTAATGCGCTGCTGATTACGTAAGCATATAAAATAATCCTGTTATCTCTCTCTCTCTCTCTCTCTCTCTCTCTCTATATATATATATATATATATATATATATATATATATATATACATATATGATCCATTCACGTGTAATCACCTTTTTCTTCACCATATTCCCTCTGCTTCACTTTTTGTTATCAAGTAAGGTCTTTGACTTACTTGCAGTTTCATCAAATACTTTAGTATGCAAAATCCGATCCCGCATTTTGCAAATTCTTACCCTGTGATGAGAAGGAAAACATATCTTCGAAACTAGGCGCATTAAGGAATATCCACTTATTAAGTGTTTCCTTTTTAGATTAAATATGTTATTAACTCACTTCAAAGTGGGTTTAACATGTTTTATTAACTGTTTGCTCTTATACACACACACAAACACACATACCCACACACACACACATATATATATATATATATATATATCAACCTATATTTATATAAACATATATATGCATATATATTAATCTATCTATCTCTATCTCTCTCTCTCTCTCTCTCTATATATATATATATATATATGTATATATATATGTGTATATATATAACACAAAAACGTATACATGCATACATATTACATGTTAATTAAAGATAATTTGTATGTGAGCGTTAGCACAAAATATATAAAACAGAAAAAAAAAACTACTTCATTACTGAAACTACTGCGAACTGTCCGTATATAATTTACCCTTGTGTGATTACCTGGCTGTTTTTTTTTTCTGAGGATAAAAAATACTAGAAATATTGCATTTATCCATCAGTTTCATGTATAAAGCAATAAAAACAGACGCGATTGTCGTTTTTTGGAAGATGTTGAGTTCCTTCAGTGTTCTACGGCTAGTATTCACAAATATTCAACACTCTGGTGTTAGTTTCCCAAAACATATTCGTTGACATTTATGCTGATGACACGACCATCTATGCCAACACATCAAATGCTGTAAATGACAAAGTTCTCTCAGATTCTTTCTCCTCTGATCTTGAGCGCGTGGTACAGTGGGGGAGGAGGTGGCTGGTTACTTTTAATGCATCTAAAACCAAGCTCCTATCTTTACATCATCAACGCTCTGATTCCCACCTGGCATCAATTGACATGGGTGGCTTACATCTAGGGGAAGCTGCATGTTTTGAAAAGTTCTGGGTTTGACTTTGACCCCTGACCTGAAATGAGAATACGTACATCAATTCAGTTTCCAAGATCGCTGGAAAAATGGTTGGATCCCTCTACCGCTCCAGAAGATATCTTACCCTGGATGCAATTCTCTATCTGTATAAAAGTCAAGTACGTCCAAGGATGGAGTACTGGTGCCACATATGGGCAGGAGTTGCTGAAAACAACCTATCCTGCCTTGACAGAGTACAAAATAGTCTTCGTGGCCTAGTGGGTGATGTCCTTTTATCTTCCATGCCACCTCTCTCCCACAGGAGGGGCGTTGCGAGCCTGTCCTTTTTTATCATTACTACCATGGCAGATGCTCGTCTGAACTCCAATCTCTGGTCCCCCTCGCCAATCTTTCATGATAACGACCCGCCTAGCTGAAACCACTGTAAAAAATTTTCCCCACTCCTTATCTGTGCCAAAATCAAAACGTAGATTCCATGAACAAGGCTTCTTTCTTAGAAGTGCACGCTTGTGGACCTCTGTTCCGGTTGCCTGTTTCCCACCTGACTACAACCTGGATGTCTTTAAGTCCAATGTGAACAAATTCCTGCCAAACTACCTCCTTAAGTGAGATACTTTATCAGATCTCCAACACTAACGTTCTGTATACACAATAACCCTTATCACCGAGTGGCTTCCGGGCCTTGATAAGTGGTGAGTACCTTGTAAAAAAAGTCCCAGCGTACTTAAAGTTGTTATGTATATGATGTACAGCATGGCTCCAAGCTACTTAGGCATTCCGTTGTAATTGATGACGTATGTAATGATTTATGGCGTGAAAACATGTGAAAGTATATTGATTAAAAGATACTTTTAATTGACAGCTTTTACTATTCATTTAGAGGGCAATGTCTTTGTTACCGATCTATCCTGCTGATGATTTCTTAACAGCGTTTTTAACATCAATGATTTGTCCGTGAGTCCAAATCATATACCTACGTTCTAAACCTGGCCCATATCAGAGGCGGTACATGTAAATAATTCCCCCCAGAATAGAAATATTATTACACGAAAAATGAAATAATTTTCCATTGCAAGCACAATAAAATCATCGTCTTAATTTATTTAGACATTTTATTGTGAAGTAGATTATTCTTATTGCGTTAATATCAAATATGTTAAATCAAATATTTTATAAAAAACTACAATTTTTTTCTGCATATATATGCAATGATAACTTAATTCTTCTTGCCAAATGTCTGATCCATCTATTTTATGTATACACGTGAATTTTAGCATATGTATATGCACGCGTCCATCTATCTATCTATCTATCTATCTATCTATCTATCTATATATCTATCTATGTATCATCAACATCATCATCATCAGCATCATCATCATAATCATCATCATCATCATCATCATCATCATCATGCAGTCCGTCAGTCTTGATGATGACTAGTTGGGGTATCGGTGCTTTATCCCTCGGTATTTGTGTAGACTCACTCCATCGCCACAGGATTTTCAACCTTGGCTCCAAGCTTATTTGAGCAGTTTAGGTGCAGTATCTGCAGCGCATTAGATAGACACACTCTTACCCTCAAATGCTCACGCCAGGGGAGCGAACCCGCGACGACTGGCAGCAAAGGAGGCAACACCTTTTGGCCGAAAATAATCCTACCGATGTTATCACTCATCCTACCGTGTCCGCTACTACGCCTTTTCTTTCTGGATCAGGTTCTCTAACCTTTTAAGGAAAACTGCAAGGCAGCAGTAGGATTTGGAGTCAGAGTTCCCATCTCTTGGCCTTTTGCTGTGATAAGGCCCACAATGAAGTGGTGTTTGATTTCAGGGTTGGTTCCCCTAGTCTTCGCCCAACCAAAAGGCAGGAGTTGGTAGTGTGCCAGGGCATATACACATCTCTCTCACACTCTCTCTCTTTCTCTCTCACTATATATATATAAATATATATTGGATTTGATAACTAATAGCTACACATATGCAAACATGTTTCAGTGACCACCCTGTCGGGCATGTTTGCATATGTGTAGCCATTAGTTTTCACATCCAACATATTTATATTGCTCTGTATAAACATTGAGCACTCTTTGGTGGACACATTTCGTTTTGTTTAAATAATACTACAAATAATATAATATATATATATATATATATATATTACCAATAATATATATATATATATATATATATATATATATATATATATATATATATATATATATATAAAGAGAGATAGATATAGAGAAATATTTGCGTCATGGTTTCTCTCGTTTTGTTTTTAGTCCCCAGATTCCAGTTTCAATGTTTATTACAAAGATGAAACAATGATGGAAGTTTTCTAGGCCATAATTAATTTAATCAATTCTTTGCATGTGTTTTACTTTAAAGTATTTTTTAGCTCATTACATCAAGTAGGTTTATGTAGCGATTTCCATTAAAAAAGCTGGTTTGATGTTCTTTAGCGGTTTTACTATATTCCTCAACGTCAAATGCAATTTTTCTCAGGATCGTTTTATACGTAAACTTCAAAGCTGTAGTAAAAACGCATAGCCATCTAATTATATACTTTTAAAATAGTTTTACCGTGCTATTCTAATGCTATTGTTCTAATGCTTCGTAATGACGAGTGCATTTGAAGTATACATTCTTTGATGTTTGCTTGGTTGAATACGTAAATTAGCATCAATATATAACGATGTACTTTGTTGCTCTCAGAATAAAGTAAACGTGCACTTTACACTTTCTTTGTATGCATACATAATATATATATATATATATATATATATATATATATATATATATATATATATATATAGTAAGCTATAAATTGTATATGGCGGTTAAGCTACAGTGAATATTCCGCGTTTCCTCCACTCTAGGGCTCTTCAGGCTTATGTGCATAAGCCTGAAGAGTCCAAAAGTGGATGAAACGCGGAATATTCAGTGTAACTTAATCGTCATATATATTTTAGAACTTACTATGCAGCTCTACCTATGTAGTGAGCACTTTTGAAGTAAATACTTAAAGTTTGCACGTAAATGTATACTTTCGCATATTAATTTTATGTGAGTAAATGAAGTAGCTATATATATACACACACACACATATAGATATATATATATGTGTGTGTGTGTGTGTGTTTGTGTGTCTACGCGCGCACACACACGCACATGCACACATGTATGTGTGTCTAGCTTTTAATGCATGTAGAGGTTAGCTTGGCTTTATCAACATTATATAATTATAAGAACTACTATACACATACATATATGTATATATGTATGTGTATATATATATGTATACACTAGTATTACTACTACTACCACTACTACTACTACTAACAATAATAATAATAATAATAATAATAATAATAATAATAATAATAATAATAATAATAATAATGAAGAAATCAAAGGAGATGTAATGTTTACCTAATATAAGCAATGATAAAATTTAATAAAAATAAAAAAATACCAGTATTTACATATAGATATTTCAATCCTAATTTTTACAATTTAAGGTAATAATAAATTGCGGTTTCATTTAATGTCCTAACCAAAAAATTCTAGACTATGCTGAATAAGACCATCTATTTTCACTTTGGCAAATAAATTTTTTTCAAAATATAAGGACATGCATTTTTCACTGCAATTCACTGTTCGACGCACCGCGATATAAAAAAAATGTACCTTTTTCCGCACGACGCTGCCACCCACTTCTAATATATATATATATATATATATATATATATATATATATATATATATATATATATATATATATATATTTATTTTTGCTTATAATATTTGCGAGAGGGTATGACGACAACATATATCAAGGTTGATCTTGACTCGAATACATGCACGGTACCCCTTCATAAAGATAAGAGGTGTCTATTCCAGAACACATTCTTTACATTAGGACGTTGGTGATAGGCCACACACAAACAACCGTAGTTTTTTTGTTGTTGTTTTTTTTACGTGGAGAGACGTACTTAAAACGGGAAACGGCAGTTACAGGGTCCTGCTAGTATATAGATATAATGATTGGATAATAATATAATGCTTTGAATTACGATACTATTGCCAATTCATCTAAAACTCTTTATTCAGATATAATTATTGATATTAATTAGGGTTATATATTTCTATGAATTTATTTATTTGTGTGCGTTTTCAACAATTTCCTGTTATCATACATACCTTTACTTGTATATGCATATATTTTGGAAAATGCAAAAATACAGCAACTCAAGCAATTTCCAAATATATATATATATATATATATATATATATATATATATATATATATATATACACACTAGCATTTCAGCACGGCGTTGCCCAGGTGTTTGGAGGTGTTTTTGAGAGAAAAAAACGCTATTTTTTTTTATTTTATCCCTATATGACCCTTACGCATTAATACTTTTTGGGATAAACTCATTAAGTTTGATCCATGTGCAAGGAACCTATATGTAAATTTTCAAGTGTTAAGCCTCAAAATTGTCGGAGGAGTTCGGTAGAATTGTTAAAGGTCAAATCATTAAACTTTGACCCCTTTAACAGCGAAATTTCTAGCCGAAAACCGATCACAAATATTTTCCAACGTCTCAGCTCCGTGTGTATAAAATGTCGAGTCTGTAGACTTAAAATTGACAGAATTATTGCCTAAGGAAATGTACACATACAGACACACACTCAGACACGTTCACTTTTATATATATATATATATATATATATATATATATATATATATATATATATATATATATATATATATATATATATACTAGCATTGGTGGCCGGTATTACACGGGTGTTTGTAGTTGTATGCTAACCAAAAAAAAAAGAAACAACAAAAAAACGGTATTTTTTTTAATTTGACCCCTATTATGAGCCCTTAACCTTTATTGCGTTGGGCTTAAATCCAGTTATTAATTTAGATCCATATCCAAGAAACATATGTCTAAAATTTCAAATGTTAAGACCTAAAATTGTCGGAGGAATTTAAACTTTGACCCCTTAACAGCAAAATTTCTGGCGGTAACCCAAACACATATATTTTCCTAAATCTCAGTACCCTGTATATAAAATTTCTAGTCTGTAGGCAAAAAATCAGCAGAGTTATTGCGTAAGAGAATGTACACAGACACACTAACACGTTCACTTATATACATATTAGAAATCCTAGAGTGGATGAGACACGGAAAATTCATTGTAGCTTAATCGTCATATATATTTTATAACTTACTATATATATATATATATATATATATATATATATATATATATATATATATATATATATATATATATACATACTTGCATGCATGTTTGGGGGCCCTACCCTTCTTCAGCGTAGCTTTACTGTTATTATGACTCGAACTCTGTACCGTATATATTTCAGTCCAGCGTCTTATCCATTACGCTCTGATGTCATAGACAATTTACTGTTTAATTTGTATCGTTTATATATATATATATATATATATATATATATATATATATATATATATATATATATATATATATATATATGAAATACTTATTTACGGAGCAGTTGAAAGTATAAAATACATCGGCATACATATATATATATACATATATATATATATATATATATATATATATATGTACCTCAAAAACGATTTTCATATATATATATATATATATATATATATATATATATATATATATATATATATATATATATATATGTATATATATATGGGCTGTGATTGTGGGGGTGTATAATAATGAAAACAAAGGGATATAGTGGTTTCCTGATATACGCAATGGTAAACTTGAAACTGATAAGAATAACAGTATTTGTATGAAAAAAATTTAATCCCAACGGAATTAGAGAAGTTTAATACGCAATGCCAGTCTTATAATTATATAATGTTGACAACGCCAATTATAAGAGAAAGAAAAGTACAACTGTTTGTTGAAATTTACAATCAAAATTTATTATTCGACTCAATACTTCAAAAGCAAGTAAACAAGTCCTCATTCCGCCGAGTTTCAAACAATACTATTTTTGTTATTCTTCTAATCAGAGGGCATAAAGAAATCTGCAAATTATATTTGTAGCAATGCTAGAATTTGCTAGTTGAGGCATTAAGTTAAACCGAAATTTATTACAGTTATAAATGTTTAATCAAAAGAGTTTAGCCATCAACAATTTTTATAACGCGTTTCGAGCTTATGGTGTGCTCTCTTCAGATGGTTTCGTAATAAGTTTTTCTTTAAAATGGGAGCTTCGAAAGTTATTTTTACCTCCGCTGATAATAAATGTGTTTTTCAGAGTGATGTGTGGTCTCAGACATTCTGTCTCCAACCGTAAGTGTTCAAAGTGTCCGGTCAAAGTTAGATTAAAAGAGGGCGCTTTTCGTCCATTTGGTTAAGGTTTTTATGTTTTTATGTTTTTTAGGACTTTCTTTCCCCATGTATAGCACACACTCACACACAATCACACACGCATACATATACATACATGTACATGTACACATGCACACTCACGTAGGCACACACACATACACAAACGCATATACATAGAAATATATGTAGGAGCATATATATATATATATATATATATATATATATATATACATACCCACCTACACACTCACACTCACACATCATCCACTAACATATCAGGCACATATTGGTTAATTATTTTTATTTATTTTTTATTTTTTTATTTTTTATTTTTTAATTTTTTTATTTTTTATTTATTTTTTCCCCAACCAAAACCCGCATGTATATATGCGCTTAATCATTCAGACATAAGTACACGCACACACACACACAAGTAAGATGGAGAATAGGTAGGAGGAGATACATATACACACATATACGTACATACACATACATATATACATACATGTGTGTGCATACACACTCACAAATACCCACATGCTATATAGGCACACACACATACACACATATGCACTCACATAGAGAGGTAAAAATAACTTTCGAAGCTCCCATTTTTAAGAAAAACTTATTACGAAAACATCTGAAGAGAGCACACCAAAAGCTCGAAACGCGTTATAAAAATATTTTTAAATAAAAATATGATGAAAACCTTTAAAAAAACCACAAGTGTTGATGGCTACACTCTTTTATATATATATATATATATATATATATATATATATATATATATATATATATATATTTGTGTGTGTATGTATATATATATTTCATAAACGACTGAATACATATGAATTGTTTTTTTTTCGGGCAAAGAGAAATCAGCCCCCATTCAAATTGGACCTAATAGTAAAAAGATAAAAAACCAACATGAGAACCTCTGCCAGTGGCTTAATTAGAAAAAGGTGATTTTAGATTAAATTTTAAAGTAATTTAGTTCAGATTAAGCGAGGGAAAAATCAATTTGTGCAATCTCGTGACGAAACTACACAGAACGAAACCGATCTTTCTATGAAGGGTATTGATTTGCTCTCCCACCGAGAAAATAAGGAACATAGCCAATTTTTAATGTGAGGAGTGAAGGGAGGGGGAAGGGAAAAAGGGGACCAGCTCCCGAGTGGTGGGAAATGGGAGCTGCTTAAAAGTCAGGTATGTGGGGTTGACCCCACATCTGGTCTTTGCTTGCAGTATCTGTCGGAACATATACTACACTTTGATCTTGTCGCCCGTGCCCCGGAGGGCTCTGGGCAGATCTTTCAATAAAGTTTTTCCTTCGATGGCATTATCAAAAAAAAAAAAAATAGGTCAGTGAGGATTATAAATTTTAACTGTTGCAGATTCATAAGTTATTAAGGCTGTCGATCATGATGATGATAAAGATGACCAAGGAATAATAATAATAATAATAATAATAATAATAATAATAAAAATAATAATAATAATAATAATAATAATGATAATAATAATAATAATAATAATCATAGCCATAATCATAATGATAATAATAATTTAGTAATTATAGTAAAAAATTTAGTAATAAGTATAACAAATTAGTAATAATGATAACAATTAAAAAAAAACGGTAAAGATGACAATAATATTTATAATAGCAGAAACAGTACTGTATGTGGTTGATTATAATGCTCCTCATCTTGAGTTGAGCATATTGAGAAGTGATACATGAATTAGCATTAGCGTATAAGCAGTGCTCTTTGTGTAAACAAATCGAGCTTAGGTAGTTCGAACCATGTCAAAACGTCGTTAAACTCACGACTCACATAGCAGCCGTCGATAGCGTAGTGGATAGGAGCCTTGACTCTCGTACAGACGGCCCGGTTTTAATCCTGGCTGGAGGCAGTTGCTTGTTGAGCTGCACTGATTGGCTGTGAAACAGCGAAACAGTAATGTATGTATGTATGTATGTATGTATGTATGTGGATGACTATATCTATCTATCTATCTATCTATCTATCTATATATATATATATATATAAATATATATATATATATATATATACATACATACATATATATTCATACATATATGATATATATGTAAAGGTTTATAAACACATTTATAGACTTATAGGCATCTATATGTATATATGTAAGTCTATGCTTTCAGACGTGCGTATATGCGTGTGTATATATATATATATATATATATATATATATATATATATATATGTGTGTGTGGGTGGGTGGGTGGGTGGGTGGTGGTGTGGGGGTGTGTGTAAATTCTGTTTATGTACGATGCAATTCATGGCTATCGTAATCAGAATACGAATCGATATCCAAGATGTTTATATAATATATAGCGAATTCCGATATTTCGTGTGCTGGAACCCTGCCTTACAATTTTTGCTTATATATGCAGCCTCTTTTGTACGAAGAAAACTAAAATTATTTGAAAAGAAAGAAACCAGAAAAATGCTTGAATATCTTGCTATTTCCGGAAGCAAATTTCTATAAAGAAGACGTGGAAATTCGAATCGAAATGAAACGAAATCGATGTTTTGATTCGACACATAACGTAAACCCTTTGCTTGTCCCTTGTAATTTCCCAAATAATATATCCATGGTTTTTATTTCAAAGCATATTTACTCGCCGCATGTGCAGATCATGTGTCCAATTCTGATGTTGAATGCGTTCGAGTATTCAAATATGGTGGTATGGTTGTCGGTAGGTCTGTTATGCTAAGATATTTGTTCTTTCAGTTGCTTAGTTCGAAATATCATTTTCCATCCATTGCCTAGTCATTGACGCCAGAGGCAAAATAAATCTTGAGCTGAACGTTTTGGTTTCGATTCTCGGTGGTGGCGCATGAGTTCATTCATACGTTTTAAATCATTACTATATATTGCATGCAATCTATCAATCTATGTATTTATCTATCTATATATCTATAAAAGTGAAACGGTCTGTCTCTCTTTTCTCAATGACAGTTAAAGGAGACTATTCTACAGCAGGGAATTATTTACATATTCACACTTTTTAATATATACATATGCACATAACCTTATGAACAGTACACAGGGCGCGAGCATACCCGGGCTGAACTGCTAGTATATCTATAAAAGGGAACGTGTCTGCGGGTGTGTACATTTTCCTACACAATAACTCTGTCAATTTTCAAACTTCACACTCGAAATTTGATATACAGGGTACCTATATTTGGGAAAGTCTTTGTAATCCGTTTAATCTGTTAAGGGGCCAAAGTTCAACGATTTGACCTTTGAGAGTTCTACTAAACTCCTCCGACAATTTTAGGTATATACACTTGAAATTTTAGGTATAGGTTTCTTGTATATGCATCTAAATAAATAACTTACTATGAGCACAAAACAATAAATGTTAAGTGGTCAGAATAGGGGGCAAAGTTAAAAAATGTAACCTCTGCGTTCTTTACCAAATTACTTAAACAATTGCTGGTCTAAACATTTTAAATTTTACATAAAGGCTATTCCGAGATAGGAAAAGCTTTTTAATCGGTTCTGGTGGAAAATTGGAGTTACAAATATATAAATCTATATATGTATGTTTGAATGTCTCCCTAAAACTTTCGACAGAGGCGACAGATTTTTACTAGATCGATATCGTTTTGGCGCTCGACCCTTCAGACGACAAATACCGAAAAATTGGCTAAAAACATTAATTTGTTCTCCCTCAACTGCGTACTATTCTACAGGGAAGGTCGCTTTTTTCGCCGATATTTTCGAAAGTCATCGTCGTCGGCCAGAAATTTTGCTGTTAAGGGGTTAAAGTTCAACCATTTGACTTTTGAGAACTCTAACAAACTCCCACGTTCATTTTGGGGCTTAACGCTTACAATTTTAGATATATGTTCCTTGAACATGGATCTGACTTAATAACTTGACTTGAGCACAAAACAATAATTGTTAAGGGGTCATAACTGGGGTCATTTTTTTTTTAAATATGACCTCTACGGTCTCTATAAAATTACTCAGACAATGTCTGCTCTAAACATTCGAAATTTTACATAAAGGGTATTCAGAGATAGGGTAAGCTTTTAAATCGGTATGTTAGTGTGTTTGCATGTCTGCCTAAAAGGTTTGACAGAGGCGACGTATCCAAACCCTCGAAGAAACGCCGAGCTGAAATGCTAGTATATATATATATATATATATATATATATATATATATATATATATATATATATATAAACGTTAGAATATGTGTGTGAGGTCACTACTTAACATATATACTAAACGATTTTTTTATTTAAAGATTTGAAATTCGATATATATAGGGTAATCATATATGTGAGAAAATATTTTAATTGGTTCTGATTTAAAGGAACGTACTGTAAATGGGTCCAAATAGAAAAATAGGAACGTAAGGCTAATCGGATATTGATCTGTTTTTAACTCTTTCACGAATTCGCATGCGTGAAATGTTCCCATGACTTATATTTATGTGAAGTATAAGTAGGTTTGAATACACTTTTTAAAAATCATATCAAGCTGGCCCAGTGGTAATCATACCTAATTTATTGTTTTTATAATTTGATTTCTCTCATTCGAGTATTTCTTTTTACTGCAAAGAGTGAACTGTTTTAAAGTAACATAGCACTCCCATGCACATGTCTCTGTCTATTTCCGTTTTTTTCGACATTGTTTTAAAGAAATTTTACGTAACATTTAATGCATACAGTATTTCGTCTTATAATAAATATGGCTTCTGCCTTAATTAAAAAATATTTTTGCGTATTTCATGACCGAGCAACGCCCGGCGGCCTGTTAGTATATCTATATATTAGTGATTGGAAAATTACAATGCCGATTCAGAACTAAATTCCCGATTCCGATACAATTACCGATTATGATTCCGATTCTTTATAAATCGCTAAATCTTTAACTATAAAAGTGTTATTACCGTAAAAAAAAAAAAACGAAAACATCCTAAATGCCCATATATTTTCTTAAATGTAAACTCACATTTGTGAGGGGATGATCTAGTGATTTTTTTTTTAATGGAAGTTTAAAAACAATAACTATTATTTTATTATTGCTACAAGTAGTGGAATATATTTGTTTTACTAAAATCAAATTAAAATAGATAATTTAAGAAATCGGTTTGGGCATCGAAAAATAAGATCAAATTTTTTCCGGTTCCTCTACCGATTCCAATACCACAACAATTCTGGTGTTTCCGATTCCGGATACCGATTCCGATTTATTCTCCCTCAGCTACTATATATCATTATTGTCGGTGACGATTGTAGATTTCTGATAGTTAAGAACGGTAATTCAACGGATCAATTTTTTCGCGGCCAATCGTCAAACAACCATATCCCCCCATTCTAATTATATAACTATTTGTGACCTCCTTAAACACCCTTTGCAACGGCATTATAACAGTAGCAACACTCAAAGGGCGTTATGCTTTATCATTTTTATTTCACTTGATTGACTTTATTTCGTTCGCTTTGATTACACCTGTGCAAAGATTTTGCCGATAATCCTATTTCAAACATTATTCTTTTAACTTATCTCATTTTTGACAATTTATAAAGGCTTCTCTCATCTTTCAATGCAGCGTTAGGGGCATAAGTTATTTTTTTTTACACAGGAAACACCATTTATCAATGTCCGGAGGCCACTCAAGGATAAGGGTTAATGGGTATGCATTAGACAATGTGATTATAGCGTAGTAAACATATGCACTGGAATTTTTGTGAGTTGGATTATATAGGGGAACTGTTCATTAATAATTGTTTACATTGGACTTGAAGACTACATCAGTTGAAAGCAGGCTAACAGAAGAGGGTCCACAGGCGCGCAGTGCTAAGAAAGAAGCTTAGTTCATGGAATGTGCATTTAGATTAGGCACAGATAAAGAGTGTGGGAAACAATTCGTAGGGGTTCTGACTGGCCGAGTATATTTCGTTAAAGTTTGGCGTTACATTTAAGCTCAGAGGAGAACCTGCCATGAAAATAACGTTAAAGCAGAGATAGGCTCGCAACGCCTCTTCGGTAGGAAGGAGGTTGCAGGGAAGAGAAACGGTCACCCTTCTCACTATATTGAACTCGGTCAAGGCAGGATAAGTGCCGACTGGATATATAACAGAGAAATTGTATGAGAGATTAATGCACTCATTGAACCGTGTTGAAGAAACTTTATTATTTAGAAAGCCATTCTTAACATCGGAGGAGAAGGGTTTTTTTTACATAGGCGTCACCTATCAAGGCCGAGACACCACTCAAAAATAAGGGTTAATAAGTGTACAGTAGTCAAAAGGACAATATAGTAATCGATAGTAATGGAAGTCCGGTAAATTTGTTAACCTAAGTTTAACGGCTCATCAGAAATTTGTTTAAGTTGGAATTGAAACAACCATATTGTAGTCAACTGGAAAGACGAGTGTTTCTTGTGAAAGTTAGGCGAGGGCGAACAATGGATTGAAGCTCAGTCGAACACATTCCATGAAAATAACGATAAATCAGAGGCAAACTCGCGACATCTCTTCTTTTGTAACTACTCTGTCCTTCGCCTAACAATTTAACAAAAATATATCGTAAAATGTTAATTTAATTTGAAAATACTATTTTAAAGAAGCCACGACTGAATAAGTGCATAAGAACCGAAGTACTAGTTCTTAAAATAAGGTACAGTCGATGTATATATATATATATATATATATATATATATATATATATATATATATATATATATATATATATATATATATAAGGATGAATTCTTCTCGGGGATAACTGATATATATATAAGAATGAACTCTTCTCGGGGATAACTGCCAACTAGCACCCTGAGTGTTTGTGTGTATGTATGTGTGTGTTGGGGTTGAGAGGGCTCCCGTAAGCCGTGGTGAAGTTAACCTTTCTGGGAGAAGTAAATCCCTGATTAAAAAACAAAACAAAACATAAAGTGGGAGACCAGTACCCGCATCAAGCTGATCAGCAGTTTAACTTGTTGTTGGCTATCTTGCTGGTGCTTATTGCTTGATCTCAACATTTTGAACCGATAGAGAGACTTAGCTGTCGTACTAAGCTAAGACTCTGTAACATCATCTGTATATATATATATATATATATATATATATATATATATATATATATATATATCAGGCTTTTATCCATAAAAATGGCCCTGTGGCGATGGAAGTGTCACTCGTCTGACAAGACGTTGCAATCATATATATATATATATATATATATATATATATATATATACATATATATATATATATATTATTTCATTAACTATTTTGATATTATCGATCATGTTTTATTGTTTTGTTTTGAATGTAAAGCCAGCAGTGATCCGATGACCTTATTTAGTTCACATTTAAATTATTTTTTTATAGCAATTGGAGTTCATTAATACTTTACTGGCCAGAGAGAAGGAAAGTGTTCAAACATAATCTTAAAAAGATAAGATACAAGTTAGAAAATATTTCATCCAAGGCATTAAAATTGTTAAACAAAATGTTTTTACTATAGGCTTTAAAAGTAAAGGTACAATATTCAATTTGAAATTTATTTATCTTCAAAGTGCCCTTTTATAAATTTTACAAAAGATGCATAAAAATTGTATTTAAATTGAATCAAAAAATTACCTTGAATTTATTTTATGTAATGTACACGTGTTGCAATTTAAAAATATTATCTTTCATCTAGCAGTTAATGATATAAATATAAACTTTTCAATGATTTTTAAAAAAGTGCAACAGAATGTACATTAAATAAAATAAATCCAAGGTAATCTTTTGATGCAATTTAAATTACATTTTTATACCTTACTTTTTTAAATTATTAAAAGTGCACTTTGAAGATAAATAAATTTCAAATTGAATCTTGTACCTTTATTTTTAAAGCCTATAGTAAACACATTTTGGTTAACAATTTAGATGCCTTAGATGAAATGCTTTTCTAACTTGTAATAAATAAGTATATATATATATATATATATATATATATATATATATATTTTATTTATATATATATATATATATGTATACATTATATTATATTATATTATATTATATTATACTCATGCCCATGTAACCTACATCCTAAATGTTAAGTCTTAAGACCCACAATTTGCGGAGGAGTTAGAGAGGCTGCAAATATCAACTCTTTCAACTTTGACCTCTTGGCAGTCAAGTTTCGGCCAAAAACTGATTAAAAAGCGTGTTGCTCATCTGGTTTACAGTTATGCAAAATTTCAAATGTTTTGAACGAAAATTTTCTGAATAGTTTACTAGAGACCATAAACCTGTATCTTTTGACCCTTAGTAGTCAAGTGTTCGGCAAAAAAACGAGTAAAAAGCTTGCACTCTGTCTGAACAGACTTTATTTTTAAATAAAAAAAAAAAAATTGTGTGAAAAAGAAAAAACAGACAACAAAAAAAAGAAATTTATTTCTTTTGTTTTCATTTAATTTTACTCTATATAAAAAAAAAATCTCGCATTGTTCTTGGTTTTTAATGTTACCTTATAATTTTCTTCAACAATGCTTCAAGCAAACTACAATCTAAAATAAAATAGGTAAGACGTAAATTTCTGTTGATTTGATTCCAATTTTGACTCCAAACATTTCTCTTCTTTGGCTCAAACCAAGTTTAAAGTTTTATCTATGTCGAAGGAACCAACACCTAAATTTCATGTGTTTAGACCCCAAATTAGTGGAGGAGTTTGGTAGAGTTTTCAAAGATCAAATCGTTGAACTTTGTACAACAAAAGTTTACGCATTATGTCAAATCGCGAGTCTGTAGACTGAAAATCGACAGTGTAGTTTTTTTTTTTTTTTTACACAGTGGTCACCACATATCAAGGCCCGGAATTCACTCAGGGATAAGGCTTATTGCAAGTACATTACTTTAGTGTGGAGATTTGATCAAGTGTTTACTTAAGGGGGCGGTTCATGCGGGATTTGTTTACGTTGGACTTGAAGACATTCAAGTTGTAGTCAGGTGGGAAGTAGGCGGACGGAATAGAGGTCCACATGCGTGCAGTTCTAAGAAAGATGATTTGTTCATGGAATCCACGTTTTGATTTAGGCATTGATAAAGAGTGGGGGAACATTTTCACAGTGAATTCAGCTAGACGGGTGTTTTTCGTGAAAGATAGGTGAAGGGGGATAGAGATTGGAGTTGAGACGAGCAGCTGTCATGGAAGTAAGAATAAAACAGAGATAGGCTCGCAACGTCTCTTCTGTGGGAGAGAGGTTGCAGGGTAGAGAAAAGGGCATCCCCCACTAAGCCACGAATCTATTTTGTACTCTGTCAAGGCAAGATAGGCTGTTTTTAGCAGCTCCTGCCCAGATATGGCAGCAGTATTCCATCCTTGGACGTACTTGGCTTTTATATAGATAGATAATTGCATCAGTAGTGAGATATCTTCTGGAGCGGTAGAAGGACCCCACCATCTTTCCAGCGACCTTGGCAACATACATGATGTACGTCTAGTTTTGTAGGAAATGCGCACAGACATACAGACACACATAATTTCATACATATATATATACATATATATATATATAATTATTCTTTTACACCTACAGGCACTAGTATTTCATACTTACGTAATCATCACTGTAAGATGCCAACTTCTCCCGGTTAGGAAAACCAATCACAGTCAGAAAACAAACGTTGACACCGGGCCATCAAAGAATTGCCGCGAAAATGAAAGAAATTTTTAATATCTTGAAAGAAAATGCGATAAATGTATTCGATTCTTACGTTATTTCTAGACAATTTACTTGTTGTACGTAAAAACATATTTATCTGGTTGAGATCGAAATCAAAATCATGGCCGATACCTATTAAGCCCGCTTACCACGATCTTTAAAAAGCGATTTCAAGCCTATGTATTCTTGTGGTGGCACCCACTCATTTACCTATGTGGATAATATTACACATAAAACACAGGACTCGGTTAGTCTGAGTGTGTGTTAACCAAAAGCAACCGAAGGACGAGCTGAGAGCAGATATGTTCTCCAGCCAAGACTCTCTTACCTGACAACCATTATGTAAATATACTGTAAATATACTTTTCCTAACACACTTCTTATTGATCTACCTTTTTTTTTGTTGAGTCTTCATTTGTATTGCCGTATACGTTGTTTGGTTCAACCTGCAAACATAACAGCTGGCGAGGAAGATGGACGTCAAACATAAGAATAGTGTTATTTTTATGTAAACGAAACATGCTATCTTGACAAAACTATAATTCACAGGACGTCCTCGTAATAATATTTCAATTTTGAACCCTTAATAAGGATTATTTACAATTGTTAACAGATCAAATATATTCCAAATTTTAAGTCTATAGATGACAAATACCTTTAAGATAATAGTTGATAAGTGTTCTCAAACATTTCCCTTTTATATGGATATATATATATTTTTTTATATATAAAGTGTGTTTATATTGTGCCCCAAGCCTAACATTGTATTTGAAAGTGCCCAATGTATTCGAAGAACCTACGGTTGAGTTTGTTGGGGGGGAGCGCTTTTTTCTTTTTTTTTCTTTTTTTTTTTGTCGTGCGCTGATAAACGTTATCAAATTAACGGTACTTGTGATGTTAGCTTGTATAAGGTGGCCACTGTGATCTAAAATACTTCTGCGCTACATTTAGTTTCATTTTTCGATTATAGATTAAGGATCTTCAATTTTTCTCAGATGAATTCGGGTGCAAAACATCTTACAGGCAGATAAAGTTTAATTGTGAGAAATTGCATAAAAAACACAGTATATCCTATTCTATGTCCATGGGAAACAAACACAGACAAACTAAATTCTAATATATTAGTAAAATATGTAAACATACAAAAATACCCACACAGAGAATAATATTACAGGAGTTTTTCAATAAGTTTTCTGACTTTTTTCGTATGGACAGTTTAATAGTGCTCACATTAAACGCTAGTCACTTTCGTAGTAATTTAACCTGCTTCGTTTAACCGTTTCAACTATTGAGAAACTGTCTTGACAACCGGTACAGTGCGAAATGTGATGCAAATGTCGAAAAGTAAGATTCAAAAGTCAACATTCTGATGTAAAGCACGCTCAACCGCAAGAAACATAAGTGTGCCCGTTGGCATTTCCCATCAATGGCGACTCAACCATTTAGTTATAAACTAAGCAATACTAAAATAGAGAATACAACGCCTTTGATAGTGCATCACCTATGATTGTACTGGTCCAGCATCATATTGCAATCAAGTTAAAACGTTAATTATTACAACTGATGACCTCAACCAGGGATAAATAAACCCTTAAAGTGCAAAAATAAAAACCAAAAAAAAATTCTATTATTGAGAATAAATAAGTAACGCGCAGTATTATTTTTAAAAAATACTTAATTTTAGTCTGTGTCATGTTTAAGCAAACGTAATAAAATTAACTTTATAACTTTCTAGTTAGAGAAGATTGGGTTCTCTGCTGTTTCTGATACGATAACACAATACTATTTTTATAAAAATGTTAAGTTTTTGTTGGTATTATTGATTTTCTCTCACTCTATGATGGTTGGGATGTATATATATATATATATGTGTGTGTGTGTGTGCGTGTGTGTGTGTGTGGGTGTGTGTGTGTGTGTGTGTGTGTGTGTGTGAGGTCGGCAAGAAAGTTATTGCGGTTTCACACTTTTAACTTCAGATAAACCTATCACGGCTTCAACAAAAATATATTGATCCAAATAAGCAACATCGGGGTGAATACACTTTTGCCAAGTACATGTATTTACGACGGTGACGTAAACATCCTGCGTTCTTGTGCGATAAAATTCCTGAAGATTTTTCTGATATCGTTTATTTTTTTTAAGCATTTCTTACGCAGAAAGTTGTCAAGATGCTTGAAAAAGTGCAAATGTTGCATCCCTCTGCCTTTTCTACAAGTATTTTAATGGTGAATGCTTTGACGAACTGCAGTTACTTGTGCCCCAACGACGTGAGCACCCTCGACAAACCCGACAGACTGCTAAATCCCACCCCCACACTGTAGAAATCGCTAGATGTAAAATATCTTTCAACTCCAATAGTTTCTTCCCCAGATCCCCTAGACTTTGGAATTCCATTCCAGGTCTCTGCTTCCCCAACAGTACTGACGCGCAGAACTTCAAGTGTAACGTGAGCCGACATCTTGCTGCCCAAATCCCTACATAGTACCCCGATAGTTGTTGCCCCTGATAGTAGCTCCAAACCAAAGTGCCAATTTGCCTTGTTTGGGGTGAAAATGTAATAAAAAAAAATTGGTAGCTTAAACGTCTTGAGCATATCGTTGATGAAGCTGAATTTCGTCATCAGATTAGTTCAATTTTTGAAGAGTTAATTTAAAAACATGTGGTCAGACATTGTCGTCGAGGAGAATTGAGCCAAATTTGGTGTGCTATTGCTGGGTCTTGTTGTCGAAGTTTCTGGTTCATTTTATTAGTTTATTGACAGTGCTCTTCTGCCGCAATTGTTTCGCCTTCATTTAAAACAAACTGTAACGGATGATACTGGTTACAGACTACAAAACATTCATCATGATCCTCATCGTGTAAGTTTGAACGTGCGAACGGTATCCGCCGCACAGTTATCAAACGATATTCAAATCCGATAGAACATACCTTGATGGTATGGAACTCTTCTGTTTCATTTATGTCCAGTTCAGCTCATCGTTTCTTAGGGTCGTTCTGTCTGTGACATCTGCTGAGGATTGACAGGTTCTATAACTCAGACAAAAAATATGTGACTACGCTAAGAGTGGAACCTAACAAACAGTGCGACAATAGTGTTTACATACAGCGTCTGGTATTCCTAAATTGCAACCAAGCTCGTTCATTGTGTTTTATTTCAGAACATGTTATTTCCTACGCAGTGCATCGACAAAAGTAGGTCATTTGCGAGAGCAGGTACTACTTAATTCAAACTAACAAGGCGCTAGATGTCGAAAGTAGGCGTAGAAAGAACGAAAATTTACATATGTGGTTTTTGATTTGGATTTGTCACGACCACAGTTTTACCTATGCATTGATTTTTTTTTCTTGCAGTGACACACCCGCCTTTAAAACTGGAATACACGCTTAATCTAACACCTGGGTTCGTGGTTAATTTATGAGGTTATTTTTTAATCAGTCGAAGTTTTGCGAAATTGAACGATTTGCGGCGTGTTTATATCCAATATGGCGATGATAAAGCATTTCAAATATCTCTTTATTTATGCGTTATGTGAATGCATTGCGTCTTACTTATTTTTACCTATTTCGCTAAATGTTTTTTTTTCTTCTTTTTTTTTTTAAATGTGTGGCGGTATGTCCGACTGTTTAATGGAAGGTTTGCGTCCTTTAAAATAAACCAGTGCAGTATTCTTGCAATTATTATCAGTTTGATTGGTTTATCCGCTCGTAAAATACGCCTGAATATAATATTCTAATGCATGCAAGTTTTCTATTCAGTATTATAGCCACAACAATTCTAATGATTATTATATTCCATCCAATATATAGTAAATGATTGAAAACTAAAAAAAATGTCGACAAAAAAAAAAGAAAACACATTTAACTACACCTATATTTAAAATAGACCAGCTCACTATACATTTCCGCTTTCCGCTATAAAAGCACACACAAAGGAAGGGTTGAACCAAAAGTTAACTGGGACGTTGTCCTGTAAGTGTCTGACATTTGTTGTTGATTTGGAGGGGCGTGGTGGAAACTAGGAATCTGATTGGCTAACTAAAAGCACAATAGAATGTGCGTATATAAATGTGCGTATATAAATGTGCGTATATAAATGTGCGTATATAAATAAGCCTGACGAATCCTAACGTGGATGGAACGCAGAATATTCTGTCTAGCTTAATTGTTATACATATTTTATAACATAATATATATATATATATATATATATATATATATATATATATATATATATATATATATATATATTCACAGCCGTCGCTGATAATAAAGAAACGGATCGCAAAGATTTTAATCAAATAATTCAACATACAGAGATTAGTACAAAACGAACATGCGTTTCCTTATCCGCAATTGTTTACATTTTACGTACACTCATAGCTTAGGAAATGTTCTATTTAATTTTGGTAAGTTGTTTTGTTTTACGGCGTATCAAACTTATTTATGCTCTAATTTATTTTATCTTCATCCATGGTGTTTGCTTTAATTGTTGTGCAAAATATAATCTTCTTTTTTATATTTACGAGGGGGCGAGCAATAAGTAATGCCCCTGACCTACTTCTTATAACAGTAGAGAAATAAAACTTGGCACAGTTATTAGTCTTTCTCTACATAGGACCCACCCTGAGTTATACATGTCTCCCATCGTTTGATGGAGACCGTTTTTGTAGAAAACCCCACGTTGGTCCTCCAACCACGACATGACTTCAAAAATCAAGGCTGCATCATCTGGGAAACGTTTTCCTTTCAAAAACAACTTCATGGCTTGGAAGAGGTGACAGTCAGAGGGTGCAAGGTCAGGAGAGTAGGGAGGATGGGGAAGGATTTCATAACCACAAGCCCGTGCTTCTGATCTGGCGTCATGCGAGTTGTGGACCGGAGCATTGTCCTGCAGAAGTAGGGTACGTTTGCTGATCTTGCTACGACTCTTGATGTTGATAGCTTACCTTAATGTTCTACAAAAGTGAAGCATAATAGGCTCCTGTTATTGTGATACCCATTGCCAGAAAATCTGTCATCACTACTCTGTCCCGGTTCCAGAATATTGTGAGTATGACCTTGCCAGCGGATGACTGCACCCTTGCCTTCTTTGGAGGTGGTGAGCCCAAGTGCCTCCACTGTATTGGCTGGGCTTTGGTCTCTGGATCATAGAGGTGGATCGAGGTTTCATCCTGTGTAATTAGTCTTTGGAAAAAAAAAACTCCTCTACTTGGCACATCTCCAAATTCATCGTCGAGCACTCGACGCGTTCTCCCTTCTGGAATGGTGTTAGCAACCTGTGATTCCATATGGCAGACACCTTATGCATAAGCACACGGTCATGAGTGATAGTTTCCACAGACCCTACACTAATCTTGAGACCTTGGGCTATTTGGCGAATATTAATGCGCCGATCTTCCAAAACGGCAGCCTCAACTTGACTGGCAGATGCCTTATCAACGGCAGAAGGGGGCGACCAGGTCTGGAAGCTGTTTCCACAGACTTTCGGTCATGTTTGAATTCACGATGCGAGCATTTTACAAGGACATATGATGGAGCATTATCACCATAAGTTTCTTTCATTTCATCAAAAGTCTCCTGTGGTGTCCGTCCTTTCAAATACAAAAACCGGATCACTGCTCGACATTCAAAAGGCTCCATTTCACACCTGACTCAGCTCAAATACCTCTAAAACATAAGCCACAATTAGTTCAGAGATGTATTTTGCCACATAACTCTTAGATATATAAATGATTGAACATGCAAAATTTCAGCAAGATCAGACAATGGTAAGTGGGTCAGGGGCATTACTTATTGCAAACCCCTCGTATTTAATTATTTGCAAACTTTTATACTTATCTTCATCGCTGTTGTTTCACGAGGTTTCTGTCAACTATTTCTTTGCCGTCTGGCAGGTAGTTAACTACGCCAGCATAGGAATGATGAGTCTCGTAACTGTCTGCTCTGTAATTACTGCCTTTCATACTTGTTGTCGTCTTACACTGATTCGGACAATTGATCCGCTGGACAGCTTTAGATAGGATTTAAATTGTTATCTTCAGACAATGTATACCTGTAGATGAAGAGACTCCACGCCTGTGTGAAGCGCGCCTCTAACGATGAGGATAACGGTCTATATAGAAATAAATATACCAATTACTTATCTAAAATCAAAAGAGAAAAAGCAAAAAAAAAAAACAAAAAAAATAAGATGTATGCAGTCATCTCACTGCATCATAGGTAAAACAGGGAGTATTAACAGACAGGCAAATCATTTATCACACGAAACGAATTGACTTAAATAATAACGTGATTATTTATGACAGTCTAAATATAAGGGGGTAGAAATTTTGTAAAATGAATGTTTATAAACGTGAGATTGTGTGAGGACAATTCTCAAACTCTAAACTCAAAACTTTAAGATCTATAGACTTGAAATTTGGCATATAGAACATTTAGACTCTTTAATCCGTTTTCATCCGGTAAAAAGCCCCCTAAAGGGTAATAATTGAAAAATTAGTTATTTGGGCTTTATCGAAATGTATCTATTAGGTAACTCTTTCATGACGTTTTAAAACAATTTTGTAAATCCCTGGCCATATATATATATATATATATATATATATATATATATATATATATATATATATATCCTTTATTTTGAAAACTGAAAAAACTCACTAAAAATAAATGAACGAAAAAAAAACAGTAGATGAATAAATACAATAAAAAGACTGGTCAAAAGGAAACCCAAGTCATCAGTAATAATAGATGTGGAAGCGTGAAAAAAGCCGAAGTATATGGGAAATATGAAATAAAGGGAAATAGGTAGCCGCCTATTTAAAAGAATTATGAGACACCTCCTATTCTCATGAAGGCTAAAATACGGTAAGGAGCAGCCCCCTTCCCCCATCACCCTCACTAAAATAAACTCTGCTCACATTCAGAAAGTAAACCCCCTAATTCTGAGACAAAAATTAACGAAGATTACTACCAGTTTATACACTATAGGTCTGGAAAATGTAAAGAAAATCTGGTCAGCCGTTTCGGTATATATTAGCAACTTACCTTCCCTAAACATACAAAGTTTCTTTATACAATTGAATATATATATATATATATATATATATATATATACATATATACAAATATATATATATATGCCTACAATTAATGAAGTTTGAAAAACACATAATACTTTTATGCATATGGCTTAGTTTATATCCGCGTTGTTTACTTCATTCTTTAGAAGTAATTTAACTTAAATACCGGGAAACGCCGGTAACATATTCAAGTTTTCTCTATTTTTACCTAAAAAATCAATAAACAAAAGAGACACGTAAGTTGAATTACTTTTGAAAATATTATTTGAAACCTAGTGCAGTCTAAAAACACTTGTCATACCAAATACTCTAAGGTGTACAGGAGCATGGCGGAACAGGAAAAGAACCTTACCTAAACACAAACAATGACATTTTAATTTCGATATTGAGAAAGATGGACGATAGCATAATACAGAAGCTGTGAGTTTTCAAACCGGTGTTGTTGAAGAAACGTATTTACGTATAAAACCTTAATTTGCACAAATTATATAGAATGAAACCTTAATTGGCACAAACTATATAGAATGAAATACTGTGGTATTTGAGTAGCTTACACCACGTAATATTGTTCCAGTGTGTTGTTTTAATCAAAATAGATAGTTTCTTCTTATTTTCTTTTGGCTTATTTATATATATATACATATATATATATATATATATATATATATATATATATATATATATATATATATATTACTCTTTCTTCTTATTTTCTTTTGGCTTATTTATATTTTTTTACTCTTTTCACCGTAATAGGGCGACCATCTGTGATTATGTCTGATAAGGGACGGTGTGAAATTGAGCAGCGAAGTATATCTTCTTAGTACAAAAACTTCCACAGGTAAAGACAATAATAGAGCAAGAGCAGCATGCCTGCTACTCCGTGTGTGCATAGTGAACGAGGCATATAAAAATGATTAAATTCAGCATTTTTTCTTTCCCATTAAGCCCGAAATGTCACCAGGGGACGTACAAATCAAGGTGAAAATAAAAAAAAATCGGCAGAGTTTTAGGCCGTAACCTATGTAAATTTGAGTTCTGCACCATTCAAAAAAAAAAAAAAGAAAAGAAATTGCTCAGTCCATAATTCCATTTTAGACAAAAAATTCCATAATTCCAATTCAGCCATAATTCCATTTTAGCCAAAAAATTCCATAATTCCATTTTAGCCAAAATATTCCATAATTCCATTTTAGCCATAATTCCATTTAAGCCATAATTCCTTATTAGCCATAATTCCATTATAGCCATAATTCAATTTAGCCAAAAAATCCCCTAATTCCATTTTAGCCATAATTACATAATTTCATTTTAGTCATAATTTCCAATTTCGCCAAAAAATCTCCAAGGCCTTAACATATTTAAATTTTTGGTTCAGCACCATGCAAAACTGCTAAATAGACATACACAGAAAATTTTGAAAAAGTATGTAAAAAAAACATAATCCCAAAAATGAAGTGTTTTTATGAGCCCTAAAAGATATCCTGGAGCACACGCAAGAGTTATCTTGAGGTATAAACAAACAAAATTATATGGAAATCAGTTAGTTACAACTTTTAAGAAAGCTTTATAAAAATCTAAGTTTTCAATTTTTTAATAAGCACAAGAGTGTATATTTAAGCCATTTTTACCTGAAATGCACCCTAAAGAAGGTACTAAATGTTTTCTCTGAAAATCCGTTACGGCACTTATTTAGCCATGTCATGTTTAATGTTTGTACAAAACAAAACAAAAAATATTCCAAGACGTAGTTATTGAGAAAAGTTAGGAGAGACGAACGGACGAACAGAACAACAACCGACAGACAGGGATGAATTTACAGGTCCAGCCTCCTTTTGTCGTGTGGCCCCCCCAAAAAAATAACACGGAAAAAATTAGAAAGTTTAGGAGTTCGATGAAGGAAATTTATAGAGGAAATGTCGTTTCGATGTGTAGGGACTTCAACAGTAAACGTGTAAGATATGATGTTTTTATTATATCTTTAAAACTTATTTAGGGGTACATGAAATGATTATTTGAGTACTTTCACAGAAGACAACAGAGTGCTGCAACATTGCAACGATTGAGCTTGGTTCTCAGTGCGAGACATATTAGATTGGAAATTATTAGATCCTGTCTTAATATGAGAAACTTGACGTAGATGTGACAGCTTAGATTTGTCAAGACTACTACATGCTCAATAAAGCGTTTGCCTTAGAAATATAAACGAGGTGCTTTCAATAAGTTTCAAGGTTTTTTTTTTTTCGTACGGGAATGTTAACATAACGTGACATTCGGCCTAAATCAAGATTCAACTCACTACACGAGTTTGTAGTGTGATTTAAATCTTGTTCCGTAAATGAACACTGTACGCTTCGTAAGGCAACTTTATCGTGACGTCATCACTAGATGGGCACTTTATATAGGTACTTTTATTAATAGTACACACATGGAACTCCTTTGTTGTAATCTCCTCCAGCTGTAATGCAGTTGTTGTACGGTTCCAAAACATTCGTGAAGGCAGCATGGGAGTCCTCTTTGGTGTGTCGATGACCCTCGTCACTGCCTTTTTCATCTTCTCAATTATCTAAACAACCTGTAAGATTGTCTTTGAGGTTATACACATTTAACAGGGAGCAAAGTGTGAACTATAAGGAAGTTGAGATCCTGTCTTAATGCGCATCTTGGTCGAACGGTATGTTATCTTCTCTGAACATCCTTGGGACAAACTTTGTACAAATCGTCTGCATTTTCAGTTCATATTGAATAAGTGTAGACAGTTCCACACTGACATCAAATTGCACTTATTGTTTCTATAGACACATGA
Organism: Euprymna scolopes; assembly: GCF_053919585.1. NCBI lineage: Eukaryota > Metazoa > Mollusca > Cephalopoda > Sepiida > Sepiolidae > Euprymna > Euprymna scolopes. The sequence continues at coordinate 101,937,879 of NC_136508.1, forward strand.
CGGTCTTTATTCACGAAATTCTTTATTTGGCCAATCAATCTGGTGTTCTGATATTTTTATTGGCACATTTACTCTATTGTTCTTATTTCTTTATTTCTCCAACACTTCTCATCATCCCTCCAACATGAATGTATCTTTTATTTCTGGAATCTTTCTGGAATTATTCTGAAATCTTTTCTCAAAATGAATGAATCTTTTATTTCTGGAATCTTTCTGGAATTATTCTGGAATCTTTTCTCAAAATGAATGAATCTTTTATTTCTGGAATCTTTCTGGAATTATTCTGGAATCTTTTCTCCAAATGAGTGAATCTTTTATTTCTCCAACACCTCTCATCATCCCTCGGAAATTATCTGCCTTCCTTGAATCTTTTATTTCTCCAACATGAATGAATCTTTTATTTCTGGAATCTTTCCGGAATTATTCTGACATATTTTCTCCAAATGAATGAATCTTTTATTTCTCCAACACCTCTCATCATCCCTCGCAGATTATCTGCCTTCCTTGAATCTTTTATTTCTCCAACATGAATGAATCTTTTATTTCTGGAATCTTTCCGGAATTATTCTGACATCTTTTCTCCAAATGAATGAATCTTTTGTTTCTGGAAGTTTTTATGTTACTCTGAAACTGATGTTCGATATATGCAACATGGTTCAAAAGCATTTTAAGCAGTTCCCTGGACTTCTGTGGAACTTTTTCAAGGTTTAAACAAAATTTTATGGAATATCGATCTTCAACATTGTCCTCAAGTCCAGATAACATTTTTTAAATTCACCAGCTGTGATAATCAGACTATAGTCCAGATCTTACTCTTGGTGATCGTTTGAACCTAAAATCAAAACAAATTGGTCAGTCCTCTGTAGAACAATAACATGCTGATTTTTCCAGAATCTACGATGATTATAAATGTCTGTACAAAAACATGAAAGGGGCCTACATGATACGCTCTGGGTTGAGTAATTTTCTTAGCACGATAATAGGACCCACAACCATTTGCAGCGGCTTTGTAATTTCCTCCAAATATTCCTGTCTACACGTTGGATGTCTGAGCATTACCAAAGTCAACAGCAAATCGGAAGTAGAATCAGCCCTTTGTTTCTTGGCTGCCTCGTCGACATGCCATTCTTCTTTAAACTACCCATCAAACGCTAATGAATAAATTGATAGTTCGACTTGCCAGATACATCCCTAAGGACCCTATGCGATGTACACACCATACTTAATTTGAACGTATCTGCTTCACAGAGGACCTTACAGCAGGCGTAATGTGAATGTATCTATCGCATTTGTGTAACGGATCCGAAGTGACATGCTTCCTTGTAAACTTGCCAAAATCTTCAACTTTCTCTGATCTTCAACTTTCTCTGATTTACAAATTCTTAATTAACAGTGTCCTTTCTGATCAAAGTTATAACACACATTTATCTTCGCCTTGGATTCATTCTACATTCTCTTGTCAAACATTTCGCCATCTAAAGACGCATAGATTTATTATACTTTACGCAATAAGAGTGTTCAAACAGGCCATCTTCGATGATTTCTCTTCGAGAATAACCTATGGGTTTCCCTGGAGTCAGAGTGGCAACAAGTCCCCAAAGATTTCCAGTAGTCTCCATCTTTTTAGATAATCTTTGCAAATAATTTTGCATTATCGAAATTTCCGTTTATCATTGATTTTATAATTTAAGCCACTAGTGATCCCTACTGAAATTTAGTTGTCAATAAACTATCCGATTTCCAAACAGCTATGCGCTCATCCGGTGTAGATCTGGGTAGTAATTTCTTTCCTTGCTTTTCATAACCTCTTCGACCCTCCTCAACTCTTTGATGTGGAGTAAGTTATTAGTAATATTTACTCACTAGTAGTAGTCACACAGGCTATCATGAAATGTTTCTCTAGGAGAATAACATGGGGTGTTCTCTGGGGCCTGAGCGACAAGAAGTTTCTCTAAATTCCATCACTCTCTACCCATTTCTATACCTTTGCAGTTATCACAGCAATCGCTTAACGTTGATTTCTCGTTGGCGGCGAATATTAGTTTTACCTGGAATTTGGGTGTCAATATGTATCACCGATTATTTCATCAAGCGGAGGTCTAGCAAGTGCTTGGTAAAGTCCAGTATGGATTACTAGTAGCTTAAATTATAAAATTAATATACAAATAGAAGTTGCGATTATGCAAAATTATTTGCAAAGATTATCTAAAAAAGATTGAGATTACTGGAAATCTGTGGAGACTTGTTGTCACTCCGTGTACATCATTCTCGACACTCCTCGACTATTTGTTACGGCGTCAGTTTATGGTGACACACACAAAGAAAAAACGGTAAGAGAGAAACAGAGTAACAAGAATACGGTTTATGTTTTACATTTGTAGCAGTTTGTATAGTGGTCACCCAATCCACCATCATCAATTTTCTCTGATAATATCGATTGTCTTATTTGGAATGTGGGTGACAACCTGTCTCAGCAGATTTCCATTAAGCTTCGTCATTTTTTTATTACCTTTGAAAAATGTCTGTACTCTTATTGGTTTATTACTGGTAGCAGCTATTCACACGAATTTGGCTAGCAACAAGCCTCCCTGTGGTCACAGTCCTGTTCTTTAAAGTTGTAAGTGTTGTTGTTGTTGTTTTTTTTTTTAATATTCATAAGTGTTTTCTTCTAATGTGTTCATAGCAAAATGAATTATTTCATTCATACAAAAATTACATGATTGATTTTGCACAATGAAACAGGTGTATCGAGAATTGTGCATGTTCAACGTACTTGAAAAGATAAACGGCAAGATCGTCAACATTGTCAATCTCAGAATACAGACGTTTTATTATATATATAAATATATATATATATACATATATATATATATATATATATATATATATATATATATATATATATATATACACACACACAAGAATTTAAGCCCGGCGTTGCCCGGGTGTTTAGAGGTGTATGTTGAGCAAAAAAAAAAAAAGTCGTTTTAGGCTCAAATCAAGTGATTAACTCTGATTCATGTCCAAGGAACCTATATCTAAAATTTCAAGTGTTTAGACACAAAATTGTCGGAGAAGTTTGGTAGAGTTCTCAAAGGTCGAATAACTTTGACCCCTTTAACAGCCCAATCTCTGACCGAATACGGATTGAAAAAAAAAATTCCCAACCCTCAGTACCCTGTATATCAAATTTCGAGTCTGTAGACTGATAATGACAAGGTTATTTCGTTGGAAAATGTACACAGACACACACACAGACATACAGACACACACACACATATATATATAGTCTTGGAAGTTTTTAACCTTTAAAACTATACAAAAAATATTTTTTTATCATTCGTTAGAAAAATATCTAGTCAGTAAGTCATTTAATCACCTGCAATCACTGCATCAACTCGCTCTCGAATTTACTATAATACCAATAATTTATTTTCAAGGGATCATCAGTTGTTTACCATGAAACACTGTTTCGGGGATTTAAAAAACAATATATATATATATATATATATATATATATATATATATATGCATATATATATATATATATTTAAGTAAATGGTAGTTTGATTGAATCGTTGCTGGTAAAGGTATATATAGAAGTGTAAAAGCCAAAAGCAATGCGGAAAGGACCGGAATCACAATAGTAAAGAAAAGAAAAACAAACAAATTGACGTGTAAGTAGAGAAATGTCTAGCTGTTTATTCCTCTATCATTCCTCACCTCGTTTTATAATTAATTTGCAACCAAGTTGTTAGTATATCCTGTATATATAAAGTGCGTTGGTGGTATGGAACTTTGATTAATTTCGGGAGAAAATACCCTCCTTTTCAAAACGAAAACCAAAGTATATTCAAGATGGCGGAAGAGAACAGGATTGGAGATAAAGGTTATGACTGCAGTAAGATCAGACTAGTTAAAACCGCAGGTAGCTGCTAATTGCATTTTATTTATTTATTTATTTTTTGCTATAAACATTTATTGGCTATATATATATATATATATATATATATATATATATATATATATATATATATATATATATAAATATATATGTATATATATATAACTACATCATTTACTCACATAAAATTAATATACGAAAGTATAAATTTATGCGTAAACTTTACGTATTTACTTCAAAAATGCTCAATACGTAGGTAGAGCTAGTTAGTAATTTATAAAATATATATGGAGATTAAGCTACACTGAATATTCCGCCTGTCATCCACTCAAGGATTCTTCAGGCTTATACATATGTATATATATATATATATATATATATATATATATATATATTAATTTTGTTTAATTTATTAATATTAATATTAATATTATTATTATTACTAATTTATTATTTTATTTATACTTTTTTCTATTAGGAGATTTCTTACGGTGAAATTTGTTATCCCATTATGTTAATGTATTTTGCTTATTTATTTGTTTCTTTTTCTTTCATCTTATTATTATTAATATTATTAATATTATTATTATAATTATTATTATTGTTTTAAACTATCGACACAGCTAAGATTTTTTTCTTATATTTATTGTAGTATCACAGAAAAATCCGCGTAACTTCTGACCTACTTTGCTCGAACCGTATGTACTGTTCCCAAGTTTATGCGCATATGTATACATATATTAAAAAATTAACTCACGTCCTGGTAGCCTACATCTAAAATTTCATGTGTTTAGACTCGAAATTGGCAAAGGAGTTTGGTAGAGGATTTCAACTTTGACCTCTAAGCAGCCTTATCCTTGCCCCCCAAACTGAGTAAAATCATACTGCATGTCTTAATACGCGTTATGAAATATTCCAAATGTTTGGACCCACTATTAGCTGAACCATTTTCTAGAGACCGCAATTGTAAAATATTGAACTTTGTCCATTTGCAGCCCTATGGCTGAATAAACTTTATGTAAAATTAAAAATATTTAGGAGAAAAAGTTGGCTGAATAATTTTGTAGAGCTCACGCAGGTCATTTTTGTCTTTATTTGCCCCCAAATTTTACACCTTAACATTTACTCAAATCAAAGTAAAACGCTTTGCTCTTCTCCAAATAAGTTACATTAAAAATCCCACGTGTATAGACCTAAAATTAGCGGAAATGTTTGGAAAAGTTTTGAAGGATCGAATCGTTGAACTTTGACCCATTGACGGCCAAATTTATTGGCGTTCTCTTATTCAAAAGATCTTTCCAAAATCTTTATGCCAAATCTCGAGCCTGTAGACTAAAAATTGACAGAGTAGTTTGGAAGGAAAATGGGCACACACACACACGGACAATTTCACTATCATATATATATATATATATATATATATATATATATATATATATATATATATATATACATGTGTGTTCTTATGTGTATGTGTGTATTGTCATGAGAAATATGGCATCGCTTTATCAAACCGATTACAACCGTTTTTTTTTTATAAGAGAGGATGCCATTATGACGTGCGAAAGCCTTCTCTGTTCGCTTTTGGAAAAAAAGAGAGGATGCCATTATGGCGTTCTCTTTTGGAAAAAATATAAACGTAGGAATTCGATGTGTGATCTATGCAAATGAAATTAAATCCGTGTTGTTTTATCTTTTTTCGTTTTCTATTTGACTTGTTCGTGCATATCTATATATGTTTTGTGTGTGTGTGTGTGTGTGTGTGTGTGCTTATAGCATTTACAGGCACCTTTTATTTCTGACTGCCCCTTCTCCTCTTAACACTTTATTTCTTTATGCACACCCACACACACGCACGCACACACAAACATACACACACGCACAAACAGATAAACATACACACATGCACACATATATACACACACAAACACACACACGCACACACACAAACATACACACACACGCACGCACACAAACATACACACACACTTCTTCATTTCAACCGAAATTGATGGAAGGTACTCTCAACATTTTCTTGTAGAAAATATTTTCATTCGAAGACGTGTTGTCTCTGTACACGCCATCCAATCGTTAAAGAATACTGAAAGATATGTATTTGTCGCATTAACATATCTATACATACTTGTTCTGTTTCACTTTTTTTAATTAACATTTTCACCCCAAACAAGGCACAGTGTCACGTTCATGTGGGAAGCTATTATCAGGGACATGGATTGCAGTGCGACTATGTAGCGAGTTTAGTAGAAGGATGTTTGTTCACATTAGACTTGAACTTATGCATGTCAGTAGAGTTGTTGGAAGCAGGAAACCGGAAGGGAATTCCACATTCTAGCAGTTATGGACAAGAAACGATTAGAGTAGAAGTCTTTCTTACATCAAGAGATCTCTACTGTGTAGGGGCGGGGTTTTTCTGCTTGTCGGATTTGTCGAGGATATTTACGTCAACGGGGAACGAGGTTTTTCTAAAAGTAAGTGCTAATGTATCTTTTTTTTATTTTCAAAATATAAGTTGGAATTGATTTCTAATATAGTTTCCTAGCTAAGTATAATACCTATTTGAACCGTTTACTATACTAATAAAACAGTACATGTATGTATGTCTTTAACCGCAAACCTCTCACGCGACTCGTTACACAGCAAATAATAATCTTACACCAAACATAACTTTTAACGAGTAAAAGCTGTGCTTGTATGAATGAATAACGCGTACAGAAAAGAAGTTGAAATGCAAACACTTCATTTCCACTTACCGACATATTTTTATTTGTTTCACGCATGCGCGGATTCAAGCATAATGATTATTGTCATAGCTAGCAGTCATATTATTTACAAGGTTTCTATATATGTCTCTCGATAGCACAAACGGTAAAGAAACACTCAGAGGAGCTAATTGTTTCAGCTGACATTTTAGCTGATGGCACACACGTCATTTACTTTTACTCTTTTTTTTTGTTTGTAGTATATATAAAATACTATTTAAAATTTAATAGAGAATTATATCTGTAATAATATATACGACATTTACATAAATGAAAATATATTTAACCGCATTTTACGATCGGCAAGATGGAGTACGCCTGCTTTTTATCAAATAAATAAAAAAGTAATTCATGTAGATGAAAATGTGGCTTCTGGTTCTATATTTAAGATTTATACGTACATGGCAAGAAGACCTGACGTTACCCGGGATTGAATGATGATTCTTCTTGCCATTGAAATCCGTCATATCCCCCGAGAGGAAGCTTCACATGCCTCCCTGCAGTAACTTAATTAAAAATCTATGTTATTCTACATTGTTCTAAAGGTTGGTTGGTTGGCTGTTTTGTTTTACGGCATATCAACCCCTTTCAGGTTATTTAATGCCGAATATGGTGATTTTGAAGCACGATTTTTTAATATAGTATATCTGTTTTTTAAGTCGTATTCTATTTTTTCCATAGTTGTGGCCCTAACAGGTGTCACCACTCCGGGTCAGAGTGGACCAGGGAGCAACACTCCCTAAGGCCTGCAAGCTGGGTCCCTCACCATCGGATATAGTTTAAGGTCATATCCAGGACCTTGTTCTAAAAGACACACAGTTTCGTTAGTATTATTAATATTATATATAGACTTCTTTCCAGTTAAGGAAAAAACTTATAATATTCGTTTTAGTTAATGAAAGAAAAAATTCATGCCACATTACAGACCAAGTCATTCAAAAAGATAAAAAAGAAAAACTGGCTATTCGCTTACTCACATAAGAATTATTTTCACGATCCGCTACTCTATCATTGTTGCTAAGCGAAGATATAAAACACATGGGTTTACCGATGATAGATACTATAACGGTTTCGATTATCAATTATCCGTAATGATTGAGGATATTCTGAGACAAAACCTTACTCAGATCACCCCCAAAAACCCTTTAAAGAAAATCTGTTCACTACTTATGCAATTCTCTATCTATATAAAAGCCAAGTACGTCCAAGGATAGCATACTGCTGCCATATCTGGGCAGGAGCTGCTAAAAAAAGTCTACCCTGCCTTGACAGAGTACAAAATAGACTTCGTGGCTTAGTGGAGGATGCCCTTTTCTCTACCCTGCAACCTCTCTCCCACAGAAGAGACGTTGCGAGCCTATCCTTCTTTTATCGTTATTTCCATGGCAGGTGCTCATCTGAACTCTAATCTCTGGTCCCCCCTCGCCAATCTTTCACGAAAAACACCCGTCTAGCTGAATCCACTGTGCAAAATTTCCCCCACTCTTTATCTCTGCCTAAATTAAAACGTGGATTCCATGAAAAAAGCTTCTTTCTTAGAATTCCACGCCTGTGGAATTCTGTTCCGTCTGCCTGCTTCCCACCTGACTACAACTTGGATGTCTTCAAGTCCAACGTTAACACATTCCTAAGGAACCGCCCTCTTAAGTAAACACTTCATTAAATCTCCACACTAGCGTATAGTACTTGCAATAACCCTTATCGCTGAGTGGCTTGCGGGCCTTGATAAGTGGTGACCAAAAAAAAGCTGTTCGTAGTTTATAAGGAACGAATTCACGATCACGATTATAGTAATCGTACAGGCAATTGTTATAAAATTGTTTGTTCTCGTAGATTAATTTAGACGTGAACAAATTTCCCCGGTCCTGAGACGAGTATACTTGTTTTTCATGAATAGTACGATTTAATTTTGAAAGGACCATAATTCAGCATTTTTGGTTATATCATAAAATTCACTCTTTAAAAATGTTAACTTATCCTAGTAGTTCACCTTGATAATATTTTCCCTTTAAGGTTATTGCTTATTTTAGGGTTAGGTTATTCTTACGTATATAGATTAAATTTGGTACGAAACTATAACGAATCAAACTTTTCCTAGTATCTTAACCTTGATAATCTATTACGAGATGCCATCAATAAATATGTAAAGTTCTATGTAAAGAGATTTTAAAATGTGGTAAACATTTGAATATTCAGTAATTTATTGCTATATATCTTATCAGATGCCTGTACATTTTTTTATTTTTATGTTCAAAAACAGCAATAGCAGGGATTAGAATACACTCTACTAAAGCCTGATTTTCACAGCTGATAAATTGTAAAACTATGCAATCTGAATGTGAGATCACTTTATAAAAACATTAAGCAGTAATTTAATTTGTTTTTATTGCCACAGATATGCATAATATTTTTTTGTAGTGGCATTATAGATTAAAGCACTGTATAAAGTTTGAGGGATAATACATGGAAGAAATAAGGATGTCAGGGCATTAGAGTTGATTGTCCAAAGCAAAAAAAAAATTACTGCAGAAGGGCCGTCGAGTATTGTAAAGACATAAAATGCACAGTCACTGCGGGGACTGTAGACACAATAATTCGCAAGGAGGTGAAGTTGAGGAAGATTTGCACGAAGTTTGTTCCAAAGGTGCTCAGGTAAGATCAGAAAGAAATACGTTGTTTTTACCAGGATTGATATCATGAGAGTTCCTCACCCTCTATTGTAAAACCCTTGCTCCCGTAAATTTTGATTCTTACTTAAGCCAAAGGAAACCATTAAAGTTAGTTCTTATTAGTAAAATAGAGATTCAAGAGGCTACCACGAGGATCATTAATACGTTCACGAATGAACCCGTCCCTGCGGCCTTCCAGATGTTGTGGGACCAGTACGACAAGTGTATTTTAGCAGAAAGAAGTAACTTCGAAGAAACACTAGATTGTTATGTATGCATTATCAATAAAAAGTTCCAACACGAAAAAAGTGTGTAACAGTGTACAATTTTGTCAAGGTTATTCGTCTAAATTTGGTACGAAACTTCATCACATCCAACATTTTCACCATGTCTGTTGAGTTTCTCATTAGTTGCGACGTTTGTGCTTCTTTGTAGTTATAAAAGTCTTCACGGCACCTGTTTAAGCTAATAAGATTTGCCGGTCAAATGAGATGAGACGCTTACCCGGGGGCGTTGACTTTTATTCGCGCATCGTATTTGAACAAATCTACAGCTGGAAACTTAATACGATGTCTTACAACCAGTTTACATGTTCAAAGAAACCATTTTCAAAGTTTACAGTGTGATAAACCTGAATAGTATTCAAGGAAGGGTTGGTTGAAACGTGGCGCGAACAATACTCAAGATGAGTAGTAATATTTTACATTTAAAACTACAAATCATATTAGTTTTTTTTCGCAAGGACACGGACTGTACTAGATAATGTTCAGTTCTAACTGACGCCTATCTAGAACCTTAAAATTAAATAAAATTTGCCGGCGACAGTTTCCTACAACCAAGACCAAGGGAAATATGTATTTCTTGTCTTTTTGATAATGCGCTTTTCTGGCTATGGTAGATCTTGATATAAAATTGCTTTACGCTCTGTCCAGGGTGATTAAAAGGAAAACATACTTTATCATTTCTATGCAGCCATCCGGCTCCCTTCTTTACTTCTTTGACTTAGAAAACGCTTTCGAGGTTTATAATAGCTGGTTCTCTCTTATCTCTTTCGATAGAATATAATTAAAGTGTGCCCATGCATGTCATGATGATCGCCTGCAAGCATCGCAAAGATGAAATTAATATTCACATTGTGATCCCTGCATTTTTAGCGGCCACAATGTACTTTGTTTATTGCACAACTTGTAAAATTCTCCGTAGAAGTATGCAAACAACATATTTTAAGCAACATACCATGCCCGAGCTTTTAACGTAGCTTCCCATTTTGTGCTTCTACGAATATTGGAGATAAGTGGGCTAGCGCTTTCTTCACCGTGTATTTATAGCTGGTTGTGGTTGGGTTCTGTTATTGTATGGCTGCCCTATCAAGAGATATGAAGGTTTACATCGTCGTTTACCTTTTCTTTTTTTTACATGGGTGTCACCACTTATCAAGGCCCAGAGGCCACTCAAGGATAAGGGTTAATAGGTATACATTAGTCATTGTGATTTTAGCATAGTAAACAGTGGGAATTTTGTAACTTGGATTACTTAGGGGGACGATTCAATTAGAACTTGTTCACATTGGACTTTTTTTTCATAGGTATCAACACATTATCAAGGCCAAGAGGTCACTCAAGGATAAGGGTTAAAGAGTGCACAGTAGAAATTGGACAATATAATAATCATTAGTAATGAAAATTTGTTAAATTTGATAACTTATATGGAACGGCTCATAAAGAAATTATTTCCGTTAGACTTGAAGACAAACATATTGTATTTAGCCCGAAAGCAGGAAAACGAAAGACAATTCCACAGGCGTGCAGTTCTAAGAAAGAAGCTTTGTTCATGGAATCTACGTTTAGGTTTAGGCACAGATAAAGAGTGGGGGTAATTATTGATAGTGTTTACAGCTAGACGAGTGTTTCTTGTGAAAGTTTGGCGAGGGGGGCCATAGATTGAAGCTCAGTCGAACACTTTCCATGAAAATAACGATACATCAGAGACAAACTCGCAGCATCTCTTCTGTGAGATAGAGGTTGCAAGGAAGAGAAAATGACATCTCCTACGAGGCTACGAAGTCTATTTTGAACTCTATCAAGGCAGGACAAGTCCTTTCTAGCAGCTCCTGCCCAGATGTGGCAACAGTATTCCATCCTTGGATGTACCTGGCTCTTATATAAATAGAGAATTGCATCAGCAGTAAGATATCTACTGGATCGATGGAAAGATCCCACCATTTTTCCAGCGGCCTTGGCAACAGATTTGATGTACGTGTTCCATTTAAGATCAGGAGTAATGGTCAAGCCCAGAAGCTTGTCAAAACTTGAGGCCTCCTGAAGACGAGAGCCATTCATTTCAATTGATGCCAGATGTGGATCAGAATGTTGATCTTACTAACTGGTGTATAAAAGAGTTGATTAGGTAATCTTTATCACAATTGTTGGGCTGTATTTACTTTGGTTGTATTTTAAAATGTGTTCCCATTATTCTAGGACTTTCTTTTCATAAAAAGGTGTCTATCTATCTAGTAGTACTCCATATCCGGACCAATATGACTTGCTCTCTCTCTCCCTCTCTTTCTATTTCTTTTTTTTTCTCTCTCTCTCCCTCTATCTCTCTGTCTCTCTCTCACTCCAGAGTTCTCTGTCTTCCATCAGCTGCCTAAGATCTTCAAAATCACAATAATGCTCACCTTGCTGGATGTATGTAGATATAGGACGCCCTCTGCTTGTGTGCAAGTGCCGCTAAGGCAAAACCAACACAATTTTCACACGTTAATGTTCAAGATTAGTATGTACTTACAGCATGTTATTCACGTCTTCATTTTTTCAGACAACTTTTAATGAATAAGTTACATCAAATTCATATTCATCTATATGGACGGTTATATTTATAATAACTGAGGTTTAATTATGAGCAGTCCGTCAACGTTTCTTCTGAAAAATATAGTATACAATACTTAGAAATATTTTGAGAAGCATGAGCTGGGATATTATTCGTTTTCTATTCATTTTAAATGTTACGGACTGTAATCTTTCGAGATTTCCACAGTGCATTTTAACAGTATATTAGCAAGCAGGAAACTCGACACTGCCCCGGATTGAGTGAAAATCAAAGGTATTCTACAAATCCAGTGCATTAATTGATCGGTGAAATTCGCCAGTTTTGAATCAAATCGATTGTGTGTCTGCTCTAGTCTGAGGTCCAGCGCATTATTCGGGTGGAACGGTAACACATCTTGACGGATTTTTCATTACCTTGTAGGACACATAGTATTATAGACACCCTACAATTGATATCAAGAGAATCGTTTAAACGAAAGTCAATACTTTTGGTTCAATTATGCTCTGATCAGAAACTTTTATTCCGAAGGAACATTAGTCTTCTCAAAGAATCTACTGTTGATTTTATGAGACATACGTTTGTATCTGTGAGGTAGTTAAACTTTTTAATTTCTTTTGGTATTTTAGCTGCAAATAGTGTTAAATTTAATCAAATCGAGCCATTCAATTTTTTTATATTATTTTGATTATCGATTTTTACTATTCATCGGAGGCATTCCTATTAAAACCATACACGTGCAGTACATTTATATAACATTTCCAAAGAACCAGCCCAATCGGATCAGATTATGTGGGAGGAACACATTCGGCATGCAGACAATACAAACACACATCACGTGCTTTTTACCTAAGCGTAGAGAGGTCTCGAATTAAAAACACGTTGTCCGTTCAGAGTTCAAATGATTTTTAAACACCCCCCACACACACACACATATATATATATATATATATATATATATATATATATATATATATATATATATATATATATATATATACATATACACAATGCTCCCTGTCTTAGGTTCATCATATTGGGAAGTCTTTTACAAATAACCATTAGCGTATATAGCGATGCGTTTGCATAAACAAATTGAGCTTAGGTATTTGGACAATGCCAAACATTATTAATTAACTCCCTACCTCTGAGCAGCCGTATAGCACAACGGTTAGAAACTTCAACCGTCGTTTGGGCGATCAAGTTTCGATCCTGGCTTGAGGGAGTTGTTTGTCTAGCAGAAGTGATTATCAGTGAAGCAGTATGGTGTGTGGATTACTATATATATATATATATATATATATATATATATATATATATATATATATATGTATACATATATATATATATATATCAGAATATTGGGTTGAATTTGACAACAGTTTTATGAATCAGGTGGTTTGAAGTCTTACACAGACATTTTGGAAGTAATGTTTTTATATAGGAAAATCCCAGCTAAATTAATTTGCTCAATGGACTTGGTACAGCAATTTAAAGTGTATAGTTTTTTTGTCCCCAGACAAAATGATGGTGGACCTGTAAATTCACCCTTGTCCGTTAGTCCATTGGTCTATCCGTACTTTCTCAATAACTACGCTTTGGTTCTTTTGGAATTTTTTTTACAAAGATTAAACATGATATGTGTAAAAAAGTAAAAGAACGGTGTTTCTGCTTATTAAAAAAAGGTCGTACCTTGGATTTTTATAAAATTTCTTAAAAGTAAAACTAATCGATTTCTATATCATTTTGTCGGTCTATTCTTTGCAGTAACTCTAAAAGGTGACCCAGGGGCTATTTTGGGGCTAAAATTGTCTGTGTATGTCTATTTAGCTGTTTTGCATGGTGCTGAACTCAAATTTAAATATGTAAGGCCTTGGAAATTTTGCGGGCTAAAGTGGGGATTGTGGATTTAGTAATTTCTTGTTTTGTATGGTGCAGCACTCAAATGTACATATGTTAATGACTCAAACTGCACCGTTGTTCATTTCCACTAGAACTTGCGTTCATCTGGTGGTTTTAGGACAAAATAGGTTTGTAGGGACAATGCTGAACTTAGGAATTTTGTATGCCTCGTTAAATTTGCACTCACGAAGGGGCCAGGCCTGCTTTACTTGTAATATTTATGTTTTCTTCGGAAAAAATATAATTTTAATAATAAAAAATTATTGTTTTGACGAAGAATTCTATATTCATATTAATTTTGTTTAATCCATAGATTTTCAATGTAGGCACTGGTGGGATTAGTACATTTCCTCTTAATAGATAGGCGTGCATTAGAAAATCCATGAATTAAAGAAATCAATATGAATATTGGAATCTTTGTCCAAACAATATTTTTTTTATTTAGAAAATTATATTT
>NC_136508.1:101954916-101974916 GCF_053919585.1 Euprymna scolopes
TATTTATATTAAAAATTTATATACAGTTATGATCATATTTATTGGCACGGTAAAATAAAAGTTAAATTTTGTCTAATAAATTCTAAAAAAGGGATTAAATTAAAGAAAATAACAAAGTATATTATGTATTTTTAACTGGCCTTTCCGATGCAGCAATCGGATTTTAGAAAAAATAAATAACAAAGGAACAACAAACATAATTGCAAAAAACCCTTGTTCAAAATTATTGGCACGATTTATTTAATAATCAATTGTATAGCCTTTGGCCTTGATTACCTTCCTCAGTCGCTTTTCATAGTTTACAACCAAGTTGTTGAACTCTTCAGTAGTAATTTTAGCCCACTCTTCCTGACAATAATCCTCCAATTGAATAAGATTCTTAGGCTTCCTTTGCATTACCCTCAATTTTAATGTTCTCCATAAATTTTCAATTGGATTAAGGTCTGGGCTTTGTGATGGCCACTCCAAAACATTACTATGATTGTCCTCAAGCCATTTCTTAGTCAGTTTAGCCGAATGCTTTGGGTCATTATCTTGCAGGAACCACCAACGACGACCAAGTGAGAGCTCTTTAGCAGAGTCTTTCAGGTTTTCATCCAATATTTTAGCATAATCTTCATTTTTTATGCTACCTGTGACCTTAACAAGTCGCCCTGGTC
Source organism: Euprymna scolopes (assembly GCF_053919585.1). Classification (NCBI taxonomy): domain Eukaryota; kingdom Metazoa; phylum Mollusca; class Cephalopoda; order Sepiida; family Sepiolidae; genus Euprymna; species Euprymna scolopes. The sequence continues at coordinate 101,955,576 of NC_136508.1, forward strand.
CAGAGGCAGCAAAGGATCCCCAAAACATCAAACTGCCTCCACCGTGCTTCACTGTGGGTATGGTGTTCTTAGGCAGGAAAGCTTCGCCATATTTTCTGTAAATATAAGACACTTTATTATGGCCAAATAACTCTATTTTCGTTTCGTCAGTCCATAGAACACGTTTCCAGAATGCAACATCTTTATCAATATGACGTTTTGCAAAGGCTAGCCTTGCTTTCAGGTGCATAGGTTTAAATAAGGGAGTCTTTCTCGGACGACATGCTTTTAAACCAGCTCTCTTCAAAACTCTACCAACTGTATGTCGAGATACATTCACTCCAGAGGTGCCCTGTTCATCAACAATCTCCCCAACAGAGATCCTTGGGTTTTGTTTTACTTGTAGAACAATTTTCCGTTCATCTCTTGGGGAAAGAATCCTTTTTCTCCCTCTACCCTCTAAACTCATAACGTGGCCTTGCGATTTGAACTTGTTTATTATGGCTCTAACAGTGGATTTGGGAAGGTTTAACTTCTTTGAAATCTTATCATAGCCCTCCCCATTGGTATGGCCTGCTACAACAGGCTTCCTGACGTCTTCGCTGTGGTCCTTAGTTTCAATTATGGCGATTGAAAATTATAATTTAGTCACTTATAATAGTTTAAATAAATCGCTATCTAAAAATTATCTGAAATAAATTATTCACTGAATTAGCGTTAAACAAGCATAATATGGCTATAAAAAAGTTCAGAAAGCACGTAAACCGGAAATTGATTGATATTATACTGATACTAAAAGAAAAACACAGCCGTGCCAATAATTTTGAACAAGGGTTTTTTGCAATTATGTTTGTTGTTCCTTTGTTATTTATTTTTTTCTAAAGTCCGATTGCTGCATCGGAAAGGCCAGTTAAAAATACATAATATACTTTGTTATTTTCTTTAATTTAATCCCTTTTTTAGAATTTATTAGACAAAATTTAACTTTTATTTTACCGTGCCAATAAATATGATCATCACTGTATATTCAAAATTTATGTATATTCAAAATTAAAAATCAGTTGCAAAAGGAAAACCAAACAAAATCGACTCGATTGTACGATCGTTTCGGAAACGATGTTCATTTATTGAAAGTGACAATATCTATTGGTATGCTTTGTCTCCTAATTATATATATATATATATATATATATATATATATATATATTTAATTCAATTTTCAACCCAAACAAGGCACATTGCCACTTTGAAGCAGGAGGCTACTATCAGGGACTTAATTTGCAGGGGCATTATGAAGGGAGATGAGTAGAAAGATGCTTGTTCACATAACATTTTAACTTCTGCATATCAGTACAGTTGGAAAAGCAGAATCCCGGAAGGGAGTTCCAAAGACCTGCAGTTGTGGGGAAGATACTATTGGAGTAAAATGTTTGTTTTTTTTGCACCTAGGGTTTCTACTGTAAAGGGATGAGACTTAGTAGCTTGTCAGGTCTGTCGGGGGTTGTTACGTCGAGGAAGTACAAGTGTTATTGCAGTTCGTCAGAGCATTCACCATTAAAGTATTTGTAAAACAGGCAGAGGGATGCAACATCTCGTCGATGGGGCAGAGGCTGAAGACTAGATGACATTTCAGGACCTATCAGGTTTGCGACTCTCTCCTGAAGCCTGTCCAGGAGCGAGAGACACGCAGCTGATCCACCAGCCCAGATGTGACAACAGTACTCCATACATGGGCGAATGGTTGCCTTATAGAAGTACACGCTGCTTTCAGGCGTAAGTAGTTTTCTAGCACGGTAGAGGAGGTCAACCCTCCTGGCAGCAGCGTTGGCAATGCTCTCAATGTATCTATTCCAGTTCATATTCCCTGTAAACGTTAGACCGAGGAGTTTAAAAGAAGTACTTTCATACAATGTGTTCTTGGCCATTCCTATTGGTGGTAAAGAAGGTTTCTTGTAATTATTGAAGGAAACAAGCTTAGCCTTAGCAGCATTGAATGTGACCATCTATTTTTGTCCCCATTCCACTACAGATTGAAGGTCATCCTCTAGTGTTTCTGCCATTTCCTTGGGTATGTGTTCATTTGTTTTCCCCTCATATCTGTTATAGAGAGTGGTGTCGTCGGCAAATATACCCATCTCAGATACAATTTTATCAGGGGGGTCATGTATGAATATCAGGAATAATAGAGGTCTAAGGATAAACCCCTGAGGTACTCCCGCATTTATGTCATATTGTTTAGATGTACGACAGTCCAGAACAACTTGGATTTTTCTCTTGCTTAAGACGGATTTAATTACATTATGAATTCTTCCAGTGATTCCATGTGATCTAATTTTCCTAAGAAGACCATAGTGCAATACCCTGTCAAAAGCGTTAGATATATCCAGTGCTACCGCTCCACCCTCCCCTGTTTTTTTCCAATGAACGGTATATGCGTTCAGAAACTACAGTTAAGATATCTGCTGTTGAACGGGCTTGATTGAATCCATATTGTTTGTCAGTCAGGAGTTTAGCAGCTGTTAGGTGCTGGAGTAGGGCTTGATTAACTAAGGACCCAAATAGTTTGGCGAAAAGCAGGAGGAGGCTAATGGGCCGATAATTTGATGGGTCAGTTCTTTCACCAGATTTCTTGAAGACTGGTACCACAGAAGCGGTTTTCCAGCAGTCGGGAAAGCAAGATTCGTTAAGGCATTTATTGTAAAGTTTGGAGAGAACTGGATAAACCTCGGCAGAGCATTTTTTTAATAGCACAGCCGGGATGAGATGTGGTCCATACGCTTTTGTGGTGTCTAGGTTTTTTTTATGATAGCATGTGCCTGCGCAGGAGTCATTTTCAAATCGTCTAGTGTAGCGTCTGTTCGCAAAGGAAAATCAGGGAGGGGGTGGTGTACCGAGTCCAGTGTGAGTTTGAGGCAAACCGACTAGCAAGATTAGCGTTGTCAGTTTCAGTGCAAGCAACCTCATGATTGTTTGATAGTGGGGGGGATAGTTGACTGTCCATTATTTACTACGCTGTTGTAGATTTTCCAAAACTCCCGGGTTCCTAATTTCTGTGCTTCGATGCGTTTTCTGGTGATTTCAGAGTAATCTGTCTTAGCCGTCTCTTACACGCTCTTACAATTATTTCTAGATTCTGTATACTTCTGTTTATTTGAGATCGACTTATGCGGAACGCATGCTGCCTTTGACAAATGGCAGCTGCACGAGCAGAAGTAAACCATTGGGGAGAGTGGGGATTGCTATATAATTTCCGTGCGGGAACATGTGCTTCAATTGCAATGTGCCTAGTGTATTTATAATTTTGTTTTGTTTTGTTGGCTATACTGATAGGTGCAGGGTTCGATTTTTAGTATTTTTTGTTAAGATATTTCTGTCGGACGATTGTAGGTTTTCTCCGTAGGATGTTGGTGTTGTTTTATGGCAGTATTTTTAGTTAACTGGTAGATTAGTCGTCGGGAAAATGTTGTTTTTGTGTGGCTCATATATGCGCTGTATGAGTTTTTAGACACCACCTTTAAAGCCAATTAAAAAAATATATAAATGCCAAGTCCCCCCCCCAAAAAAAAAGAATGAGGGGCACTGGTTACCGTAGCCTGTTCTCTCTGAATTTTGCCTGATCAAATTATTCAGATTAAACAGCTTATTTAAAAGTAGCATGGTCCCGCTAATCTTTCTCTTACCGACCAACTGACACCAAAAGACAAAATGAATTTTTTTTCGATTTTCTTTTTCATAGTTTATTTATTTTGTTTCTTGTTAGTAATTAAATACTGTTAGTATATTTGTACCGGTGTTAAATGAGATCCGTTTATATGAGGATAGTGTCTAGTAATTGCAGTCGTCCAGTGCAGTTGTTAAGATACCGAATTTTAGTATTTTTAGTTAAGGTATTTCTAATGTCGTACGACTGTGGGTTTTTATCGTGGGATGTTAGGTGTTGTTTATGGCACAATTGTCAGTTAACTTATAGATTATTCGTCGGAAAAATGTTGGTGTGTGGCTTATGTATGCGTTGTATGAGCTTTTATACTCCAGCTTTATAGTTAATTAAAAATACACCAATTCTCAAAGAATAGAATGTGGGGGGGGCTTTTTGAAATAGCCTGTTCTCCCTAAATTTTTATTAATTGAATTATTCAGATTTAGCGGCTTACTTTCTCTTACAGACCAACCGACACCACAAGACAAAAGGATTTTTTTCCAACAAGATTGTGCTACATGCCACACGTCTCACAGATTACTGACACCAGATCATGATATGTTTACGAAAGGGAGAACAATAAGCACAGGTTTATGGCCACTAGACATGTTGTGGATTTTATCGTTAGAGAACATTAAACAAATGATTTACACACATACTCCTCACAATCTATACCAAAAGGGAAACAATCTATACTAAAAGGGAAACTCACCAACTCGACGAGGAGCATCACGAAGGAAGATAATTTATATGAAAATATTCCTCCTCTTTCCTTCATTTAGGGCTATTTAAGTGGACCACACACACTATATATATATATATATATATATATATATATATATATATATATATATACACATATATATATATATAGGAAGTACAAGATATTATGATCTGTGTGGTATATAAATAATTATAAGAATGTGCAGTCAAACCTCTTTCGCTTTTATATATATACATATGATTCATAATGGCACGTTTGCCTTCTGTTTATTTATTTTCACATTCTGATTAATTCTATTTGTGTATTTTTGTGCTATAAATGTTTACCTTTGGTTCAACTTACATACATCTTAATTTAATGACATTTATTACAGCTGTACTTCGTCGTTGTTTTTTACTAAGTACATACAAACGCCTGTTTGGCAAGTGCTATCACAGAACCGTTCCGACAAATATACTGCACTGTACCGCCTCCACGTAAATAGCCATCCCACCCTCCATGAGAAAATATTTCTTCTTTTTCTTTAGCAAATTGACACCTAGACAGGCATACATTCTGCTTAAAGACCACAAATGGGGTTCTAATAATAATCCCATCACCCGCTTGATAAGCCCAACTAAACAAGAAATAGGTAGACTTAGCAAAACAATACTTTCTAGAGTAAACAAAAAAATCAAACAAGACCTAGAATTAAACGATTAGGCAAATACTGCTGAAGCAGTCACCTGGCTCCAAAATATAGCAAACAAAGATATATATGTTTATACAGTTCGACATCATAGACTTCTATCCCCCCATATCCGAATAACTTTTTAACATTGACCTAGAATTTGCTGAGGCATACACTGATATATTCTCGGAAGAAATCAACATCATTAAAAAAATGTAGAAAATCAGTTCTAATAAATAACAATTACCACTGGATAAAAAGTAAAATGACCAATTCGTTTGATTTGGCGATTGGTGCCAGGGATTCTGAAGAGGGATCAGATATAGTGGGATTATTCATTCTATATACCCTCACAAGCACATTTGATACTACAGATATCGGCCTATATAGAGATGATGGACTAGCTATAATAAAATACTCCAACAAAGTAAAGGGAGATAAGTTTTAAAAAATCATACACAAAGAAATGAAAAAATTAGGCCTAAAAGCGGACGTATCAGCTAACATAAAAATAACAAACTTCCTGGACGTCACGTTAAATTTAGATAAAAACACATATGAACCCTACGTAAAAGATAATGCTAATCCAATATACGTAAACCCTAAGTCCAATCATCTACTATCAATTATAAATCAGATTCCTAACTCGATCCTAAGTAACAACTCAAGCGAAGAAAATGCATTTAGCAGGTCCACCAATATCTATGAATGAATATCAGCCCTAAAAATAGTGGATACAAAAATAGCGATATCAAATATAAGCAAACAAACACCAACAACTATAATAAAACTAAAAATAGAAGAAGAACTATAATTTGCTATACGACCCCATACAATCAAATGTTAAAAACAAAACTTGGCAAGAAATTTCTAGATCTTATTGAAAAACACGTTCCCGCAAACAACGCCTTACACACAATCTTCAATAAAACTACCTTAAAGTTATCCAACAGCAGCTGCGAAATTTTACAGATGATAATTAAAGCACATAATAACAAAATATTAAATAAAAACAATGTAAACAACAACAAAATAAACTATAAAAAGTACACACCATGACAAAAGTAAAACTAACACAAGCAATAATAATAATAATAATAATAATAATAATAATAATAATAATAATAATAATAATAATAATAATAATAATAATAGTAATAAACCAACACCGGACAAAACAACCATACTATAAATAAAAGTATAAATACTAATAACGAACAAGATAAATGTAACTGTAGACACCGCCCACTTTGCCCACTTCAAAATAAATGTCCAACTAAAAGCGTAATAAACCAACACCGGACAAAATAACCATACTATAAATAAAAGTATAAATACTAATAACGAACAAGATAAATGCAACTGTAGACACCGCCCACTTTGCCCACTTCAAAATAAATGTCTAACCAAAAGCGTACCAGGCCAGACTATTTTCGAAAGGAAACCCGAATAACAAGACATATTACGTAGGTATGACTTCCTTAGATTTCAAAACTCGATCTATGACCACAAACGTACATTCAACAACAAAAAACACCGTATGAAAACAACGCTAGCAAATAAATACTGGGAACTCAAGGGAAGCGGACATTCACCGGTAGTCAAATGGAAAACAATAAGACAAGCTACCACATGTAGAGATCTAAACGACCCATGCAGATTATGCCTTCATGAAATATTTGCTATCCTGTACGAAACCCAACATTGATTAAACTGTAGAAGATAAATAGCGAACAACTGTGTTCACAGGATAAAGTTTACTCTAGGATAACGATACAAAATAATTTTAAAACAAACAAAAAACAATAGAAAACAAACAAATAAATAAATTAAATAAACAGAATATGCATAAACTATCACACATGTATGTACGTATATATATATATATATATGTATATATATATATAATATATATACTAACATAAAAAACAAAAACACCCTAACTTAGATTTAAGACAGGTCAAGAAACTAGATATACAGGCTAAATAGAGCACACACAAAGGAACAGGTCAAGCAGAGGTCAAATATGCCTTTGTCCGGTAAGTTCATGTTCATTGGCAGATACGAAGGGCGTGGTTGATACGTGAACGCTGATTGGCTAACTAAAATCTGAATAGAAGGTGCGTATCTAAAAACAACAGATAACCACACAATTCACGCATAAGCCTAGACTGAAGGAAACGCGGAATATTCAGTGTAGCTTAATCGCCATATATATTTTATAAATTACTACCTAGCTCTACCTACGTATTGAACATTTTGAAGTAAATACTTGAAGTTTACGCATAAATTTATATTTTCGCATAGTAATTTTATGTGAGTAAATGAAGTAGTTATATATATATATATATATATATATATATATATATATATATATATATCACATATTTGTTCTGCAAGATAAAGTTTTAATGCAATTGCTGGTTATTGGACAAACATGTACCACAAATTGCTCCTGCCGTGTTTTATTTTTCTTTGCCTGTTACAAAACTAAATTATGTTCTGCAAACCAAAATACAACAACCACCTTTACTTAGCAATCATTCAAATAACTTGGAATAACTCTTTGAACTTGAAGCCAAAACCGTGTTGTCGAAATTATTACATTTAGCGTTAAATAACAAATACAAAACAAAAAAATGAAGTAACTATTCTGCCAAACAAAAGAAACCGAACAAAGTATCATAAATAAATACCTGAAAGAGAATTGTTTCCGTAATCATTGGATTCGGCATTAAAAACCCTGAAATTTTTGATATGCTGTAAATGAAAAGCAACCATACAGAATTAATCAGTTGTTACAGAGTTTTGTAATATTCCGCAAATAAACTATGAATCAAAAAGTAGTGTATGAGTTTTATCCTCGCTTGCTACGTGTAGGGAATTGATAAAAAATAAATACGAAAACACGTACGGTTTCATGCAAATGAAATCCCAAGAGAGAAATAACACATTTTTACGATCTCATATTTCATGCTTATGAATGGGATAATGGCTTCCAAATAAAAAAATATAAAGAAAGTAGTAAAACCATACCTCTCTTGAAGCCCAATAGTTAAATCCTCATCTAAAAATAGGCAAAACTAAAACTTTGTAAAACTACAACAAGAACAAAAAGGGTAAATATAAAGAATCTTTCTACTCTCGAAAAATCCTTAAAAATTACTACGTTTAGGTTTTCGGGGCTGCTGAAAACAAAAATAATGTTTAAAATTCCAGAGAACGAGTAGTTTCCAAGATATGAGGATATATTAGTTTAAAAAAAAAAGAAAGTGGGGGATCACTTTTCTATAATAATTTAATGTAAAATGAGACCCCACTTTATGAGCACTTTGGGAGGGAGGTCACCATACAATGAACACAATTTAACATAAAAATGAACACCTTTTTTTTTCTTTTTTTTCTGGCAGTATTTTTCCACCCTAATCCTAACCATCTCTATTTAAGTTAAAACATACTAATCAAAGTATTCTTAATGTACATCTATATCAAAAACACTTGTAAACGTTTTATTTTTAATTTGTAATTTTTTTTATTTCCATACTTTGTGAACCAGGCACAAACGCAGGACCCACAATTTTAATGAATCACCGTTCTGTCAGATCAAACATACCCATTCCTGTGTCTCGATACATCTTCTGTCATTATATGTAAGAAAACTAAAACCGTGGACTAAAGCTTTGTATTCAAAACCCTCGCTTCCCTTAAACTCTCCTTACATCTTATATTCCATAAGCAATGCTTCTGATACAATGAAATAATTATATTTTTTGAAAAGCAATCTATCTGCCACTAGCAGGCCCCTGAGTATTGCTCGCTAACAAAATATCCATAAATGTTATATTTTAATTCATGCAGACACTGGGGCATGTGCTTAGGGGTATTGTGTGTGTGTGTTATTATAAACAACCCCCCCTTTTGTAATTAAAAAAAAATACTCGCACTTAGGTCGAAACCAACCTGTAAAGAAAGTGAGTCAAGTAATATAACCATTAAAACAGCTTGGCACTATCTTTTAATAGTGTTTCCTAACTTCCTGTTTCTTAACATAATTAATCTGTTATGTGAACGATTCACGCATGTGCATTCGTGAGATATAAAAATCCGTTGACCCCACGTATCAGATTTTCGATCTTGACGTCTTAACAGTCCTTTTCCCGGAAAAATACCGATTAAAAATCTTTTCCACATGTTTGAATACCTATATACCATATTTCAAGTCTGTAGATCCAAAATTCGTTGAGTATGTCGGTTGAGAAGTGTCCTCACATACATTCTGGGATGTACATATGTATAGATTTATCGTTTCCTCGGTTTTAAAGTTTTGCGCCTCAATCACCAATAATTGACTCTATCGGCCTAATGAATCGAAAATTTATTGGGTTCTTGACAAGATAAAAGTAAGTGACGCACATTAAATGAAACAGAAATGTTATTTATTTACTGTTTTATTACTTCAAACTTTACTATTCGTTTTACCGGCGCCAATTTTTAGTGTTCGTCAGGTCAGACTAGACGAGAAAGACGCCCGCCGATAAACTCTGATTCGATTTCAATTTGTCAGTGTTAGGACAAAGAAATATTAAAAGTCTGATCATTAAATTAAGTATTTGAGCTGACGGGTTCATAGACACTTTTGATAAATGGTCCTTTGCTGATTGTGCATAATTGCACGCATTAACTACGATACAGGTTAAACTACAGGTCACGGTGAAAATTTCGCTCAACTTTCAGCAACATTTCCATTATCGTGTGTCAATATCTGATACTAATATAAGGTGCTGTAAAGCTCGAGTAGGAGTATGGAAATAATAGCTAAATGGTGACCCCTACAGTCTTTTAGACCGCGTGTTTTGGCCAGATACATGTGAACAAGAAGACAACGCCAAAAATTAAATTCAATAAAATATTCATGCGCACTTTTCATTGTATACAAAGGAAGGACACGTTTTATAGTTTTGTACTTAGTGTACTAGATTTCCCTGATCTTGGTTCGAGCACGACCGGTAGCTGCCGCCACCTGCCGGAATATGCTGGGCGTCGATAGAATGTAAAAATACAAAGAAAAACGGTGTAACATTTGCAGATACGAATTGTACTAAAACAAATAGAATTGCTAGAGAAAAAAACTATACTAAAAATATATTACATATATTATTTCATTGGGATTCATTATTGAGATGAGTTTTATTTATTATTTGGTAATTGAGCACGTGACGCAGTGGATTGAGACGTTGACTTTCTATTGTTACAGCTGAGAATTGTCTGAAGATAGCGGTTTCAATCCTAACCATAGCTGACCAGAGGTGTACTTGGAGAAATCTTGTGAGATGACAACAACTATAGGTGGCAGTAATTGCTGAGAATGCAGTTAGGAGATTCGAAGTTTCTATCACGTCGTAGTTACCACCTGACGAAGGCAAGAGAAATAGTGAGACGAAACGTCGTGAAACAACAATGAAGAAAGATGAGGATAGTAGTTCGCAATTACTAAAGTTTTAAAAAATGTGCTGTTGTATTTTGGCAGGCGACCCCGTGAAGAGAAATATCCGATTGGTTGTACACATACAGAGGGATTCTATGTGAGAAATCTTGGACTTTAAACCATTGTCTATTTGAATGAATAATTTGATCCAGATGTATGTGAGAGGATATCGGTCAAAGAATTGAAACAATAGACAATGATGGAAAGTCTCGTATTCCTCACATGAAATCTATCTGCAGGTTTGCAACCAACCTGTTGTTTTCTTTTCCCTGGGCTCCCTGACAATATCCAACAGTACCATCAGTTTTAAGAATATGTTTTTATCTTTAATAAATCGAAAACTATATTTTATTCAGAGTTAGACTAATTAAATGTGTTTGTAATTATAGCCTATTTTATATGGTTTAGTATTAGAGATAAGTTTGGGTTTAATGGTTCACTGGTAAATTTCGTGTTTGATTATGAACGATTATTTTTTTACAAGAAAGAGTTAAGGATTATCGTGTGTGTTTTTTTATTAGAATAAGGAATTAAGGTTAGGGTTTAGGTTTTTTATTAACTTGTTTACATTCGAAGGTAAATAAAATTATGTTATTCCAGTGTATTTTATGCCATTTGATTCGATTCTAATTAGTGAAACGCATTTATTACAGCAGTGCCTCATCAACTTGATCAGCTTTCTGTATATTCAGGCGATTACTGTAAGCTGCCGCTCAGTCCCCACCCAAGGTCTCGGAAATATAGTGGCCCACCTCTAAAAATATCTGGAATTTTTTAAAGACGTGATATACTGGCATTTTAAGATGAGGTGCTGTAAAGCTCTGCAAGGAGTATGGAAATAATAGCTAAATATTTACCCCCACTAATATTCTGGACCCTGTGTTATGGCGAGATGCTTGAAAAACACAAGACAACGCCAATAACTTAATCCAATAAAATATTCATACGAAATGGTCTATACAGGGTGACCAAAAAAACCCAAAACATAGAAAGTCTATCTAGAACATATGTTGCAGAACGGAGAAAAAAAAGGTCAAATACGCTACTGTGTTGATGTGATATTTTGAATATAATAAACTATTCATGACCAAAGGTTCATTTCATTTGGGCAAAAAACTAAGAAACAGACCCTAATTGACGTTGGCGCCTGTTCTTTGTGGGTCACCCTGTACAAAGAAAATACGTGTGTTGTTGTTTTGTTCTTAGTGTACTGGATTTGCCTGATATCGACCAGCAGCTGACCTAATATCCCGGAATATATGCTCGACACCGATAAAATGTAAAAACAATGGGCAAGAAAAATTGTAACATTTTCGGATACTAATTGTGATAAAACAAATCGAAAGACGATAGAAGAAAATATATGAAAAATTATTTAATTGTAATTCATTACTGAGATGAGTATATTAATTAGTTTATGTATTGCGGACTATTATCCTCATCTTTCTTATATGTTGTTTCACAACATTTCGGCCACCTATTTATCTGGCCTTCCTCAGATAGTAATGGGGCCCGTGGCGCAGTGGATAGAGACGTTGAATTTCTATGATTCCAGGTGAGAATTGTCTGAACATAACTTTTTCAATCCTAGCCAAAGTCGACCAGAGGTGTGCTTGGCCAAAACGCAGTGAGGCGACATCTATGGAAAGCAGTAACTGTTGATAATGCAGTCAGGAGATTCGAAGTTCCTATCCCGTCGCGGTTACAACCTTACGTAGGCCGGAGGAATAGTTGGCCGAAACGTCATAAAACAATAACCAAGAAAGATGAGGATAATACTCCGCAATAAATAAATTAAAAATTATGCTGCTGTATATTGGCAGACGCCCCCGTGAAGAGAAACATCCGATTGGTTGTATACAGTAAGAGGGATTCCATGTGAGAAACGTTTGACTTTTCACCGTTGTCTATTTGAATGCATAATTTGATCCAGATATATGTGAGAGGATATCGGTCAAAGAATTGAAACAATAGACACTGATGGAAAGTCTCGCATTCCTTACATGGAATTCATCTGCGTGTTTGAAACCTATCAGCTGTTTGTTTATCCTGGGTCGCCTACCAATACAGTGCCATATGATTTAAGAATATTGTTTTATCTTTAATAATAGAAAACAATTTTAAGTTAGAGTTAGATCGACTGAATTTGTTTGTAATAATAATTTTTTATATGGTTTAGTATTAGAGATATGTTATGATTTAAAGGTTGACTGATTTAATTCATGTTTGATTATAAACAAATGGTTTAAAAGTTACGGTAAACGATTGTGGGTTTCTATTAGGGTAAGGATTTAGGGTAAGGCTTTAAGTTTTCATTGGCCTGGTTACATTTTCAGGCAAATAAAATGATGTTTCTTCCAGTTTATTTAATGACATGCGATTCGATTCTAATTGGTTAAACTCATTTATTAAAGCATGATTTGATCAATTTTATCAGGGTTCAGCATATTCCGGTAATGTCTGTTTTAAGACGTGTTATGTCTGATGATAAACCGGTCAGTCCCGACCCAAGATCTCGGAAATATGGTGCGTAACCTGTAAAAGTATCATCAATTTTCAAAGACGAGATACACCAGTCCAAAAGAAAAAGAAACCCAAAGAAAAACAGGTGAAACCACATTGATGGATAATCCGTTACGCCCCCCTCTCTATCCCTCTGTCATTGGCTCCTTTAGTAAAAAAACAATAGTAAACTTCAAGGAACAGTTTTTTTTTCTAGAACGCAATACTGCGAGACTGCTTCTAAACTGACTATAACATGTTCTTTTCAAGTCTCATGAAAAACAAATTCTTAACTAATCAAATCACCAGTATCATCATCTAAGTCTTGTCGTCTTGTTCACCTGACATTAACATTTACCCTTGAGTTGCCTTTGAGTCTTGATAAGTGGAAATACCTTAGTAAAAAAAAAAAAAAAATCTTATCGCCTTAAGTTTCTCATAGACGATTCACTGATCTATAACGCTTATGTTTGAAATATAATTTTCGATGATTTTAGAAATAAATCATGGCATGCTGATAACTGCATATTCGATACATTAGTACGGATATAGAACCAATAAAATACAATACTGGACTGTAAAGAAATCTTTTATCTTTATTAAACATTTTTATAAAAATCGATCTAGACGAGGCATTGGACTAGTTAACGAAAGAGGCGGAAAATGACGAATTATTAAAAAAAAGACAGAATGTTTCTATTTCTTTAAGTTTTGCAACAACCAACGCAGTAGCTAGAAAGAAAACTAGTTCACAGGAAGAGATTTGCACAGGCGTGCTATTTTGGTGAAAGACGTGTCCGCTTGTGTACCTATTTACTATGCCTCCCCACGGGACAGAGTTAGACACCAGGGTCGTTTTTTAACGTGGAGAAAAGGTACAAAAATAAAAATTGTCTCAATCGTGAAGGATTTCTCCTCCAACGAAAGAGAACAAGAAATAGAAGTGCAGCATCTGAAGAACAGATGGTATTTATTTGCTCCCCCACCGAGCAAATTAGGCACAAGGCCAATTTTTAATGTGAGGTTTGTAGGGAGGGGGAAGGGAAAAAGGGGACCAGCTCCCGAGAGGTGAGAAATGGGAGCTGGTTAAAGGTCAGGCATGTGGGGTTGGCCCCACATCTGGTCTTTGCTAGTCATAGCCAGTTATAGCCAGTCACAACCCGCAGCATCTGTCGGAACAGATGGTATTTATTTGCTCCCCCACCGAGCAAATTAGGCACAAGGCCAATTTTTAATGTGAGGAGTGAAGGGAGGGGGAAGGGAAAAAGGGGACCAGCTCCCGAGAGGTGGGAAATGGGAGCTGGTTAAAGGTCAGGCATGTGGGGTTGCCCTCACATCTGGTCTTTGCTAGTCATAGCTAGTCATAGCTTGCAGTATCTGCCGGAACATATGGTATTTATTTGCTCCCCCACCGAGCAAATTAGGCACAAGGCCGATTTTTAATGTGAGGAGTGAAGGGAGGGGGAAGGGAAAAGGGGACCAGCTCCCGAGAGGTGGGAAATGGGAGCTGGTTAAAGGTCAGGCATGTGGGGTTGCCCCCACATCTGGTCTTTGCTAGTCATAGCTTGCAGTATCTGCCGGAACAGATGGTATTTATTTGCTCCCCCACTGAGCAAATTAGGCACAAGGCCGTTTTTAATGTGAGGTAAAAACCAGCTCCCCTAAAAGTAGGCAAAAAGGGGGCACTCTGGTTACCAAAAATAATAATTGTCCCAGTATAGAGGGTTTCCCCTCCATTGACTGGTACAAATTATCTTAAGTGCAGCATCTGCCGGAACAGATGGTATTTATTTGCTCCCCCACAGAGCAAATTAACTACAAGGCCAATTTTTAATGTGAGGAGTGAAGGGAGGGGGAAGGGAAAAAGGAGGCCAGCTCCCGAGAGGTGGGAAATGGGAGCTGGTTAAAGGTCAGGTATGTGGGGTTGCCCCCACATCTGGTCTTTAATTGCAGCATCTGCCGGAACAGATGGTATTTATTTGCTCCCCCACTGAGCAAATTAGGCACAAGGCCGTTTTTAATGTGAGGTAAAAACCAGCTCCCCTAAAAGTAGGCAAACAGGGGGCACTCTGGTTACCAAAAATAATAATTGTCCCAGTATAGAGGGTTTCCCCTCCATCGACTGGTACAAATTATCTTAAGTGCAGCATCTGCCGGAACAGATGGTATTTATTTGCTCCCCCACTGAGCAAATTAGGCACAAGGCCGTTTTTAATGTGAGGTAAAAACCAGCTCCCTCAAAAGGGGTCACTCTGGTTACCAAAAATAATAATTGTCCCAGTATAGAGGGTTTTTATTTAAATGCTGCCCACATCAGCATTATGTGGCACAAGGTCGGAAAGTGGGAACCCCGCAGGCTCCCCTAAAGGAGGGGCACTCCTGCAATTTTAAAAATTGCCTGAGTAACCCCGTCGGCATTCCCCGGTCGGGGCGCCTCAGGCAGCAAGCAATAAACTTGCCCCACCGGAAAGCCCGGTGGCAAGGCCTGGGAGGGTAGACCTCCTAGGTATTACCCAGGCGGTTCCCAGTATAGAGGGTTTCCCCTCCATTGACTGGTACAAATTATCTTAAGTGCAGTATCTGCCGGAACAGATACTACACTTTGATCTTGTTTATATATTTTATTGAGAAAGAAAAAAATTGAACATAAAAAACGTACAAAAAATTCAATTCAACAAAATTAGGCACAAGGATCTTGTCCCGAAGGCCAAGACGTACCGATGTGTCCGCTTGTGTAAATGTCCTCGCGGTTGCTGACGCTTCTATCTAAAATTTTGGTCGTTGGACATCACCAGTTGGCTGTTTCACCGCTATAACTAATGCATGATGAAAATAATTAATTAAAAAAAGAGTTGTTTTTTTTAACAAACTCCGCTTGCGATTGTTGTAGGCCTTGCTAAACTAAGATGTGGTTAATTGAATTTAAATGATACAAAATAAACAAATAGTTTTTATTGTACGAAAAACGCATGTTTATGAAATGAGTTTTTTTTTTTCTTTTATCGCTTCTCTAACAGGCATACAGAAAGATTCGGCAGACTCTGCTTGAAGGTAGTCTTATTCCCCATTTTTGATTTATTTTTATTTTTAGTGTGCAATCAGTCAGTATAGGCGAGTCAGCAAATTTGGTGTACTTTGCTTGGACGACTACAAAGTGCGTAAAAAAACAAAGAATGACTGGATTAGAGTAAAATACGAGGAAGGTAATGAATATCATACGGTTTTATAGGTTGATTCAAGCCGTACATGTTATGGTTGTGTTACCCATTTTTTTCTTTTTTATTTATGTTTGCCATATACTATAGTGTTCAGAAAAATAATGCCTATAAAAGATTAGTGCAAATATGAGGGGTTTTTTTTTCTTATTAGTAGTATTGCAATATTGCCATCGCCTTTACGATTCAATACACCAAAGAAAATTCAATACGATATTTAGTTGTTAGAAATTATGAAGAAAAATGATTAATGCGATATCTTGCAACTCGATATAATGTCAATCAATGGTGGTTCTTCTCGTTTCAACCTTTGATATTTCATAATTGTGCTTTTATGTATAGAGGCTGCGAAATTGGACTATTCACTTAATGTGGCGACGTTGCCCACCCTCTTAATTCGCCCCCTTCTCTACATGGCTCTCTCCCTGTTCTTCTTTTTCTCTCGTTCCGTCTTCAGACGCCCACTTTCTTTATACTGCCGAAATAGATATGATTTACACAAAAGCCGACCAGTAACATCAAACTCTACTTAATTTAAAGTAATTTTATTTGTCTGGAGTCAACTTTTAAAAACTCGCGTTTTCTTTTTTATAATATTCGGTTATTTCCTGGAGTTTTCCATTACAACTGTTTCATTAATACGTTTGCAATTTTATGATTTATGTTTCCGTAAAAATATCGTGTCCCCACCAACTTCTTCAGATGTTCATCCATTAGATTTTTACAACAAATTGCATATTTTTAACATACTGGCACTCGTATTCGGGTAAAAAGATTTCCAAAGCAATGCTTCCTTACTTCCTCCTTCCTTTGGTGTTATGTAAAGATAGTTTTCCGTTTTAAGCCGTATTTTTATTTTTTATTTATTAAATATTTATTTTTGTTTTAATTTTCCCTGTTTTTCCTATGTATGTTTTCCCAATTATCATATAGTTTTATATAATTTTATTCCTATATTTATGCGTGCTTATTTTAATATTGTTTTTTTTTTTGCTTAGTGTTTTAATTCGTATTATATTACCCGATACTGGGGAGGTCACTCTCGTGGTTTCATTTTTAATCTACTATATATATATATATATATATATATATATATATATATATATATATATATATATATATATATATATATATATATATATGTATAATTTAAAGGAGATTAGAACAATAGTATAAAGATCAGAGTGTATTTTAATGTAATAGTGAAATTACTAGTTTAATTAAAATACAGGAAAGGAAAAGTGCTCGTTGTAATTTAGATATATAATAAGCTCGATAGGTAAATATCCTGGAGCTAATTTAATATTTAGTAATGTGATTGATAATTTAAAATTTTTAAATCAAATTATAATTTTTAAAAAAATCCGTTTCATAAGAAGGAACAACAAAATCCATTATTTGTACGATCGTTTCGGAAAACAGTGTTTTTATTGTTGTAGACATCAAGTTACGGACAATAATTATTAATATTTTTTAATTAAACAATGTTTCCTCATAAGCAAATTGTGAAGGGTTTTTATTAAATTTAAAAGACACCATAAAATAACCTAGCATTAAAAGTAAGGCAGATGTATCTGGAAAAAATTAAATTCATAAATAAAAATGATAGAAACATAAACTGCTTTGAAAATAAATCTATTAAGAGCGTAATAACATATAATATGGCAATGCCTTCTCGTATGCGAGTTACGAAAAATGACCACGAGACAAAAAAAGAAAAAAACAAACCACAAATATTAGATAATAATACAGATACACAGTCGCCTTCCTAAGGAAGCAAATAATTCATAACACTATAAAAAATATACACATTCCCAAACCAATCAAAGCAAACACACACACACACACACATGCACACACACACAAATACACACCTGCATATACACACACACCCAACCCAACCCTTAAGGAAAAAAAACATTAGCAGAAAGAGAGAGTCACTACAACCAGGTCAGCGGCCTCCCTCGACAAGTCCAATGAAAGAGTAATAAAAATTGAGCATGCCAATGAAGAATAAACACTTACAAGTATCCACCGCTTGGAAAAACTTCAAATTAACTACGAAAATTGCCATTATTACATCCCCAACATATTTGAAAATAATTTATGACTTTAAAACATTATTGCAATGATCCAAACATAATTCTCAATGAAAAACCAAGACACGGAATAATAAAATAATGTTAAATAATACACATTGTTGGTGACTACTCCCTTATTTAAATATACATTTTTCTTTCGTTGGAATTTCTTAACCCATTTTACACACACACACACACACACACACACACACACACACACACACACACACATATATATATATATATATATATATATATATATATATATATATATATATATATATATATATTATTAGCATTTCAGCCCGGCGTAGCGCGAATGTTTTGGAGGTGTATGTTGAGCAAAAAAAAAAAAAAGAAAGAAAAAGTCATTTTTTTTTTAATTTTACCGCTATCATGACCCTTTAACGTTTATTGATTTGGGCTCAAATTAGGTCATTAATTAGATCCATGTCCAATGATCTATATTTAACATTTCAAGTGTTTAGACGCTAAATTGTCGGAGCAGGTTGGTAGAGTACTCAATGGTCAAATCGTTGAACTCTTAACAGCCAAATTTCTGGCCGAAAATCGATCACATGTAGTGTCCAAAATCTCAGTACGCTGTATATCAAATTTTGTGTCTGTAGATTTAAATTGACAGAGTTATTGCGTAGGCAAGTGTACACACACAGACAGACACATAGACAGACACACATACAGACAGATACACAGGCACGTTCACTTTTATAGATATATAGATGTATAACTAAAGTTTTTACTAATTACCAGTTTTGCAATATATATATATATATATACATATATATATATATATATATATGTGTGTGTGTGTGTGTGTGTGTGTGTGTGTGTGTGTGTGTGTGGCATCCGTCAGTCGAAACGACTATGGATCATCGCCGTATTAAGATGTTGCATGTATGCATTCTTTTGTGTGACTGTAGAGACCAAAAGGATGCATACCGGCAACATCTTTATATATATATAT
>NC_136508.1:101977416-101979916 GCF_053919585.1 Euprymna scolopes
GCCCATTTTTTTTGTCCTTTTTCATGTTCGTTTTAAATCTGGATGTTGTTATATGCTTAGGTTCAAATTATATTTACATTTCTTGAACTAATGAAGCGTCTCGTGTGTAAAGGAAATATAGATGCTGGGAAACCAGGAAGATGATTAGAAAATTGTTTAAACTGAAAAAAAAAGCTTAATAAGCAAGGACACTCCGTGCTATTTAAAAATACTTTGAATGGAAACATGCTCTTTAAATACACACGCACACACACTCTCTTTCTCTCTCTCTCTCTTCCTATATATATATATATATATATATATATATATATATATATATATATATATATATATGAGCAAACAGTTAATAAAATATGTTAAAAAACATTTTAAACTAGTTAAAAACATATTTAATTGAATAAACTTTCTTGAAGTTATACATTTTGATTTTACCGTCACTGGATTATTTATCTTCCACCAGACTATCAATTTATGTGTAATCACCTTTTTCTTTACCATATTCCCTCTGCTTCACTTTTTTGTTTTCAAGTAAGATCTTTGACTTACTTGTTGTTTCATCAAATAATTTTGCATGCAAAATCCGATCCCGCATTTTGCTAATTCCTACCCTCTGATGAGAAGGAAAGTATTTCTTCGAAACTCCGCAGATTAAGGACTATTCATTTATCTAGTGTTTCGTTTTCAGATTAAATATGTTTTTAACTTGTTTCAAAGTGTTTTTAACATTTTTTATTAACTGTTTGCTCGTATTATAAGCTCTATTTCCCATTTGGTTTCATCAAGCTTTTACATCTGGCTGAGTTAACTTTATAAATATTAATTCTTTAATAGATATAATATGCTTTAATTTTACTATCTTGGATCATTTTGGTCAATTTAATTGTAATTCATATATATATATATATATATATATATATATATATATATATATATTTGTGTGTGTATGTTTGTGTGTGTGCGTGTGTGGAAATATATATGTAAGTATATGTGTATATATATAAATATATATATATTTATGTATAATTATTATTAAAATGAAAGATAAGGAACATATTCATATATAACTTTGATACATCATCCGAAATATGATAAAACGTTAAAGGAAAAATAAAGAAACAAAACTCTTTTCGTCGTGGCATTTCAAAGATAAATACTTCTCAGCAGAATAGGAACAAGCCTTGAATATTACAAAACACAAACATAGAAAAGGTTTATGACATGTAGATATGAAATGAGAATGACGGAATAGGATACAAGAGAGGGTATTAGATATGTCGATAATAGTACAAAAATTAGAGGCAAAATAACCAACTATTAAAGAGTATGAAGTAGAGAAGGTAGAGAAAGTTGGGAAAACGCGGAACACGGAAATACATGAGACGAAAATAGATTGTAAACACATTGACCAAAATAATACCGAAACTAAATTTAATTTGCTTTATTAATGTCATTTTTGAGAACGTATACATATACATATATATATACATATATATATATATATGTATGTATATATATGTATGTATATATATATATATGTATGTATATATATATGTATGTATATATATATGTATGTATATATATATGTATACATACATACATATATATATATATGTATGTATGTATGTATATATATATGTATATATTACTATACTTTTTTGAAACATTTATTTATTTTATATATATATGTATGTATATATATGTATGTATATATGTATATATATATGTATGTATATATATTTGTATACATACATATATATATATATAAATATATATATATATGTATGTATATATATATATATATGTATATATTACAATACTTTTTTGAAACATTTATTTTATATATATATATGTATGTATATATATGTATTTATATATATGTATGTATATATATATATATATGTATATATATGTATACATACATACATATATATATATGTATGTATATATATATGTATATATTACAATACTTTTTTGAAACATTTATTTATTTTATATATATATATGTATGTATATATATATATGTATGTATATATATGTATGTATATATATACATACATATATATATATATATATATATATATATATATATATATATATATATATATATATATGTATGTGTTATGTAATGATGGCTGGAACCATCATACATAACTGAAGAAAAAAAGACTTTAATAAAAGATTTAAAATAGTGGGCATCGAATAATCGATTGTCTACCAGTTGAAAAGAGAGTGCTTACGTCATAAACAGAGAAATCGGACGACGATTTTTTTTGTTTACAAAACAAACAAACGTGACATTCCTCGTAAGCTCTGGAAGTACAGATATTGGCATGAGTGGGTAATTCACGTGTCGCTCGGTTGAAGATAAAATCGAATGATCATCTGAGGTCAAAACGTGACTAAAGAACGCATGTTCTATTATCTATCAACCGATTGACAGGACGCGTGGATAGAAAAAACAAAGCGACAAAATTCCAATAAAAACGGTGAATCTAGCAGA
>NC_136508.1:101982416-102039916 GCF_053919585.1 Euprymna scolopes
GCAGCAGTTTATTTTCTGGCGTGGTTTTCGGGTGCATGTGTATTAGTCGCCATATTCAGGGATTTCCTTAATATTTCAGCTGTGTAGATAGATAGATAGAAAGATAGATAGATAGATAGATAGATAGAAGAGATATATTGAGATTGCTAGTTATACAGTTTGACAGTTCCGGGAGTGTTTCTATAAATATTATCTTTCTTTGGCACATATATTTTTGAGATGATGATTCTCAGTCTTTTTTCATAATAAAGGTTCATTCATTATTTCTTGATACTGAAAGTCCTTAATTGATTGCCTTCTTCCAACCCTCGCTTCCAAGGCGGATGTCAGGTCTTTCTCTCCGACCCTGTCCGACCTCTGACTTCTCTATCTGACTCACTGACTTACTGACTTACTCGAAAGCTCTCTATATTGAGAACTCATAACGTCATTGCATAACCAAACAACGCGCATACCGATCCCGCGGCCCGACCCGCCTCACGTGTCCAAGCATGCATCGCGCCTCACATGTTTACAAAAACCGATTTCTCTAACCTAATTTTCAATTAACCCACTTTACAAATAAGTATAACATTTTCCATTGTCCGTTTTTAAATTCATTATTTTAATTTCATTTCTTTAAGAGAAACAAAATTACATCATCACATTCCTTTCTCAATAAACATAAATCTAACTTTTTTTATGTGAACTAAACAATGGGTAATTCTATATTCCATTTTCAATAACATTCTGTATTATTTATTTTAACATATTATTGGAATTCTCAATTGCAAATCTAGCTTCCCAGGTTTTAATTCTCAGCTATCCTATCTCATATTTACTCATTTACAAGAACAGACGACAATTCATTAACATATACAGATATATATAAATATATATATATATATATATATATATATATATATATATATATATATATATATATATATATATTTATATTTATATTTAAATAAAACATGTTCATTTTTATCGATAAATTTATACAACATTCGCCGTGGGGGTTTCCGGTCCTAACTGATGCAACTCTGATTTTTTTTTTTTGTTTTTTTATCAAATAATTATTTCTCGGTGTTCATTTGTTTTCCAGGGAATTTATATAAAAAATAAAAGAAAAACAGAGAATATGTGCATGTATGTGAAGGGACAGGGATGGGTTGTGCGCAGAAGAAACAAGAGAAGAGAGCGCCAGAGGCAAACAGAAAACAAGATAGATGAAATAGAAAAAATATAAGGGACAGATAGATAAAAGTTTGCATGAACAACGTTTTTAATAAAAACTTAATGAAAATTAAAAGAATGATAAAATGTATGTCTTCGCCGATACTGATGGCGTCAGTCTGAATAGATGTTGAAGAAACCTTGTTATAGATATATTAAAGTATTGTTTTGATTTTATAAAAATCTGAACGGTGTTTATAATTATTCTCTCCTGGCATGTGTGGTCTCAATCTGTTTAACAGAAATAACACAATCTCTCTCTTTCTCTCTCTTTCTCTCTTTCTCTCTCTCTTTCTCTCTCTCTCTTTCTCTCTCTCTCTCTCTCTATATATATATATATATATATATATATATATATAAATTATATGCTATTCTGTTCTATTTATGTCTTCAATTCACCGATACGGTGGCGTGTGTCTGATTAGATGTTGAAGAAACCTAGTTATAGATACTCATATTAAAGTATTCGGTGATTATTTTGTTTTGATTTTATAGAAATCTGAACGGCGTTTATAACTATTCTCTCCTGGCATTGGTGGTTTCAATCTGTTTAACAGCAAAAACACAATAACTCTCTCTCTTTCTTTATCTCTCTCTTTCTCTCTCTCTATCACTCTCCCTCTCTCTCTCTCTCTCTATATATATATATATATACACATATATATATATGTATATATATATATATATATATATATATATATATATATATTCTATTCTATTCTATTTATGTCTTCAATGCTATATATCTTAATCACAGTTTCCGACATGTCTGAGCAATAAATTTGCCAATTTTACAAAAACCATATTCATATTTCTGACAGTTTACTCCGATGAAATCAAAGAACTTAAAACCCTCATCGACAAAAATACTACCGATTTAATCGCCACGCGGAAAATCGCACACATACGCTGTAGGATAATGTTGTCGCCGGAAAGTCTTCCACCGTAATTGTTCCTTTGTCCATTTCATAGACTTTTTACTTCCCTTCTGGGTCATGTTTTTTACAGAAATACATCAGATACCCACCAAACATCGAATCTTAAAAATAACTTTTCTCTCATATAGTTAAAACAGAATCATTTTCCAGCAGTATATTTTACCTTACACTGGTCCACGAAAATAATGTAATTTCAGCAAATCATTTCTTATTAAAAAACATTAGAGAGAATGTTTAGTCCTTTGTGTGTTATCGATTTCTATTTAACCCATAGTTTGCATCCTAACAGGTACTACCATTCCGGGTCAGAGTGGACCTTGGAGCATTGGCAATTAAGGGGTTGCTTCACACTCCCCAAAGCCCTCAAGCTGGGGCCTCACCATCGGATATAATTAAAGATCACATCCAGGACCATCATTTGGTTTGGTGTGGCTGGTTCTTATCGAGGTATTATGTACTACGAATATTACAGATTCAGTTTCTTGGCTTATGTGTCCTTTTCGCATCCATATGCAAGTGTTTTCCTTATTTTATTTTTGTCATCTTTATGAATCTTCCCAGTAGTTGTTAATCTTCCCATCTGTTTTTTTCTTGTTTTATTCATTGTCTCTCTGTTTTCTGTTTTGTTTATTTTTTCTCTCGTTTCCATAATTTTACTTTCAGTGTGTTTCGTTATGTATTTTTCTAATTGTTTTTGTTTCATGCGCAATAATCGTCTACAGATCGAACGTTCCTATGTTCATTCCCATGTTTACCTCACCATTTTGCTATTTTTTTTACTCCTTAATGAATCCAATTTACGATAAAATCAAGAGGTACCAATAAAGAAAACCCAACTCAAATCATTTATTCTTTTGTATATTTGTAAACTAAATATTAATCAGAAGTGTTTTTTCCAGAACATTTATTGTCAAGCCCATATATCAGCTGACGTGATATTATAAACAAACACAGACGGAATTTGATTAACTACATTATCATTTTATTTATGTATTATTTGATTGCGAAATCATCTATCGAGCCAATAATCCCTTGTAATATATAATACTCAATAGAAGATTGGTATTATAATTATACATACGCAATTTGCATGAATAAAAATATCATGTTTAAGTGTATTGTACGATCTGACAGCACCGGGCAACCAACTATTTAAATTAATTAATTTTACTAGATGTATTTCTTTTGTTTTCATTCTCGAACTCTGCCCTTCTTTCTTGCATGAACAAGATAAATTGCTCCCACGAGCAACAAATTCGTTCGGAATTTGTACATGTGTTTGTGCATTTTATGTCCAGTAAAAGAAATATCAGCAGGATTAACTGTAATTGGTCGGAAGTAATCAGCGTCCATACAATCGATGGTTTAACGACGTTAAATACACCACATTAATTTAGTTGTTCTTAGTGAACCCAACTTCTATTTCACTTTGTAATGTAGCTGGCAGTCCAAATGTTATAAAACTCTCTGAATTAGCATCTGCGACATCTGTTCATTCTTTTCTTTAGTCTTAGTTAACTCCAAACAAGCGCTCTTCCAGTTGTACGTAGGGGCCTAATATCTGGGATCCAATCAACACGAGCACTATGCTTGGATTTAAACGCGTCATGCATGTTCACAGAACACTTGAAATTCATGATATACTTAAAATCTGTAAAGCAGTGATCCAGGTGCTAATAAAAAAAGTGCATGAGTTGGCGGGAGGAAACTATTACGGTTGAAGACTTCCCGGCCACTATGGTATCTACAGTGTATGAGTGCGGTTTTGCTGCGTTAGAAGTAAGTCTGGACTTTTTACGTGTAAGAGGTTTTTAAGCTGTTTTATTTCGCCAGTGTACATTTTAGTAAAGTACTTATAAAATAGGACCAGGCATGCAAATTCGTATTTATGTGACAGAGGTATGAGTTTGTGTAATAGTGCGGGACTTATTAGGTTTTATAACGTTTAAATGGTGTATTACTCGATGGTTGATTAAGTGTCAAGGCAGGTCGAATCGAAACCATTTAATCACCTTTTGCTATGAATTAAATTTCATGAAAGAGAACTAGATATTCTGAAACTTCTATTTTATTTCGTGTTGTAATTTAATAAAATAAGATAGATGTGCAGTAGTTGAAAGGCTTTGCAGTAATAGTCTGCTTAAGAGATGCTTTCATTTTAAGCAGATTGTCTAACCTTAACATAAAGAACAGCTATAGAAAAATCATATAAGAATATATATATATATATATATATATATATATATATATATATATATATATATACTGATCTTCATACAGTACTGTTTCGCTGGTTAACAGCACGTCAATGCGGCTAGACAAGCAACAACCTTAAGTCAGGATTTGTGTGTGTGTGCATGTACCGCGAAAAAAAAACAGAGACAAAGGTAAAGGCGAACCCAGAGTCAACTCTGCCTTTGTCCTGTAAGTGCATGCCTATTGGCTGATTAGGAGGGGCGCACTGGAAACTAGGAAGCTGATTGACTAACTAAAAATTTAATAGATCGTCCTATAGAAAAAAACGCGATATCATCACAACACTCCGCATAACCCTTACGAATCCTCACGAGAATGAAACGCAGAGTATTCTGTGTAGCTTAATTGCCATATATATGTTTATAAATTGCTTTATATACATATATATATATATATAAGTCCGTGTGCTTTCTACATATGTAATATTTTGATTGAAGGAAGTCCTCTCTGGACCAAGCTACTGCAGGTTGGTACGAGCAGATGCCACATAAAAATGCTTAATGCCTATACTGTTAGCGACTATATTATGTAACTTTAGAACGGCATTTTACACACTTTTTATCGTAATAATACAATCCTATATTTATCCTAGAAGAAACATAACCCGAATCGCAACCATTCTTAGGGGATGCAGTTCTTTTCTTCCTTCTAAATATCAAGTAATCCTACCGCCAAAAGTCAACACCGGGAGTAAATATATACATTCAATAAATGTAAAAAACTATGAAATGGAATGGTTTAATTTCAAATCAAAAGATTTGTTATTATTCTATGTAAGACAAAGAATTAATTTGAAATATTATATCTCATTATCCTATAGGATTTTGTCGTCTACCATCTCTTCAAAGAAGAAAATATTATCAAATAATTATAATGGTTAACACCTTGTTTGCTGAAGTCAGTGAGACATGAAAAATCACAAAAGTTTTTTTTAAAGTATTTTAATATCATAAGGTAAGGGAAGTTTATTAAATGGATATAAAGATTCACATCATAATTGCATGGTAAAATCCGAATTGAATGTCTTTGACGGTAGTGAAAAAAAGTGACCCAATCTGTATTTTGAGTTATCCACATAGCAAGGTAAGAGTCCGAAATAAGCATTTCCCTGGAGAAATTTTCTTCGTTTATATAATGAGTCCTGTTAAAAATTATTTTATAGGTCCTGTGGATCTGTTTATTGATAAACATATCATTTAATATATTTAATATTTTTACATATATAGAGCATGGGTTTCAAATTCCACTCCAAAATGACTTCAAATTTTTAATAAAATGAAACAAAACTTCTTCGTTTTAGTTTTTATTACCGTATCTTTCTGTTAAGTTACATTATTGTTTCAGCTACCCGGCCGTTTTTTGGGCCATCTGTAGCTTCCTCAGGCATTTACAGACACATACATATATATATATATATATATATATATATATATATATATATATATACATATATATTGTTTTAACTATATGCTATTTTACGTGTATTTTATTTATATATCGTGCACCATAAAATATGGGAATGGTTTGTAAAAATCTATTTAAATATACTCTTCCGAATTTTACAGTAAATATTTAACAACCTATTTAATCGATATATTTTCAGGAAATTCTCCTCCTTGACTGGATTACGTTTGTTTTTCAAGGACATTCACTTCATATTATTCGAACAACACATGGCTGAATGTAGTAATTTAAAAAAAATATGATAAGCAACTAGAAATATATTAAGGTAAGTTATGGTTTTCATTTATCTGTATAGGATGTATTTAAATAATTATATTATTACTATTGACATGGAATATGTAAGAACAAAAGAGAAACATATTGTTAAAGTGTTTATTGGTCACCCGACAAGATAGTGGTTGACCTGTAAATTGACCATTGTATGCTTGTCCGTTTGTCTGTCCGATTTTTTAAAAAAAATACGCCTTGGAATTTTTTTTAAATTTGGCATAAACATTAACAGGATATTAGTAAAAGTGTTACAGAATATTTTTCGAGAAAACTGCAGTTGTCCCTCCCTTAGGGGTTCTTTTCGGGTTAAAATGGACAAAATTGACACATTCATGCTTCTTAAAAAAATTGACGGGTTTGTATTACTGTACACATAGATTCGAAAAAGTTGTCAAAACAACAAATATATAGCAAATAAATGTTATCAAAGGCAAGATAAGTTACTTTTCTACCTAACTGGTTATATTTTTTGTGTTTTTATTCAGTGTAACATTTTTATTCAGTTCGAAAAACATGCAGTGTTTACCGATGTATTGGAAAATTCAAAATGGCGGCTGACTTTCTCTCGGAGAGGGTAAGTTTGGGAAAAGATATTATAAATAATAAACTAGACAACATACTGTTAGAAATTCGCTCAATATATGTTACCGTGACATAAGTTGACATATATTCGGTTGTTTTTTAATAGTATTTTGTCTAGTTTTTTTTATAACATCTTTTCCCAAACTTACCGTGTTAAAGAGACAGTTGTACGTCATTTTGAATTTTCCAATACATCGGTTAACACTGCATGTTTTTCGAGCTGAATAAACATGTTACATTGAATAAAAACAGGAAAAATGTATCCATTTAGGTAGAAAAGTAACTTATCTTGCCTTTGATAACACTTATTTGTTATATGTTTGTTTTTTGACAACATTTTCGAATCTATGTGTACAGTAATACACACCCAAATTGACGATTTGGATTTTTATAAAACTTTTTAAAGTTATAACTAACTTACTTCTATATAATTTTTTTGTCTATACTTCGCGATAACTCTTGGGTGTGCCCGACGGACTCTTTTAAAATTAATAATAATGATTTTGGGGGCATTTTTCTCATATTTGTCCAAATGTGTGCATGGATACTTATGAGATTTGCCTGGTGCTGAACTGAAATATGTTAATGCCTTGGGGGCTTTCGTGGCTAAATGATGAACTTAGTTATTCCTCTTTTTACTGAACTCAAGTTTACATATGTTTAGGCCTACAATTCCATTTTCACAAGGATTGGACGTCTTCTAAGGGACTTTTGGGGCTAAATGGGGGCAAAGGAAAATGCTGGACGAAGTCAATTTTTACGCCTCATTTATTGTGCACTCACGAAGGACTATACATGCTTCACTTGTTAATGTTTTATATACTTTGATATACGATGTGCTTTACAAAATTTTCCAGCTTTCTTTACAGACGTTTAGAATTGTCATAGACGCTGGAAAATGAAGTATTTTTCTACATATCTTATGCTCAATTCTTATGTTTTTTTCACAGCTAGTGAACTCCAAAAGGGCTATCTCGACGTGAAGTCACGTCACAAGTACGATATGCAATAAAATTCTATTTGAATCTCTGCAAAATGCAAAAAAGAACACCACAAAAAACGTATATGGATAGTTCAGTCTACGTTTGAAAAATTATACAACAATACAGAATCAAATATGAGTGGCATAGGAGATTAAAGGAAGGCATGGAATCTGTGAAGAATGATGAGAGGTACGGGCGGATAAGAAAGGACATTGTAAGTTGATTGACAAAATAAAAAGATTAAAGGATAAGGCCGGTTGTGTGACTATAGAGAGAATGCGTTCACAATGTGATGTCAGTGTGAAAACTGTACACACAAGTATCCCGTTATTTCCATGGCAGGTGCTCGTCTGAACTCCAATCTCTGGTCTCCCCTCGCCAATCTTTCACGAAAAACACCCTTCTAGCTGAATCCACTGTGAAAAAATTTCCACACTCTTTATCTGTGCCTAATAAAAAGCGTGGATTCAATGAACAAAGCTTCTTTCTTAGAACTGCACGCCTGTGGAACTCTGTTTCGTCTGCCTGCTTCCCACCGGACTACAACTTGGATGTCTTCAAGTCCAATGTTTACAAATTCCTAATGAACCGCCCCCTTAAGTAAACACTTCATCAAATCTCAACACGAACGTAATGTACTTGCAATAACCCTTATCCCTGAGTGGCTTCCGGGCCTTGATACGTGGTGAAAAAATGAAGATGAAAAAGATTTGAGCGAAGTTTGTCCCAGGTTGCCTCATCCTTCTCACAGATGGGCATCAGAGCAGTTTCTCACCCTCCATATAGAAAGTTACACCAAATGGAGGAGATTTTATCTAAGGGGATTAGAGTTTCATGTGCCTACTATTAATAAAAGTGCCCCCCCCGAAAAAATCTGGAAACTTATTGAAGGCGTAGTTTATGTTTTTTTTCAGGAATGCAAGTTCTGGCCTTTTTATGTATAATAGGAAATATAATATCAGTATCGCAATTGGATACGTTCTGAATAAAATAGAAATCGATATTGTCATCTATGGATAATATAAAGCAGATGTACGAAAAGTCTCAATGTAAGTGGTTTACGTGATATCAGTTAATGAAGTCAGATACATTGTGGAGACGTGCTAGACAAAGATCTGTAATAATTACGATATTTTTTCTTATAGTTTGGAATTCTACCTCTATATTACTAGGCTGGGTGTCTAGCGTTGCCCGGGTATTTGGAGGTGTTTGTCGAGCCATGAAAAAATGGTAGGAGGAAGGCAGGCTATAACCCGTACCACGAAGGAAGAAAAGAATGTGAAAAAAAATAAAAGTGACGACTTTGCCGGTGCGTCCATTGCAAAATCGGAAGAGGTGCAGGCTTAAATTAAGGCTAGTCAATCGAACAGGTGGAGTGACTTTTGAAAATGTCGGTTAAAAGAGCAACCCCTGCTTGTAGAAACGTGCCCAGTCGAGGATTAATGAATTAATATTTTGGCCAATTTTTCGATATTTGTCGAAGGGTCCAGCGTCAAAACTATACCGATCTCGTTCATATCCGTTGAAGCTGTCGAAAATGTTAGGCAGCCAAACATACATACATACATACACTTAAACAGATTTATATTATAGAAAACTTTCACATGTCTGTTTAAATGCATGTATGTATGTATGTATGTATGTATGAACCCTTTTTGTGTTTCTGTGTATGTATGTGTGTGCTGGGTGGAGAGGGCTCCCGTAAGCCGCGGTGAAGGCAACCATACAAGGAGAAGCAAAACTCTTATTTAACAACACATAACGAGGAAGACGAGTACCCGCATTAAGCTGGTCTGCAGTTTAACTTGTTGCTGGCTATCTTGCTCTTGCTTGTTGCTGGATCCCAACTTTTTGAACCGGGAGAAAGACTTAGCTATCGTACAAAGCTAAGACTCTGTAACACCATCTGTGTATAGATACTCGCTCAGGTATTTGTCTATAAAAATAGTCTTGTGGCGAAGGAATCATTTTTGGGCTCATGGAGGTGTCTGAGAGCATGGCACTCGTGTGACAAGACGCTGTAATCATCATGTATGTATGTAAGTATATCTCGAAAATATTCGACAGAAGCGACAGATCCTAATAAGATCAGTATCATTTTATAGCTTGCTGTCTCGGACGACAAATGCCGACGAATGGGCAAAAAACATGACTTCCTTTACCTTAAATTTTGCTGTTTTGTACGAGGAGGAGTCGATTCTTTCCCCGATATTTTAGCAAGTCATCGTCACCGTTGGAATGACTTCGGTTAATTTCAACGATTTTGACCTCCGGTCGCGTCCTAGAGACATCGGCTAAACGTTTCTTCCGCCTTCCTGCCACCGGTTCAAGTCTTCCTGACAACTACCACGTGTTTTTAACACCCTGGCTCCTCACTATAATTTTGATTCCCTACCCAGGCTACTACCATTCATTTTAAACACCTCTCTCCACATTCACATGTTCGCGCCTGCCTGCCTACTACCACTATCTATTGCTAAACATACACTTCCAAACACCCGGGAAACGACGGACACCCAGGCTAGTATACTGATAAGAGAATGTGCGACAACAAAGGAAAACATTTTCTTCATTTCATATTTAAACCAAAATCCGTGAAAACATTTTATTGTATTTTCTTGTTTTTTTTTTTCTGTAAGAATAGTTACTTTTTAAGAATATATCTATTTGTGTGCAGCGTTAATAATATATTTTCTTACGGAAAAATATTTGTTTTAATTTTTACTTGTTTATTCCTTTTTCCTGGCGAGATGTGGGTGTAGGCTATTTCTTTTTAAAGAGTTTCTAATGACTGAAGAACGGCTGACAACAAATAATTGGTCGATGCATTGCAGCGTGTCTGAGACACCATCCTTTTTTTACATGGGGGTAACCACTTATCAAGGTCCGAAGGATAAAGATTAGTGCGTGTACAGTAATCAATGAGATAGTATTGTAGTAATCATTAGTATTGGGTATTTTTATAGAGTGTCTTACTTAAGGGGGCGATTTGTCAGGAGTTTGTTTATGTTGGACTTGAAGACGTCCAAGTTGTAGTCAGGTGGGAAACAGGCAAGCGGCAGAGAGTTCCACTGGCGTGCAGTTCTAAGAACAAAGTTTGCTCATGGAATCTACGTTTGGATTTAGGCACAGACAAAGAGTGGGGAAAACTATTGACAGTAGTTTTAGCTAGACGGGTGTTTCTCGTGAAAGATTGGCGAGGGGGCGAACGATTGGAGCTCAGACGATCACCTGCCATGGAAATAACGATAAAACAAAATATAGGCTCGCAACGTCTCTTCTGTGGGAGAGAGGTTGCAGGGAAGAGAAAAGGGCATCCTCCACTAAACCACAAAGTCTATGTTGTACTCTGTCAAGGCAGGATAGGTTGTTTTAAGTAGCTCCTGCCCAGATGTGGCAGCAGTACTCAATCCTTGGACGTACTTGGCTTTTATACAGATATAGAATAGCATCAGTAGTGAGATATCTTCGGAAGCGGTAGAATGATCCCACGATTTCCCAGTGTCCTTGGCAACAGATTTTATGCACGTGTTAAATTCCAGATCAGGAGTAAAGGTCAAACCCAGAAGCTTATCAAAACATGGAGTCTCCCCAAGACGAGAGCCATCCATTTCAATTGATGGCAGATGGGGATCAGAGCGTTGATGATATAAAGATAGAAGTTTGGTTTAGGATGCATTAAAAGTGACCAGCCACCCCTTCCCCCATTGTACCACGCGCTCAAGATCGGTCAAGAGAGAATTAGAGAGAACTTTGTCATTTTACACCCTTTGATGTGTTGCCATAGATGGTCGTGTCATCAGCATAGATATCAAAGAATGCTTTAAGTATGTGTTTGGTGAGATCATTGATATAGATCAGGAAGAGAGTTGGGCCCAGGATGGACCCCTGGGGAACTCCAGCATCAATACTGCTCCTTGATGCTGACTAATAGATGTTTACCCAATTTCTTCCAAGCGAGTCTGGTAGGGATACCCGGCGTTGCCCGGGACCGTATAAACAATGAAAAAACAAAAGCACATATTGAACATATGTTTTATTCTTAGGGTAGAGGAATATGTTCTTTTATGCAATCACGAAAAACTATTTCTTTGCAGGACGACGGTGTCAGAGAATTGTGCCAGGACTACCCTACACCTAGGCTTTCTGGGAATTCTTCCTGGAGTATTTAATCTGTCAAGACTAATCCGGAGCTGAATACAAATTTTGTTCTTTCTGTACATTATAAAATTCCTGCTTTTCCTGTATCAATAAATATGTAAAAGAATTAACTGTTTATTATGAATATACATATTAGATTAAAAACTTGTTGGACGCCAAACATTAAATAACTCTGTCGTGTACTTTTCTTCTTTTCTTTTAAGAAAACCAATCTAATCATCCCCGTGCAAACGCATAAAGGCAGTCATAATACTGAGAAAAATTGTTTTGATGAATATGCTTGGGTTATCTCCCTTGACATGAATTAGGCTAAAAATGACACATGATGTTTTTACCAGATCAGGATGTATTCATTTTTATTAACTGAGAATACTGGATGGATTAGCTACATTTTTTCTTGGATCCAATGCATATATAATTGACAGATTGTCCTATTTTCTGCTTGTTTGACCACATACGTGCATAAAACAATAATTGATCCATTTTCTGAAATTTTATTTGGACATATTGCACAGTTTGAGTAAATATATTCATGTTTTTTTTTTTAAATACACTGTACTTTACTTGTGTTGCACTTTTATAATACAATGTTTGTGGTTACGTCGTCCAAAGTGCATATATATATATATATATATATATATATATATATATATATATATAATTCTCCTCCTTAGGTTGAGCATATTGGGAAGTTATACACGAATAAACATAAGCGTATTAAGCGATGCTCTTTGTGTAAGAAATCGAGCTTAGGTATTTCCGACAATATAAAAACATCGTTAATTCACAGACCGCACAGCAGCAGCCATTTCGCGAAATAATTAGAAGCCTTGACTGCCGTACGGGCGGTCGGGTTCGATACTGGCTTGAGGGAATTGCCTGTCTAGCAGTATTGTGAAAGTTGTGATACAGCGAAATAGTACTGTATGTGGATAACTCTCTCTCTCTCTCTCTCTCTCTCTATATATATATATATATATATATATATATATATATATGTATATATATATATATATATACATATACATACAAATTTAAATAAATCGCATGTTTTTGTCTTCCTTTTCAAGACAACATCTAATTCTTGGCATTGTGATATATATATATGCAGATAGATAAGTATATAGATAGATAGATAGGTAGATAGATAGATAAAAGTAAGAAGGCTATCACAATGCCAAGAATTAGATGTTGACTTGAAAAGGAAGACAAAAACATGCGATTTATTTAAATTTGTATGTATATGTATATATATATATATGTGTATATATATATAAATGCATATATATATATACATACACACACATATATGTGTTTTATTTATGATTTTTCTGTAAACAATAAGACTTACTTAAACTGTTATACTTCTTCAATGTAATGTTTTGTATGTGACAGTATTCGATAATATATAAAGAATGTAATCCCTTTTCTCAAATAGCAGTTGTTTCAATGTTCATATCGCAAGATTGACCAAAGAAAATATCACAAAAGTAAATTGAATTGATATGTTTTTTATATATTCAAATAGCGAATTACTATATGTTATATGCTTAATTTTATTACCTATATATATATATATATATATATATATATATATATGTATACACTTTCATATTTATGTAGATATACATCTATATGCATATATATATATATAGATAGAGAGAGAGAGAGAGAGGGAGAGAGAGAGAAAGAAAAAGAGATTTAAATATATAAATTGCACCACACCGATAAATATATAACTTTCTCAACACCAACAATATTCTACTCTTTGCATTGGGATAGCATTCTATTACGTACTATCATATATAAGGCTCATAATGCTTCAAGCAAACTACATGTTATATATCTCTATCACTCTCCCTCTATTTCACTCTCTGCCTCTCTCTATATATATATATATACAGAGAGAGAGAGAGAGAGAGAGAGAGAGAGAGAGAGAGAGAGAAAGAGATGTATATAAAAGGGGAGAATGAGAAAGTGAGAGCCACATATACAAAAGTTTACCAGACAAAATCCAACGTAAATATTAATATATATTAAGTCTAACAAATAAAAAGCTCAATATAACGGTTATAGTATGAAGCAGTGTGCATTAACAATAATTATTTTTATAATATTATTTTTTCTTTACAAATTCCATTCAGAATATTCCTACGAGGATTTCCGGTGCCGCACGATTATTCTGTATCTTATCTTAACACAATTTAGAACACGTGACAACACATCCCCGTTCTCAAAAACTTTACAGCGATGGAAGAATTATAAGTTTTGACTCATATCTGAAAAACTTTGTTATTTATAGTCGTTCAAAAATATATTTGCCATATTTAAACTGTAGGGGATTAATCATATTAACCGCATCGGATTAGTATATTACAAAAATGTTCCAGTGTGACCCTGGATTGATTGAATATATATATATATATATATATATATATATATATATATATATATATATATGTGTGTGTGTGTGTGTGTGTGTGTGTGTATGTATATATATATAAATACTTAATTTAACTACTTAAATTAATATACGAAAGTATAAATTTATGCTTAAACTTTAAGTATTTACTTCAACAGTGCTCAGTACGTCGGTAGAGCTACGTAGTAAATTATAAAATATATATGACGATTAAGCCACACAGAATAAAGAAAGAATTTCATAACTTACTAAATATATCTATAATATAAAGCTGAACGGCTCTGTGTGTGTGTGTGTGTGCCTGGTCCGCGAATAGACTTTTATATGGTTGACTATTTTTTAAAAAAAACTGATTACATATAATGAAAGAATATAGATCGAAGATCAGGAATGGGTATGTTTGATCTGGCAGAACGGTGGTTCATAAAAATTGTGAGTTCTGCGTTTGCGCCTGACCCCTAAAGTATTGAAATAAAAAAAGCAAAAAAAAATATGTTTTCAAGGGTTTTTGATATAGATGTACATAAGAATACTTTTATAAGTATGTTTCAACTTAAATAGGGGTGGTATAATAAAATTGTGGGGTCTGCGTTCGCGCCAGTACTCCATGGAAATATGGCACACACTTGTACAAAGACTTATCATATCTATTTGCGTAAGTATACTTTGATAATTATGTTTCAGTTTGAAGAAAGATGGTATAATAAAATTATTGCGTGTTCGCCCCTGACCGACATAGAATGTAAATATGTCACAAAGTATAACAATATTTTTTAAAATGAGGGGAGGGTCAACAATAACATCTTAACTTCACTCTTAATTCAAGTTGGCTTTTATTTATTTATTTTTTTAGTTGAATCATATTGTGTCGAATAAATTCACCTCATAAATTCATGTTGTTATTAAAGTGAAAGCCAAAAAAAAAAAAAAGTCGAAACATTAGATAATTCTCGAAATAAATTTTGCATAACTCTGGTTTTCCTTCTCCACTTGTATTAGGCACTCTTTCTAAAATAGATAAATAGATAAATAATAAAAAATAAGAACGTTACTTGTTATCGTGTCAAAAGAAGAAAAACATCCTGCTCACGTGATGACGTGTCTTTTTAAAAACATTCACATAACCTTTTTAGTTTTATTAATATATTTGTTTAAGCATTTTTTGTCAGGGTACTAGAGGAAATTAAGTTGATTACAACATTTTCTGCGTGTGTTTTTTACATTACAGCCCTAAACTCAACGGCAATACACTACAATGTTTAATACTGTAAAACTGAAACGAAGCTGTTCTGCTTGAAAGGGGCACCATTTTCTTCTTATTCATATTTATATGGATTCTTTGCTTTACAAAACTAAAATAATTACGTGTTTACTTTTTTAATATCCCATTTTGCTTTTTCGGATTATTTTACTAAAGTAAGTAAAGCGTCATTATTTTTAAAACTGTTTTGGTTTCTTTGTTTTTTCGATATTTGTTTTTTCGATATTTCGACGATATAGTAAGAGTGTTGAGCAGAAAAGCCAAGAAACGACTACCCGAAAAAATAAATATACAAGAAATAAATGTTACCGTAGCCAATAAAAGTTCAGTTCATGTTTTTTTTGTTTTTAAATAGTTTTTAATCCTCTTCACTTGAAATAATTTCAGCGAACCGAAATTAAAACGAAATTTGAGGCGATAACTACTTAAACGAATTTTTATATAAACTACACATGGCATAATCGAATATTCCTCACGCACAAAATAATGGAAAACATTAAAATATGTTTATAAATATTCCTTACGTTTACGTAATTCTCTCTTAAAGTGTTAACACAGAATGCTCAGTTGCCCTCCTTCACATTGAAAACGACGCTCTCCTTTTCAAAGTCGCTGCCATTTTGATTTTTTTAAACCGGTTCATGAATTAAAAAAAAAATACAAACTACTTTAAAATACAACCCATTGAAAGTAACTTTTATTGACCATGGTAACATGTTTTTCACGTATAGTTATATCATTACATATATAACATTTTCTCTTTGTAAGGAAACACCATTTTGTTGATCACTGTTGACTTCGAATAGAAACAAAGTTGATATAAAAAATATATTTTCGCATAAATTATCTTTACTTTTATCATATTTTGCTTACGGTATTTTTTTTTAGTATACGAACTTATCTCTTTAAACCCCTCTACTTTTGCATAAGCTATCATACTTTCATCAATCACAGTCCATTTTCTGTAGGTTGTTTTTGAACCCAGTCAACCGCGGTTACTTCTGCTAGTATATATATATATATATATATATATATATATATATATATATATATATATATATATATATATATATATATACTAGAATGGGTGCCGGGCGTTGCCTGGGTGTACATGAAGTTCCGTTTGAAGTACACTTGTATACTAATCATTTGTATCAAAGGCAGCGTGTATACTCCAAAAGCAAAAATAAAAGAACGGATGAAAACCTGCAAATGTAATCGCCCCCAAAAAGAAGTACCTGATACACTCTCCGCCATATATTTCGGCAGAAGTGCTAAAAAGAGAAGAAACTATTCTCTGGATATTAAGCACTGGAAATCCCCCCCAAAAAAACAATTATTAAAAATAAATCATGACAATTATTATTTCAATAAAAATAGCAGCAAATGCCCGTGCGGTCGCAAAAAAAAAAAAAAAAAAAAAAATCTACCAAAAAGTAATTCCAAAAACATTTTAATGGAAGTTTTCGTCATTATATATTTCTTAAGGAAATCCCCCTTATTTTGAAGTACGTTTTGTTTATAAATGTTAGTCGAAACTACAGAATGGTCTCATAAAAAAATAATTACATTTATCGTTATTTTATGTTTCAAATTTAAATCTCTCACCCACCACTCAATTAAACCAAAATGATTGTATTTGTCATGTTTGCCCCCCCCCGATAGCCAAACTTGAAAAATGCTAGAAATTATGTGTCTCCTTGAACGCTTAGTGGCCAAAAAGTGGGTGTTCAGTTAACGTTACATTTATATAGAAAAGAGATCCGCTACGCAAAAATGTTAATTTTCTCTTTGTTCAAAATGTCTGTTTTCATATTATTTATAAAGACTGTTTAAACGTATTATATCCCCAAAAAGTAGGTCTTAACATTTCTAGGGCTTAAACGACGCTGGCTCACGTCGTAAAAAGTGACAATTTTTATTAAATATATTAAATAAATTACGAAATACATCTGTTTGACAGGCAATTAAACAAACTTGCTATGGGATAATTATTATAATAAATCCTTGGTAACACCAATTAAATTTATAAACAATAAAATAGTAGCAGATAATGCATGGGTGATGGATTTTTCTCAGATTGAATATTGGCCCTGTGTCTGACTAACTCTGCCCCTGTGGGGATGCAAATAAGTGAGGATATTAGTTTTAACTATTTTCTCTTACCCCATACTCCCCCTTCCCCCGTGAATTGGCGTTGAAAAGAAGGAAAAAGTATGTATTCTTGAGTAGAAGTTTAAAAAGTAACTTATGAATTATATCGGCGTACTTATAGTTTATAAGACCACGAAAATCTACTAAATGCAGTGTAAGTAATAGATAACCCAACAATAACAAATAAAAAAAAGGTTACTTTAAAATGAAAAATGAGCGAAAAAAGTTACCTCCCAATTAAAAATTAACATAGCAAAGAATTAAACTATCAGTTATTCCCCTTTGCTTTTCAAGTTTGGAAATTACTGTTTCATATTTCAGATGATATAGGTTAATGAAATATAAATTGAAATTAAAATGAACTAAATAATTAAAATTTAAAGTATGTTTTTAAATAATACAGTTTAAACGAGGCTATTACGTCGAATAGATGATATACCCTAGCTAATTATTTGAATAGATTTAATTTAATGTGATATACTAATGACCGTAACTGAACCAATGTAGATGTGGTTTAGAGGATGCTATATATAGAAATTACGCATAAAATAAGATATCTCCTTTGAGAGTAGCATCCTATCATGGAGTTATTATTTCTTGTCCGGGTGAGGTGTACCGACATATCGCCTTTAAATTTCTTTGAACATGGGAGTTGTAAAACAGACAAACACACACACACGAATGCTACTACTTCATATATATATATATATATATATATATATATATATATATATATATATATATATATATATATATATATATATAAGTATGTTGAGACGAAGTAGGTTCATTTCACAGTCGGATTTCGGCGCGGTTTGCTTGATCTGTGTTGGTTAATAGAAATTCTTGTGTGCAGGGCGTTTGCTCAGTTGATAGAGTGCTTGCCTTGCATGCAAAAGGCTCGGGGTTCGAATCCTGAGTTCGGATGTGTCAAACTGATGAGCCCAAATGAGGGCGAAACTAGAGCATTGGACTTCCGGTTCTTTGACTGTCATGGCTCTTGTGGCCTGCGACGTGGTTTGGCTGTGGAATTTATTATATATAAAATAAAATCTCTCACATTCTGAAAATCATATATATACATGTATATATGATGAAAATAATAGAAATAGTATTCCGACAAAATAGAGAAATTTTATTTATCTATCTATATATATTTAAGAACGAAATGTGTTTGTTTATTTTATATATATATATATATATATATATATATATATATATATATATATATAAAGTAAACAAACACATTTCGTTCTAAAATATTTCCAAACATCTCTATTTCCTACTGTAAATAAATTTGAGGTGTTTTCTAACATCTCTTATTCATATGTATGAACATTTTACAAATGTATATTTATGACGACAGTCATACAATGCAGTTTCCCCCAATGCTTAAAGCACAGAAGTGTAGCTTTACTGTGAGTATAAATTTATTAACATATTTCTTAAGGATTTGATTATTAACTGTGTTTACCGTACTCTGGCGAAAAATAATTACAAAAAGTACATTTTTATTTACCGTTCTTCTTTATGTTTGTTTTTTTCAGTTGGTCATTTATTACTTTTCCTTTTTTTTTACACAGTGATCACCACTTATCAAGGCCCGGAAGCCACTCAGGGATAAGGGTTATTGCAAGTACATTACGTTAGTGAGGAGATTTGCTGAAATGTTTACTTAAGGGGTCAGCTCATTAGGAATTTGTTAACATTGGACTTGAAGACATCCAAGTTATAGTCCGGAGGGAAGCAGGAAGACGGAAGAGAGTTTCACAGGCGTGCAGTTCTAAAAAAGAAGCTTTGTTCATGGAATTCGCGTTTTGGTTTAGGCACAGATATAGAGTGGGGGAAATTTTTCACAGTGGATTCAGCTAGACGGGTGGTTTTTGTGAAAGATTGGCGAGGGGGAACCAGAGATTGGAGTTCAGACGAGCATCTGCCATGGAAATAACGATAAAACAAGGACAGGCTCGAAACGTCTCTTCTGTGGGAGAGAGGTTGCAGGGTAGAGAAAAGGGCATCCCCCACTAAACCACGATGTCTATTTTGTACTCTGTCAAGGCAGGATAAGCTGTTTTTGGCAGCTCCTGCCCAGATATGGCAACAGTATTCCATCCTTGGACGTACTTGGCTTTTATATAGATAGAGAATTGCATCAGTAGTGAGATATCTTCTGGAACGGAAGAAGAGTCCCACCATCTTTCCAGCGACATTGGCAACAGACTTGATGTACGTGTTCCATTTCAGATCAGGAGTAAAGGTCAAAACCAGAAGCTTGTCAAAACACGGGGCCTCACCCAGACGAAAGTCATCCATCACAATTGATGCCAGACGGGGATCAGAGCGTTGATGATGTAAGGATAGGTGTT
The DNA here is from genome assembly GCF_053919585.1 of Euprymna scolopes. Lineage (NCBI taxonomy): Eukaryota > Metazoa > Mollusca > Cephalopoda > Sepiida > Sepiolidae > Euprymna > Euprymna scolopes. The sequence goes on from NC_136508.1 coordinate 102,002,492, forward strand.
TGGTTTTGGATGCATTAAAGGTAACCAGCAACATCTTCCCCCACTGAACCACGCGCTCGAGATCAGAGGAGAGAGAATCAGATGGAGCTTTGTCATTTACAGCCTTTGATGTGTTGCCGTAGATGGTCGTGTCATCAGCATAGATGTCAACGAATGATTTAAGTATGTGTTTAGGGAGGTCATTGATGTAGATCAGGAAGAGAGTTGGGCCCAGGATTGACCCCTGAGGGACTCCAGCATTTATATTGCAGGCCTCCGATTTTTGCCCATCTACCACTACTCTTGTGAGCCTATCGGAGAGAAATGATTTAACGATTGAGAAAACATTTCCAGTTATACCGTAGCTGGAAATCTTGTGAGGTAGACCCTTATGCCATACCTTGTCGAAGGCTTTTGATATGTCAAGAGCAATTTCCCTAGAAAGGAAGCCTTTGTCAAGAGATTCACTAATCCTGTGGGATATAACCGTCAGCACATCTGCGGTAGATCTTGCAGAGCGGAAACCATATTGTGTGTCACTAAGAAGGTTATTCCTGCTGAGGTGGTTGACTATTTCTCTATTTAATATGGATTCCAGCAACTTACTCATAACACACAGGAGACTTATAGGTCTGTATTGAGAGGGGGATGACTTATCACCTGAATTCTTAAATACAGGACAAACTGATGAGGTCTTCCAGGGAGTCGGAAAGCACTTCTCTTTAAGGCAGCGCTTAAATAGTTTCGTAAGTATGGGAGCAAGTTCTGGTTGAAGCTTTTTTAACACTATAATTGGGATGCCATCAGGGCCAGTTGCTTTACTGGAATCTAGGTTCTTTATTAGCTTGGCGACCTCATGCACCTAAGGGTTCCCTTAAAAGTGTGTTATTATTATGACTAACAATATTTTAATGAATAATTTTTCAAAGTAATACAAGTCCAACTAAGCAGACCTAATAATAACAACTCGAAGAATGCTGTAATATACTATCTGGTAGCTAAAGCAAAGGGCATCCATTGATTTTTGATTTTTTTTCCAAATTTACAACATCAATATAATTTTTTTTATGATTATTAAAAGTTATTTATGAGAAAGATTTTTCTCAATTACGTTTGAAATATACATCTTAACTAAATGGACAATATATATATATATATATATATATATATATATATATATATGTGTGTGTGCGTGTGTGTGCGTGTGTGTGCGTGTGTGTTTGTGTTATCAGATAGATAAGGAGACTGACAGACAGACAGATAACTGATGTCAATATTCCACATTTTATGATATTCACCATCTTGCAATTAATACCTTTAATTAGTTTGAAAATTAAAAAGGTAAAATAAAAGGTTATTGCAACTTCTCTTCCGATTTTGGGATCTTTTACTCATGGGCAAATACATGTAATGTTCTTTTGGTCGCATAATAAGTGATATTTGTATTCGTGATTTGAAGGTTAAAGAGATTCATTGATTGAAATAATAATTAAATTGATGATTTGTACTACGAAACAGTTACTGTTAAGAATTGAAAATGTCAACGTAATTTACGAATAAATTGCAAGATGGTAAACATCATTAAATTCAGGATATCATTTTTTTTATTTGCTTGTTATATGTTGTTATATGCTCTCCAATTACATTGAGCTTTTTAAATTAAGGATTACTATGTTTAAAAGTGAATATAATTACAAAATCATATTTTCCCTGAAATATATATATATATATATATATATATGTATATATATATATATATATTTAAATTTAGTATATATATATATATATATATATATATATATACATACATATATATGCATATAAATTTAAGTCATTCAATAAATTAAAAAAATTAAGACGTGAAATGGTTAATTTTCAACATTAACTTCCCTTATTCTATGACATTTTTATACTTAAAAAAACTTTTAATTGTGATTGCCATGTCTTTCTTACTTTAGAATATAAGGTGTAAATTATTATAACTGTTTGCTAATATTTTCTACTCTGAAGAGATGGTAGACATAAAAATCCTATCGGATAAGGAGTCATAATATATCAAATGTTTTCTTTCTCTTACATAGAACAATAAACATATTTTGATTTGAAATTTAACTATGTCACGTCATAAATTTTTAAATTTATTGAATTACTAAAATTTGATTTATTTTCTCTATTTTGTATATCGACAAGTTTTATTTAGATAGTACTTATGGAATATTACTGGCAATAATATTTTATAGGACTTATAATCACAGGTTTAAATATCAGCTGATTGTAAGATTATTTTATTCTGAAGTATATATATATATATATATATATATATATATATATATATATATATATATATATATATAAAATGAAAATTACAATTGAATTTACCAAAATGATCCAAGATGGTAAAATTAAAGTAAATTATAAATATTAAAGAATTAATATTTATGAAATTATCCCAGCCAGATATAAAAGCTCGATAAAATCAAATAGGAAATAGAGCTTATAATATGAGCAAACAGTTAATGAAATATGTTAAAAAACACTTTGAAATGAGTAAAAAACATATTTAATCTGAAAAGGAAACACTAGATAAATGGATAGTCCTTAATCTGCGGAGTTTCGAAGAAATAATTTCCTTCTCATCAGAGCGTCGGAATTAACAAAATGCGGGATCGGATTTTGCATGCAGAAGTATTTGATGAAACAACAAATAAGTCCAAGATCTTACTTGAAAAAAAATAAAAATAAAAATAAATAAAAAATGTTAAGCGGAGGGAGTATGGTAAAGAAAAGGGTGATTACACATGAATGGATAGTCTGGTGAAAGATAACAAATCCAGTGACGGTAAAATCCAAATGTAAAACATTTACATTTGGATTTTACAGTCACTGGATGTTTTATCTTCCACCAGAGTATCCATTCGTGCGTAATCACCTTTTTTGTTCACCATATTCCCTCAGCTAAACTTTTTTTCAAGTAAGATCTTTGACTTACTTGTTGTTTCATCAAATACATCTGCATGCAAAATCCGATCCCGCATTTGCTAATTCATACCCTCTGATGAGAAGGAAATTATTTCTTCGAAACTCCGCAGATTAAGGACTATCCATTTATCTAGTGTTTCCTTTTCAGATTAAATATGTTTTTTACTCATTTCAAAGTGTATTTTAACATATCTTATTAACTGTTTGCTCATATATATATATATATATATATATATATATATATATATATATATATATATATATATATATATATATATATATATATATACATAAGCATATTATTCCACGTATGACAATATAACTTATAATATATAAAGTGTTGATCTTAAATATTTACTTCACCAATGTTCTGTGTAGCCGGGAGGCTTCACGGGTTCATCATGGGTCAAACTCTCTTTGTGGTATCCATCACTGATCGGCCACGTCGCCTCCAATGGCTATCCATTCTACTCAGACGGAAAACTCCTGCGGCACTTCCTCGATGAAAATTCGTGATAACAACCTTTCTGATTCTTTTTCATTGATCTGGAGCACACGGTGCAAAAGTTAGCGCAGTGGTTTGTTTCGTTTGAAGTTTTAGCTTCATTGCTTTTTCCAGTATTCAATTGAACGAACTGACTCTGTGCTTAAGGTCGCACTATATTTGATAAAGGCTATTTCTTTCCCAGGACATGACACAGAACTACGATGTCAGGCGTAATCCATTCTCTAGTTTAGTTTGTTCCGAAATATTTGGTTCATTCAACGGCATACAAATGTCTGTTAGTGTCACTATTAGACACAGATATAGAAACAATCTGATACGCATATAAAGAACGCAGGTAGACTTACACATATTTTTCAATATTATTCAATTTTTTTTCGGCTGAATTATAATCAAATTATGGTCATTACCTAAAGAGCTGTTTGGTGCGTGCCGTTTAGTACAGTTTTGACTTCTCATATGATTTATCGATTGTCATGTCTTGAAGAGGAAGTACCAGTTTTATGTCTTTCTGAAAAATACTGCATAGCAGCGCGTGGAAAAAATATCAGCTGCGGCGAATGATAACTGGTTTTAAAAGAGATTCGCAGCAGCAGAATGATCCGAAAAACCGCGCATATGCAAATTAGTAAGTGTACCCGAGAAGAAAAAGGATTTTTTTTTTTAAATGAACCACGTGGTGAGAATTAAAACAAAAATCGCCTTCGAAGAAAATTGACGTATGAGGTCGAAGAGGAAGAATTACTGGCTACGGCCGGTGTGAGGCCGGAGAGGAGAGGTATACACCGTTGAGATCGACGATTGCGTGTGACATTTATGTAATGTCCGTATTTTTATTTCTTTCGTTCCTTTATCTGTTTGTAACCGCAAAATCGATTATTCAACAATATGCGTTGCAGTCTAGTGTAAATCACCATCTGTATCAAATAACACGTTCTTTCATTTTCAGTTTGAAGGCGTCATCATCATCATCATCATCATCATCATCATCATCATCATCATCATCATCATCATCATCATCATCACCATCATCATCATCATCGGCACCACTACCATCACTGCCCTAACACAAATACCACCATAACCACTATGATAATCAACAAACTTGGGGTTTGACAACTTCAATACAAAGAACCACCCCTTCTTATAATCTCCTATGTGGCAAGGCGTGGCCACGCAACACATAGTTAGCGGTCCATATCATACATCCGGTAGAAGAGTGAAATGTTCCCCTGGTCTCTGTTGCCATTCTGTCGCTCTTGTTGTCAACGTGTTGTCTAGATATCTCTAAAAACATCTGCCTATCTTTTTAGACGCTCCTAGACTCGAGAGGATGCCGATATTTTACCAGGAAGTAACCATTTATCGTCATCCTGAACACCGCTCGAGGATAAAGTGTCCATAAATGCAAGGCGTAGTGATCTTGTGTCGTAATTGAAGCAGGCCCTGCGACAAGGGCCTTTTTACATTGGTCTTTAAGTCGATCATGTTGAAGTCAGCTGAGAGGCAGACCAGCGAAACAGTTATACAAACGGGCATTTCTGGGAAATAAGCTTTGTTTATGGACTTTGCATTGAAATTAAACCACACGTAGGAAATGGGGTAAATTGTTTTTAGTTGCTGTAGGTAGACGAGAATTTTCTGTGAATGTTTTGAAGAGGAGTCATAAATTGAAGCTCAGATGAGCACTTTTTTCTTTTTTTTTACACAGTGATCACCACTTGTCAAGGCCCGGACACCACTCAGGGATAAGGGTTATTGCAAGTACATTACGTTAGTATGGAGATTTGATGAAGTGTTTACTTACGGGGGCGGTTCATTAGGAATTTGTTAACATTAGACTTGAAGACATCCAAGTTGTAGTCCGGTGGGAAGCAGGCAGACGGAATAGAGTTCCACAGGCGTTCAGTTCTAAGAAAGAAGCTTTGTTCATGGAATCAACGTTTTGATTTAGACACAGATATAGAGTGGGGGAAATTTTTCACAGTGGATTCAGCTAGACGGGTGTTTTTCGTAAAAAGGCTGAAAAAGTTTGTCTGTTTTCGATGTTTATATGATTTTCACATAAACTGATGCTTAGCAGTTCATTGTATCGTTATTAATTAAAAAAATATATAATATTTTTATCGAGTGAATTTTACTCATTTTTTGTGCTACTTTATGTTGTACAAAAAGTGTGCCATTTTCTTTTTCAATTTTATTGTGACATTGTCAGTTCACAGCTGTATACTCTATGCTCACATTTCAGGGCAATATGATGCGTCAGGCTGACATATTTGTACAGCACATTCTGTTTCAATTTTATAGTTGACTTTCCAGTCTTCATAATGTTTGGATTTATAAAAAAAAAAAGCTAACCATATATTAATTACCTAGCTTCGTCTGTCGCTACGATACCGACGAAGATCTTAAAAAATAAATAAATTACCTTGATCTTAAAAAATAAATAAATTACCTTGATCTTAAAAAATAAATAAATTACCTTTATCTTAAAAAATAAATAAATTACCTTGATCTTAAAAAATAAATAAATTACCTTGATCTTAAAACATAAATAAATTACCTTGATCTTAAAAAATAAATAAATTACCTTGATCTTAAAAAATAAATAAATTACCTTGATCTTAAAAAATAAATAAATTACCTTGATCTTAAAAAATAAATAAATTACCTTGATCTTAAAAAATAAATAAATTACCTTGATCTTATAGCTAGTCAAACTTTTAAAGAAAAAAAAAGTTTTTTTTTTTTTTTTAACTTTATTTCCACCTAAGCATTCACCGTAAAATTAGCGATTTTATAAATTTTCAGGTATACGGAAAACGAATATTTCATTTTAATTATGCGCAGAAAAGTAATCTCTATATATCAAGACCTATATTATCCAGTTTAATTCATTATCTTTTACTGGGGTCATATTTTTCCAACAAACAAGTATTAACGCGCATGCGTGTTTCTATCCACTGGCATTTATCAAGTAATACATTGAAGAAAATGTCTTAATATTACGAAAATAATGTGTCTGCCCCCAATTTAAATGTAATATTCGTTTTCAGCATGCGTTTTCATGAAAAACACTAGCATGATGACCGTCCCTCACCTAGGGATAATGCGCACATCTATTAAGTTTAATTCAAAGGCCAAAGTTATAGCCTATGTATTTATATAGTTTACTTCTGTCCATGCTACTGACCTGATCCTGACTAAACGGGGCATGATAATGCTCTCCGACCTAGGTATGGCGCACACTATTTTTAAGATCAAGTTCAAATATCAAGGTCGGAATTTTACTGTATGTTCGGGTACCCGCAAAGCTGGTAACACAGCGTACAGTAACTTCCCGTGCAAAGCGCGGGGTCCTTCGCTCGTAATCCGCTATATGTTTATACTGACTGATACATTAAACGTACATAAACATACAATAAAACACATAAACCGAATCTTGAAAAGTAGTATACAAATATACATCTTGGATTTCGATTAATCAAGCAAATGGGTAAGCCAGCCTAAGAGAAACCGCCGTGTTCTGAAGGTAAACTTCACTATTAGTATTTGCAGCTAGTTTCTATTCTGGTTAGGCGCTGCATATAATATTAACAATGGGTACACATGTCTATAGATACAGAGACGTCGATTAATCTGTCAGGCAATTTTCTTGTTCTTGATGGGCTATAAACAAAGCTGATCAGCAGTTCTGCACACGAAACCAAACAACACAGGGGGACGTCGTAAATAACTATTTTACTGTTGTGGAGACATACTCACACTTATAATCACGAAGATGGACTTATCCATTAGCCATATAAGAAGCAAGTATAGACCACTCAATGAGAGCTATCCGGATGTCGTACAGAGACGACTCCCCATGGACTTACTAATCTTCCTGTATCAATAACCCTGTTCTGGATATAAATGTTCTTCGTATTCTCACCAGTCGTCGTGTTTTCATACTTTCACCTTTCCCGACTCCACTACATAACCCATAACAGTTTCAATTCTTCACGCAACCCATCGATAAACGTAAAGGAGCCAACAATGCCATGACCCATACTCTAATTGATATTTTAATATACAAGGTGTATTCGATTCGGTTTCCAGATATTATTGTACAGGCGTATTATTTTGTCGTAGAATCTTAACAATTAAGTATGTTTCTGTTATGCATTTTATGTGGTGGCTGATCAATTTTATGATTTCAGATTCAAATGAACAGCTACATCACGAATCGAAATACTCCCTACTAAAGCCTACATTTTTACAGCTGGCGAATTAAAAAAATGCAATCTAAGCGTGAGGACTCTTTGGAGAACTATATGCAATAAATTCTGTTTAACCTTGGGGAAAATGCCAAAGAAATCTATGCAATGCTTCTGACTGCTTTTAGCCAATCTTTCATGAATCGAGCATCATTTTTTGAGTGGCAAAAAAGATTTAAGGAAGGTAGCGAGTTACTGAATGGCGACGAGAAGTATGGAAAAAGTAAGAATGCCCAAAGACTAGAGTTGATTGGCCTAATAAAGATTTCCATTGATAAGGACTCACGTGTGTCTATAGAGATAGTAAATGCACAGGTTTATGTCAGTGGGAAAACTGTGCACGAGGAAGTAAAGATGCGTATGATTTGAGAGAAGTTTCATCTTCGTTACAGACTATTTGACGAAAATGCACAGCAAGACAATTACACACCCTCCCTCTTGTCTAGACCTTGCTCCCTCTGACTGTTGTTTATTCCTTAAGCACAACAAAATTAGAGGGTGTTGTTACGAGACCATTGAAGAGCTGACAGAGGTTGAGGCGAGGGTCATTGATCAGCTCACAGAAGACGTACATGGGCTTTTCAGAATAATTTGTAACCGTAGAATACATCCATTGAAACCGCAGTAGATTAGTTGAAACGGTACATACTCGACCACCTGCTGTCTTTTTTCATTTTCTTTTTTTTCTCTTACTTTGTGTGACGTAAGTGCCTGAACACTAGCTAATTGCATACGTGCATTAACGGCGGCTGATGTTGATAGTTTCGCTAACTTGCTATTCTGCGGTTGCTGCTGATTTTCTCACCATGATTGTTGTGCTTCAAAGACAGAACACAACTCGTTACAAAAGTATTCAATTTTCCTTTTTAAACGGCAAATATTTCTTATTAATTTTGGATAGTAAAATATCCGATATCAAAGAAGAATAAAAGAGAGTATTTTCGTAAAAAAATGTCTCCAATATTCTGCTATTGTGTCATGGCTGCGTGTCGGTATTCTTTCAGGCGGCACTGTAGAAAAGTTCTCATTACTTTAATTTTTTCAGGTCGCGTGGTAGATGTAATTTTAGGATAATTTGAGAAAAGCTATTTTAAACATTTTGATAAAATCGAAAACATTGAAAAAACAGAAAATAGTTAGAAAATTACAGAAAAGTACAGATTAATAAATTTATAAATTTATAACAGTAAGAATTTGTGTGTGTGAGAGTAATTCTCAACCTATATACTCAATGAATTTTTAATCTACAGACTTAGAAATTTGGGATATAGGATATTCAGAAACATAGAAATATTGTTGACTGTTTTTTTTCCGGAAGAAACCACTGCTAATATTTCAGAATTGAAACATTAGTCTTTGGGGGGGGTCATTTGATTTTTATCTGTTTAGCAATTGTTTTTCGACTGTGTATGCGCGGGTTGTTCACATTACAGCTTCACTAGGTTAAGAATAAGTAGGTTTGAAAACACTTGTTAAAGACCGTGACCAGCTGGCTTAATGGTTATTGTACTTGATTCACTGCCTTTAGTTTTGTGTTTCGATTACAGCTTGAGTTTTTTTTCTACTGACAAGAAGCGAATTGTTAAGAAAAAACATAATACTCGCATGCATATACCTCTGTTTCTGCGTGAATTAGAATAAAATAATTATTCATATTTTACGATCGGGCAACGTCTAATGGCCTGCTAGTATTTTTCTAAAAACTATTTCAATTTATTTTCTTTTAAAACATTACAATTTCCATCTTAATTCCGGAAAACATATCCATCATGATATTAGAGGAATAGCTATCTTGGGTATCTTTATGTGAATATAATACGCATTGCCTGGTGTTTTTATTGTGTCAAGAAAATCAACAAAATTTCCAAAACGTTACATTCTGGTCTTAAAACGTTATCTACATTTTTCCTTTTTTTTTTCTTTCCTAGAATCACTAGAAAAGTAAACTGTATATAACAGGCAGAAACGTTGTGATTTGCATGAAATAAATTAAATATATTCTCCTCGATTTTTCTTCGCTGCATAAACTTGAATTGCGATTTTTGTGTTGAAGAAGACATTCCAACGCAGAGAAAGTTTATGGAACACATACATACAGTCTGTGGCCAAGGTCGCTGGGAAAATGGTGGGATCCTTCTACCGCTCCAGAAGATATCTCACTATTGATGCAATTATCTATCTCTATAAGAGTCATGCACGTCCAAAGATGGAGTACTGCTGCCAAATCTGGGTGGGGGCTGCAAAAAACAGCCTATCCTGCCTTAACGGAGTACAAAATAGACTCCGTGGCTTGGTGGGGGATGCCTTTTTCTCTATCCTGCAACCTCTTCCCGACAGAAGAGACGTAGCGAGCCTGCCATTGTTCTATCGTTATTTCCATGGAAGGTGCTCGTCTGAGCTCCATTCTCTGGCCCCCCGTCGCCAATCTTTCTCAAAAAACATCCGACTAGCTGAAACAACCGTCAATAATTTTCCCCACTCCCTTTCTGTGGCTGAATCAAACGTAGATACCATGAACAAAGCTTCTTTCTTAGAACTGTGGAACTTAGTTCCGCTTGCCTGTTTCCCTCCCGACTTCAACCTGGATGTCTTCAAGTCCAACACAAACAAATTCCTGATGAACCTCCCCCCCTCTAAGTAATGACACCTTACCAATTCTCCAATACTATTGCTACACTATCCCTTTGATTTCTGTACACACAATCACCCCTATCCCTGAGTGGCCATTGGGCCTTGATAAGTGGTGAACTCCATGTAAAAAAAAGAAAGAAATATTTATTTCAAGACAATATGGCGTCATTTGTAGTAATATATATGTATATATATATATATATATATATATATATATATATATATATATATATATATATATATATATGCTTGTGACATCATATCACTTGAAAACTCAATCCCGTATAATTTACGTCTTTGAAATTTCTTATCAGAAAAAAATTGGTGTGAGGCTCATGAACTCATAATATATATTTTCTCTATATATAAGTATATTTTTTTATCTTACACGTCGTGTGTATTTAGCATTAATCATATGACTTAATTTTCACACAGTTTACATGATTGTGTTTTTTTTTTCTTTTCCCCTTTATCCTGGCAATAGAAAAAGTAAAGTCCATATTAAATCATAAAACTATTCTAAAAATTGAATTAAAAATAGGTATTTTATTAAACCAGAACATCAATTTCATATGATTATCTATATATTAATACGATAGCGCGTGTGTTCTTTTGTGTTTCACACTTACATCCGGGTCGTTTAATTGTTATGTTCATCTATGTCTTGTCATAAGTTTGTATTTCAGTTTCGATTATAGCTGATGCCAGTTAAGTTATCAATTTTTTTATAAATAATTTTATAAAGAATTCTTCATAAGAGTTAGTTTCGGGTTTGATAATGACTGAAGGAATTTAAGTTATATATATATATATATATATATATATATATATATATATATATATATATATATATTATAAGTTTTTTTTCCGTTTCTATTCAAGCTAATACTCCCAAGTCATATGGATATATTTTTTCATTTTCCAAAACGCAACTTTAAAACATTTAAAAATCAATAGATCATTAACCCTATAATAATATATCCAAAATCTGCAAGAATTAAAATATAATATTTAAGCGTAATTTACTATTGGGTTTAACCGTCCGTTCTTGTAAGCTTGGATAAATACTTTTGAAGTTTTAGTATAAAAGCTGTAATAATAATATCAGAGGGTCTCCATTTACACTGAACATCTATTAAATGCCAACATTAATATATTACATATGACTGACTCCACTGTGGAATTTCCACCGGTCCAGCTAGTTTTACATTAATTTATATTTGATTTTTAGATAAATATATATATATATATATATATATGTATATATATATATATATAAATGAATATATAAATGAATATATATATATAAATAAATAAATATATATATATAGATAAATATGTAAATATATGTATATCTATATACATATATATATATATATATAAGTTACAGAAAAATTGATTAAGATTATATATATATAAATAAATATATAAATGAATATATATATATACATATATATATACATAAACATATGTATATATATATAAATAAATATGTAAATATATCTATATCTCTCTATCTATATCTATATCTATCTCTCTCTCTCTCTCTCTCTCTCTCTCTCTATATATATATATATATATATATATATATATATATATATATACATATATATATATAAGTTACAGGAAAATTGACTTAGATTACGCATATTGTATATTTTTCATGTGGATTTATTTGTCAACTTTTAAAACCGATTTCTTCAGCGCATTCAATCTTATCGTCAGTTTGGCTTTTAAAAATACCAAACATTGCATAAATTTTATTTGGATTTTCAATTATATTAATTACCTTTTATCCATTTTTTTTATTTTATTAACTATCTTGTGCCAATATGATCACTTTTTCTATTAAGTAGTTTCCATTGATATTAGTTCCAGAAAATTCATAACTATGCTATGATATGCATATGCTTATATTTTTCTATGACGACGCAGAAAACGTATTGTTTAAAACTTTGTGGATTAAGAAAATCTTAATATTTTTCTTTAGTATCGGGGAGTAAATTTACTATGACAATTATCATTCTTCAGTGACAATATTTATAGAGATATAACACACTGAATATGCAGAATACATAGAGTAAACAATGATTTTTGGCTTTCCGGACAAGATCAATGTTTAGAATACGTTCTGCAGATGCTGCGCTTCAATTTCTTGTTCTCTGTCGGTGGAGGAGAAATCCCTCACGACTGAGACAATTTTTATTTTTGTTCCTTTTCTCCACGTTAAAAAAACGACCCTGGTGTCTAACTCTCTCCCCTGAGGAGACATTATAAATAGGGGCAATGCTTTCTATATTACTCTAATTGTAAGCTCTATCTCCTATTTGGTTTTATCTAGTTTTTCCATCCGGTTGAGATTACTTTAAATATACTTTAGTTTTACCATCTTGGATCATTTCGGTAAATTTAAAGGTTCAGAAATATATGCACCTGTACTTTTATGATGACTGGACTTATGAATTCCTAACCTGAAATTTTAATCTCTTATTTGAAGATATTGACGGATTAAGCTCCTAGAAATTAACAACCGTCACAACTGTAGATGTGACTAAGAATTCTTAACAATTGTGAATTGAGAAATGTGCTGCTTGGTTAAAAAAAGTAAAATAATAAATTCTGGACTAAAAATCGACGTTCATTTAAATATTAACATTCCCGTCTTCACAGCATTTATTTTATTTTTACTTAATTTAAAGTAGGAAACATTTTAGAACTGCCGATAACTTTGCATTATTCAGTAAATTTAGTTTCAATTAATTCTTACTTTTGCGTATATTTAAATCTTATATGGAAAAAATAGTGTAAGATGGAGAAACATATTTATTAGTAAGACTGTAGCATACTTATCGTGTTTATTTAGTGAGCCTTATTTCTTTTTGCTGTATAGTAACAGATAAAGAATATCAGTAAAGAGCGTGGTCCGAAGTGTATACTATTAGAGCGAGCGTTATACAAAATACAAGTGTAGGTTTTGTGTGTAATTTAAGTGCCTGTGAATATAAATTGCATTTAAATAAAATTTATAATTATTAACTCCTGTATGATATCTCAGAACATGCAGCATAATATATATAATTTTTTTTTAATTTTCGGGCGTTGTAGTTGAAGGAAAGAGAATGAAAATATAGTTAATGAATTATAAGTTACAGGTTTATTTAAATATATAGAAAGAGGACAGAATATCAGTAAGATAATCGAATAATAATAAATTAATAAAATTATTAGGGAGATGTTTATAATATTTTATAAACAGTACATATCGTTCAATCTCTCCCCGCCCGTCTAAATCACTTTAAACCCCATTTTCAACCCGTTTCTTCACTAACATTAACTCTCCAAACTGTTGCCATGGTGATTCGTTAAATTAACTGTTACTTATGACGTTATAAATAAGAGTAGCGTATTTTAGTTTTAAACCGGTATAAACTAAAAAAATCTTATATAAGAATTTACACATAATTAATATTTAATTATAAACCCCTCTCTTATTATATACACTCCTACTACTTTAAAATCCAACGCCCTCTCCCTACCACTCTTTTCTAACTCCCCTCATCTACGATTTTTTCATTCTTATTTGATTTTATAACTTAGTCCATCTATGAATTCTGGCAATGCTAGTTGGATATTTCCTCTCTTTGAGGATTTTCCTCTAGCTGAAACAATTTGTAAACTCATTCTGGACTCACAGTAATAAATTTCCTGTATACTGCTATGACTACACATTGAGCACTCTAGTCCGTTTTTTTCACCACTGGTAAATATATATATATATATATATATATATATATATATATATATATATAAATTTAGTTGTTAAATTTATATTCTGAAAACCAAAACATAGACATATGGCCGAGTTAAGAATTTATTATTTGACAAAAGGAATATATAGAAGAACTTATCTTAATTTCCTTAATCCATGGATTTTCAATAATGGAATCAGAGGAAATAAAATGCGATTAGCAAAATGTACAGCTGTGAAAGTGTATTGTGGATTGCCCATTATTTGCTACACTGTTGTAGATTTTCCAGAAGTCTCGAGTTCTTAGTTTTTGTGCTTCGATGCGCTTTTTAGTGGTTTCTGTAAATTATCTCTTAGCTGTCGCTATTTCTTTCTTAACGTTATTTCTATCTTCTATATACTTCAGTCTGTTTGAACTGGGCTTATGTCGGTTAAACCTACGGTATGCATGCTGCTTTTGGGCAATGCCAGTCGCGCAAGTCGACGAAAACCATTGGGTGATTGGGGCTTACTATAAAATTTCCGCATGCGAACATGCGCTTCGATTGCAGTTTTGAACCAGTCAGTGGTCTCGTTTTACACTGATCAGCAATATATATATATATATATATATATATATATATATATATATATATATATATATATATATACATATATATATATATATATTCATCCGTATCACGATTTAGATGTTATTATAAACTTATAATTTGAGTAGGTAAGCCTAGATTTAATTGTTTTTTTTTTGTAATGAAAAATTAAATTATAAATGCAAATAAGGAATTTGCCAAACTTAGAACTCTGCAAACAAATTAATGCATCTAGCGTACTAAGTTACTTCCCAATCAACGTTATGAATACATATTAGGATTTAGGTAAATTATAATTCAACAAAACCTATAAAATTTCAGAGATGTACAGAGTTAACTCCCTTTAGACGTCTAAAATATCCTGTAAACGTAAACCAATAATAAATTCAAAAATAAATATTTATCCTAAATTTTAAATGAATATCAATACTACATTAAAAATACAGTAATGTTAAACTTTTTTTCCTCATGGAATAAGTTTTGAATAAAAACCGCTGTTTGCAATTACATAAATAGGTTAGCAGATATTTTTGTAAATATGCAAAGAAGATTTCAGATGCAAAACTAACATAGAATCGAAACAATATAGCTGAAGACTTAGTTGATTAGTCCGGATTAAAAATTATATAGAGACATAAAGATATATTTTCCTATGTTGTTTCTATATACGGAGAATGTCCTCGCTACTGTTCATTGTTTAAGTGTTGTTTTTACAATACGTCTGACGAAATTATGTTCTTTTGAACATTTTTAAACAACATAATGTTTGAATTTGTTCGAAGTGCCTGGAAAAAAAAAATCTAACTAACGATGGAATACACTATTTGTTGCCATCACTAAAGTCGTTGATGCCTTAAAGAAGAACAAAACGACGGAAAACAGTTTATGCATGTATTACATGAAAAACGGAATAGTTACAAATGATCTGTGTAGGTAGAGAGTCGCTTTGGTATTAGATCACCCCTGGGATCGTCATGCGTAAAGTTTATATGGACAATGGATTAGTCCATTTAGAGGGTTGTTGCCCACAATATTTTGTTAACACTATATATATATATATATATATATATATATATATATATATATATATATATATTCAGTAATGTGATTGATAATTTAAAATTCAAATTAAGAATCAGTTTCACAAGAAAGATCAAAAACAAAATCAATAATTTGTCCGATCTTTTCGGAAAAAAATGTTTTTATTGTGGTAGACATTAGCCACTGACAATAATGTTACATATAGTATTTACAAAAAAAACAAAGTTTCCTCATCAGCTAAAGTATTGGGAAAAGTTTTTTAATATATGTAAAATACACCATATATGAACCTAGCATAAAAAGTAAGGCAGATGTATCTGGAAAAAAATAAAACAAAAGGTATGATAAGCAAATTAATATGGGTTAAAGATAGAAATAAAATAGATTAAAATTATAAATCGGAATTTGGTTTAAATATAATATTATAATAATATATTTCTAATAAAATTCAAAGACACCCACACACACACACACATATATAGATATACATACATATATATATATATATATATATATATATATATATATATACATGCACACACATATACACACATACATACATATATGTAAAATGTATATAATTATTTAACTTCGCCTTTTGAAATCAGCAGTTTAGGTCAAATCACTCATTTTTTTTTTTACACATTGATCACCATTTATCAATGCCCGGAAGCCACTCAGGGATAAGGGTTATTGCAAGTACATTGCGTTAGTGTGGAGATTTTATGAAGTGTTTACTTAAGGGAGCGGTTCATTAGGAATTTGTTAACGTTGGACTTGAAGACATCCAAGTTGTAGTCCAGAGGGAAGCAGCAGACGGAACAGAGTTCCACAGGCGTGCAGTTCTAAGAAAGACGCTTTGTTCATGGAATCCACGTTTTGATTTAGGCACAGATATAGAGTGGGGGAAATTTTTCACAGTGGATTCAGCTAGACGGGTGTTTTTAGTGAAAGATTGGCGAGGGGGGACCAGAGATTGGAGTTCAGACGAGCAACTGCCATGAAAATAACGATAAAACAAGGATAAGCTCGCAACGTCTCTTCTGTGTGAGAGAGGTTGCAGGGAAGAGAAAAGCGCATCCCCCACTAAGCCACGAAGTCTATTTTGTACTCTGTCAAGGCAGGATAAGCTGTTTTTAGCAGCTCCTGCCCAGATATGACAACAGTATTTCATCCTTGGGCGTATTTGGCTTTTATATAGATAGAGAATTGCATCAGTAGTGAGATATTTTCTGGAGCGGTAGTAGAATCCCACCATCTTTCCAACGACCTTGGCAACAGACTTGATGTACGTGTTCCATTTCAGATCAGGAGTAAAGGTCAAACCCAGAAGCTTGTCAAAACACGGGGCCTCACCCAGACGAGAGCCATCCATCACAATTGATGCCAGCTGGGGATCAGAGCGTTGATGATGTAAGGATGTTTATTGTAGCTTTTCAACTTATGAAATGATAAATTTTCAAAAAGAACGCTAATGAAATATTTTATATCGTTTAGCATACGTTTGATTAAAACGCTACATTTAAAACTGAAGAAAGAAAGGGGAAGATAATCTTATTTCTTTAATTAAACAATACAAGGAAGATAATTAGTATGTAATTTAACTTATTATTAAGGAATAATAAATCAAGCAAACAAAATATTATAATCTATTTTGAAATTATTGAATTTAATATTTGATAATTTATTTATTTATTGAAATACAAATTATCATAGGTTAAGGCTAAAATATATTTTAATAATATATAATAGTGGTCGATATATGAGATCAATTAATATTAACAATAATATTGATGATACAAATTTTTATTAATAAGAATATATCAAGTTATAGTTTAATTTCAATAATTTTTACATATAATATTTTAAAACTGAAGAAAGAAATTATTATTATTATTATCATTATTATTATTTGTATTATTATCATTATTATTATTGTTATTATTATTGTTAATGTTATTATTATCATTATTATTATTGTTATTATTAGCATTATTATTGTTATTATTATCATTATTATTATTATTATTATTATTATTATTATTATTATTATTATTATTATTATTATTTTATTATTGTTGTGGTGGCAACCACTTCATATGCTAATAACATAACACTATAAATGGCAAGCCTAGGTTGGCCTGGGTGTGTCTTACTCAAATGCCACTGGATGTGACGCCGAAGAGCGTACATGTCCTCCCACCAAGACTCTCTGACTCGACACCGTCATGTGTACATATTTTAAATATACCTTTTCTTTAATACACTTATTATTGCGTTATCTTGTTGTTTGCGTCTTCATTGTATTTCCTTACTAATCATTGTTAAACCTTGCAACCACTACAGTTGGCGACGAGATATGAAGCGGCAAATATAACAGTTTGACGAAGAACTTTTAAAAAAAAAAGTACAACGCAAATGTTGACCATTTTTTTAAGGAATGCAAAGTGTTGACGAGCAAACGGATTTTACGCTAAAGAGAAGTTTCAATTCAAGTGAAAAAAAAACTCTAACGTGGCAAAAGCGACAATTTACGCCGTTTCTGGGAATCCGACTTGCAAACGAATGTAAAAGTGAATTTTTGTTTTGTCGCTACACGACAAATCTTACTAAAGGACCAACTTGCAAACGAAAAGCGAACTTTGTTCTGTTGCAAAAACGACAGGTCAGACCCGTACTACGAAAAGCAAGGAAGTAACCTACGAAAAAAGTTCACCAGTGGATTCTAATTACTGTTCTCCGTAAACAAAGCAACAACTAAAGGACTTTTTAATTAATGTTTTGGTTGACATCGGTACTAAAAGGAAATACCACAGCTAAAACTAAAATTCAAGGAAAGCATTTTTTTCTTGAAGTTGTCACTGAATAACGGATAATACAGTAAAACGTCACGGAAAAAAACGGTAATCTCAATTTAAGAGGTATTTTAATTACTAAAATACTAGAGAAAAAAAACTCAAAGAACTAAATGTACTGCATACATTTATTCAATTGTGACTCGATTAAAAAAAAAACTTTATTTTGTGGAAAGAGTTACTTATTAGTAAGTGCCTAAAAACGGAAAGTCAATTCCATTTCGTGATTCCAGATAAACCTGTTTTATTTATTTTTTTGCAGCGTGACTCGCAAAAAAATATATTATTGCAAGCAGCGATATTATTATTGAAACAGGAGCTTACAGCAATTTGCTTTTTTGTTGTAACCCAAACCGGTGTACATTGTACATGGTACAGTATTTTTTTTAACTACACACTAAAAAAAAAAAACAAAAAAAATACATGGAAGACTTATCAAAAATGTTCATGCAATTTTTACAAGCACAGGCTGGGCGGGATGAACGCAGAAAAGCTACACAAAACGAGTTTTTGCAAACACAAATACACGCACAGGCTGACCGCAAGGAAAAGAGAGAGTGCAGATTATTGAAATGGCAGCAGGAACAAGAAGAAAAGCAGAAAATGGCACAATTAAAGCAGAAAAAACTGCAATTGGAACAGGAAGAAAGGCATAAGAAACTACAATTGGAATATGAAGAAAGACAAGATAAACGTTTTGCTAAAACACTGTAACTACTAAAGAGTAATCGAGAAAACGTCGATAGTGTTAATTTCTCCCATACAACTATTTTTAATAGCATGGACACATTTCATTATGTGCCTGAGGAAGAGAAGAATTTTGAAGCATACTACACAAGATACGAGGATGTTTTTCAACTGGACTGTAAAAATTGGCCAAATACTCAGAAAGTGAGCCTCTTACTCAGAAAATTGGGTACATCAGAAAACAGCAAATTCGTAGATTACATATTACCTAAAAAAACTGCGGAATTAGAGTTCATGGAAGCTGTAAAATTACTAAAAGAATTATTTAATCCAAATATATCTCTTTTTCATAAAAGATGGGTGTGCATGAATCTAAGAAAGATGGACAACCAAGATTATTTGACATACGCATCAGTTGTCAATAAAAACTGCGATAATTTTAAGCTTGCAGAACTAACGGTAGAAGATTTTAAATGTCTAATCTTCGCTATAGGGTTAGTTTCCACGAAAAATGCAGAAATACGCAGACGAGTGTTGTCTAAGCTGGAATCTGAGCAAGATTTAACCCTCCAGAAACTAGCAGATGAATGTGAAAGGGCCATTACACTAACAAAGGATTAAAAAATATAGAAGAATCCGGAGTGGCATATGTAAGAAAAGTTAGAAAACCATACGCACCAACCAAGAACTTTACAAAGAAAAGCAATGATACGGGATATTCCAAAGATAATAACCATAAATATAGTACACAATATAACAAGCTTCTTCCTAGATATAACTGTAAGAGATGTGCAGCAAAGCATTGGGAATCAGATTGTCCTTATAATAAGAAAAATGTTACATTTGTAAGAAGGTGGGACACAAAAGCGATTGCTGCAGATATAAAGATTACACCAGAAAGAGAGCACAGCAAAGAAAATCAAATACAAATTAGACAAAGATCGGCAAAAATACGTAAAAGTAGAAATATTAAAACATCAATAAAGTTACAACTTTACTCCGGCTCCGATGTTTCTATAATAAACTTGAATACGTGGAAAAAGTTGGGAAATCCGGCCTTGATGGAAACTAGTAAAGCAGCCCGGACGGTAACTGGTGGTGGTATGAAATTTGAAGGAGAAGTTGTCCTCCCGATAAAATTGAAAGGGATTTCGAAGAAATTAAAAATATTCGTACTAAAAAATAGTGAAAATCTGTTTGGAATAGATTTAATTGAGAAATTCGGACTATGGGATAAGCCAATCAATAGCTTCCGTAAAAAATTAGAATGTTCTTCTCCAACAACAGTAAATATAAAAGACGATTCAAAAGAATTATTTCCTGAGGCATTCACGACTAACTTAGGTCGCTGCAATAAATTCAAGGCCTCGTTTGAACTTAAAGAAAACGCCAGCCCAATTTTTAGAAAAAAAGCGAAATGTTCCGTTCGCTAGGTTGGAAAAGATGGCTAAAGAATTAAATAGATTGGAACAGACGGGAATTCTATCAAAAATAGAACACAGCGAGTGGGCAGCCCCCACAGTATACGTAAAGAAAAAGAATGACGAAGTTAGAGTGTGCGCAGACTTTTCGACCGGGGTCAACTCCCTATTAAAAGATCACCATTACCCCCTACCAAGCCCAGAGGAAATATTCACGAAGTTAAATGGGGGTAATATCTTCTCCAAGATAGACTTGAGCGACGCGTATTTGCAAATACCGGTCGAGGAGAATTGCTCAAAAATACTATGCATCAATACGCATAAAGGATTATACAAATACAACCGATTGCCTTTCGGCATCAAAGTAGCGCCTGCCATCTTTCAGCAAGCGATTGACACCATGCTAAGTGGTATTGAGTGCGCATGTGCATACCTGGACGACATTGTTGTCAGGAGCAACTCCCTAGAAGAACATAAGGAATATTTGAAACAAGTATTTACTCGAATACAAGAATTCGGCTTTAAAGTAAAAGAAAGTAAATGTGAATTTTTTTATGAGCGAGATTAAGTATCTTGGACACATAATAAACAAACATGGACGACGTCCAGACCCAGACAGATCTGCGACAATAAAAAAATATGCCAGTACCCGATAATGTAACAACCTTGCAGAGTTTCTTAGGACTCGCAAATTATTACCAATCTTTTATTGAAGGAATGCATAACTTGTGAGTACCATTAAATAATCTGCTTAAAAAGGATACACCGTGGAACTGGACGCAAGAATGTCAAGCCGCTTTTGACAAAATAAAGAGCGCACTAACATCCGAATTATTCTTAACGCACTTTGACACAAACTTAAAAATAGTCGTCGCTAGTGACGCTAGCTCCTACGGCTTAGGAGCATGCATTCAACATAATATGCCGGATGGGTCTAGAAAACCAATAGCGCACGCTTCGAGAACGCTGATACCAGCCGAAAGGGCATATTCACACATCGAAAAAGAAGCGTTGAGCATAATCTTTGCCGTGACTAAATTTCACCGATATTTATATGGTAGACAATTCATACTTGAAACCGACCATAAACCGTTAGTCACGATCTATGGATCAAAAAAAGGATTGCCGGTATACATCGCAAATAGATTGCTGCGCTGGGGTACAATACTACTTAATTACGATTTCTAGCTACAACATCTAGCATCAAAAAAGATTTGCCATGCGGATGGACTGCCAAGACTGATACCACAGAAGCACAATCTGGAAGAATCAGTCATTGCAGCAATTCGGACAAATGTTGAAGTAAAAAATATGGTAGCAAACATCATTAAGGAACTACCCGTAACTTTGTCGGACATTAAAAGGGAAGCCGAGAAAGACGAATATATAAAGGACATAAAAGAGAAAATTATAACGGGCACAAAGGTGCAGGAAGTTTTCTCCATATGTGACGGTGTGTTACTGTACAGCGAGAGAGTGGTAATACCCAAAACATTGCAGAATAGGATGTTAAGAGATTTCCACACAGGACATCCGAGGATAAATCGAATGAAGTCGTTAATGAGAAGCTACGTGTACTGGCGTGACATGGACACTGACATAGCGACAACAATGGATAAATGTAAAGGATGCCAGTTAGCGGCAAAATCTCCACCTATAGTACACAAACCTTGGCCGAAAACCGACCAACCATGGTCGAGAATCCACATGGACTTCGCTGGTCCAGTAGGTGAAAACTATTATTTAATTGTAGTGGATAGTTTCACAAAACGGCCGGAGGTAATGCGTTGCAGGAATACAACAACGAACAACTCAATAGGGTTCCTACACGAATTGTTTGCAAGATTCGGTGTACCAGACACACTGGTCACTGACAACGGAACGAAGTTCACATTCGCAGAGTTTAAGGAATTTTGCGACACGTTCCGAGTGAAGCACATCACGACTACCCCGTATCATCTAAGGTCAGACGGCCTCGCAGAAAGGTTCGTAGACACGCTAAAACGAGCGTTAAAGAAATCCATTGGAACACCAACAGAAAAAGCTTTGCAACAATTCTTGCAAGTATATAGGATTACACCACATCCTAGTACACCATCAAACATATCACCAGCTGATCTAATGTTTGCCAGAAAGGTAAAATCAGCGTTTGACAAACTATTGCCAAGGCAGGCAATTATCCGAAACACTACACACACGAGAAGAAAGAAATATAACTCGGGAGATCGAGTATATTTTAAGTGCTACAGAAATAACACATCTTACTGGGAATGTGGAGTAGTGGATAAACGCATTGGTGATTGTACATACATGATTAAAGGTCCACAGAATATACATAAAAGGCACCTAAATCAGATAAAAAACGTCATATCCAAGCTGATGCTGATACGACAACAGTCGAAGAGGAGGACACCATAAATATCATATACGAATCTTTTAATTTGGAACCGCCTCAAAATGCACCTGAACCCCGAAGATCAGGTAGGAAAAGAAAAGTGAATGAACCATTAATGGTAAACCCAAAAAGAAAAAGATATTGAAATCTGTGTGACTTCAAATCTTGGGAGGGGGTGTTGTGGTGGCAACCACTTATTTGCATATGCGAATAACATAACACTATAAATTGCAAGCCTAGGTTGGCCTTGGTGTGTCTTACTCAAATGCCACCGGAAGTGACGCCGAAGAGCGTACATGTCCTCCCACCAATACTCTCTGACTCGACACCGTCATTTGTACATATTGTAAATATACCTTTTCTTTAATACACTTATTATTGCGTTATCTTGTTGTTTGCGTCTTCATTGTATTTCCTTACTAATCATTGTTAAACCTTGCAACCACAACAATTATTATCATTATTATTATAATTATGGTCATTATTATTATTATTATTATTATTATTATTATTATTATTATTATTTTTATTATTATTATTATTATTGTTATTATTATCATTATTATTATTGCCATTATTATTGTCATTATCATTATTATTATAATTATTATTTTCATTATTGTTGTTATTATTATAATTATTATTATTGTTATTCATATCATTATTGTTATTATTGTTACTATTATCATTATCATTATTATTATTTTTATTGTTATTGTTATTATTATCATTATTTTTATTTTTATTGTTATTGTTATTATTATCATTGTTATTATCATTATTATTATTATTATTATTATTATTATTATCATTATTATTATTATTATTATTATTATTACTATTATTATTTTATATTGAATATTATTCTTTGAAAATTTAAGTGTACTTATTTTCCACATTGTCATTTAAAAATAAAGTATTAATAAGCATTTCACGAACTAGTTAAGTAGTAAAATATCATTTCTGTTTTGCATTGAATAAATTTTAATTCCCCTCGTAATTAGATTTAAATGTACCCTAATCACTTAATAGTATGTTCTTTTAATTAATAAAAGATAATTTAAATGTCATTTAATGATTTATTTTACTCTTTTTTAATTAAGGATTATAAATGTTATTTTGATATAATATTATACATTCGACTTACCCCATTTATCTCCTCTATATTTAACATCAATTTAAACTCATACTTAATATACAGTGCGTTTCAAAAGTATTGGGAACATTACAAATGCGTATATCGCATGAACTATTCCAGGCAGAAAAATGAAATATTAATTTAAAGCTTGGAGTTGAAAGATCTTTGCAATTTGTATGTATGAATCATTTTTTTTAAAACTTTATGTAAGGTCTGAAATATACATATATTAAAAATCGTTATGTTCTTAAGACTTTTGAAACACCCTGTATAAGAGTATGGTAATGATAATGACGTCTAGTACGTTTCCATCTTTACCAGTACAGTCTCATTTGGTAGTCTTCTTACTGTCTGCCTACTTCTTATTTTTCTCCCGTTCCTCCTACCATTTTTCTTCCCTAGTTTTAAATTTTAACCTCTAATTCCGAAAAATAAATGTTTAGTTTCTGTGTGTATATATATATATATATATATATATATATATATATATATATATATATATATATAAATATATATATATGTGTGTGTGTGTGTGTGTAAAATCTTTAAGGCTGCCGTTAGACAATTAAGGAAATGAAATAAGCTGTGTCAAGAGCCATTTAGACGCTCACACAAAACCTGTTCCATGGGGCCTTATGGAGGTTGTTGGAACAACACAAAAATTGCATTTCCGCTGGAGAAGATTACATCGAAGGAATTAGATTTTCAACCCTTATCCTGGAGTAGCCTATTGGCCTTGATGAATTGTGATGCCTTTGTAAAAAAAAAAAAACTTGTATTATCAAAAATGATCATACGAAAAATTCTAGGAGCTTATTGAGATCACCTCGTAAGTGCACCTATGAATGTTTTCAGTTCAAGGTGTATTTATATCGGAGCGTGACCTCCGTTTTAATCCAAAATGCAATCACAGAATGCCGTAAAAACATAGCCCGGACTGCGTGCAATGATGCATATTCGTGATTCCTTGAATCGACAGGAATTTCTTTTCCATTCAATATTTTCACCGACAGGAAAACTGCATTGAAATGCTGGAAACACTGCGAACCTGTTGACTTTTGGAAAACAAACGCCCTGCTAAATGCAACGATATTGCACGACAATGAAAACTTATGCAGAATTTGTGACGCGGGAGTGAAAAAAAAAGGAAGGAAGAAAATCGCAACGCGTACGTACATGTTCGGATCCCATTGCATTCTAAGAGTTATATCGGTACATCAGGCGCTGCGTTGCTTTTCAGAACAGCTCTTATGTGAAAGCTATGTGCACGCATAAAAAAACGAAGGAGTAAAAAAAAAATTTTTTTTTTTCAAATCAATTAAAGAAGCCAAAAGAAAAATACAAAACCAAAGAAACGAATAAATAATTACAAGTAAAAATGTTAGTATTATTTTAATGAATACATAACAAAATCTTTGACGTTATTCTCACTACGTCTTGGTCGATTAAATCGACGGCCTTTATTTTATCGAGAGAGTAGATTACTACATTCTTTAAGCCATGACAGGGAAGAAATCTTATGTAATAACTAGGGCTATGCCAACAACATATTCTTTTCATTATTTTGACTCTCGAGTACATATACGACACAGTAAGACACATTAATCAATAGAGAACCACATCACTCTATATAAAAGCTTATAAGGTATCAACGGATACACACTCGAGAGTCAAAACAATTAAAATTATGTGCTGTTGTCCTAACCTTAATAGTTACATGTAGTAATCTTAATAGTTACATGTAGTAATCTTAATAGTTACATGTAGTAATCTTAATATCGCTTGCACTAAAAGAATTAACATTTAACTTTGAGAAGCCTTTCATATTGGATTGAATATTACTCAAAACTTCTATATTTTACGCGCCTCAAAATGAACTTGCAGAGTCCGGAAGTTAAATATTCGAAAATAGTGTCAGAATCCAAGATAAAAGATACTTTTAATGAGCCAAAATGTTTGTTTGCTCGCATGTTAAATATCCCGAAGATTTTTTTTCATCCTCTACAGGTGAGACACAAAGGAATTCGTGGAACTAGTTTGTATTTGAATCTGACACACACAGGTTTTCAGCCTGTGTAGTTTACCGTTCTAAAATAGCATATGAAATCATCCTCATCTATGAAATATTCATCTTTACTATTATATGAAAAAATATAATATTGTGTCTACAAGTGTGACTTCGTTCCCTATAATTTTTAACATTTCACAAAAAATACTACATAATGTATCAGGGAGTGTAGGTTTGTATTGGAATGTGCCCGATTAGTATAAAACATATATTATCCGAGGTCATTCTGAGGTTTTTAAATAGTCTAGTAAACCTCATGAAAGTCCTCTTGTATAAGCGTGGCAATTATCCTCGCCCCAGCCTGTTCTGTCTCCTCCATTGTCTCATATCGATAGCCTCTAAGGTTTTCACAGAGTGTAGAGAATGGACAAAAGTCGAAAAGATAAGTTCTAGACTTTATAGAGTATAAGGTAATGTCTTGATGTCTATGTTGGTCTAATAATTTGTGATAAAGATTGTGGACTGGTGCATTCGCGCTAATTTCTCGCAGTGTAAAGCCCGTTTCCTCCTTGATTCTCGCTCGGCAACGCCTGGCAAAATAAGGAACGCGCAGGATTATACAAAGTGAGCAAAAAGAGACGCGAGCGAGCAAACGGTTAAAATTTGAAGAAAAAAAAAAGAAAGGCAAGGAAAGAGATTAAAAGGAAAGGGAATAAAGCAAACTATCATTGCTTTCTTCAATCTACAAGACTTGTGACAATAAAGAAAAAATCACGGTCTTTTTTACATTTTCCAGTGTAATATAAACACCCTGAACCTTTATATGTTAAGAATGGCTTTCGGAATAAACACCCACCAAACTCCACATGTTAAGAACGGCTATCGGAATAAACACCCCTATCATTGAAAGCCATTCGTAGCATGTGGACGTTGTGGATGTTTATTCTGAAAGCCGTTCTTAAGATGGAAGTTTTGAGGAATGTTTATTTTGAAAGTTATTCTTAACAGGTAAAGGGTAGGGGTGTTTATACTACGTTGGAGCAGATCGTAAAAATATACAAAATAACTTTTCATACATAAACAAAACAAAAACTAGCTTTTTTTCACTTAAGAAACAAAACTTTTGTTATCCCCTCCAAAAAAAAAAGTATAAAAACAACTGTTGTTTTACAAAAATATATAAAACAGTAACATTTATGAACTTTTACGGTAGGTTGTTTATTTTATTTATTTTATTTTTTGTTCGCTTTTTTTATTTACTTTCGTTCACTCTGAATGATTCCGCGGTTTCCGTCGTCCGCCAGACGTTGCCGAAAATGGACTTTAAACTACAGAAGTACTAGATCCGATTAAAGAAAGAAGACCGATTTTGATAAAAGATAACACCCTTATTAAGCATAAAAATCAAAAGTGCGTTTAAGATCTTCTTTCTCCGCACAAGCAGAAAGGCCCAGCTTATAAAATCAACTTCACATTATTTTTTAAGTCAGGTTCTTCTGAAATGAACGCTTCTTTTTAGAGCACAATTTTAGCATGATACTGCACATTTTCTCGCTTAACTGTAATATTCGCATGTCTACACCTGCGCACCAGAATATCGTTATTATGAGCTGTGAAGACCGACTTTATTTCAGCAATATTTGACAAATGTTTGGATTGTGTTGAAAGGAACGTAAATGTATGGCCGGGTGTATGATCGTGCAAGCTTTGTGCGCACGAGTTTCGCTAATGGCCGAGCTTAATGGCTGTATGCTACGTACAGTT
This sequence comes from Euprymna scolopes, assembly GCF_053919585.1. NCBI lineage: Eukaryota > Metazoa > Mollusca > Cephalopoda > Sepiida > Sepiolidae > Euprymna > Euprymna scolopes. The sequence goes on from NC_136508.1 coordinate 102,030,489, forward strand.
CTTGTTTTCCATCTCTTCCCCCGCCTTGTGCATGACGCTTTGGCGATTGCTATGTGCGAAAACACTGGTTTCTAATAATGAAATAAGATAGCACAATGTAAACTCACAAAAGAAAACTGAATAGACATTACTATAATTTCAAATGTGTCGACCAAAAATTGGCTGAGTAATTTGATAGAGGCCGCGGGGGTCAATTTTTTTTTTTAAATTTGACTCCAATTTCGACACCTTAACATTTATTATCAGACAGTTTTTATGCATGAAAATGCACCACCCCATTCTGCTTTAGCGATGGATGCTTTTGTTGAATCTGTGAGCTTCTTTGAATAAACTCTCATGACCTGACCACCGTGTTCTCGAGACGTTAACCTCATTGAATCTACGGCATAATCACGTTGACACACTGGTTCCCCATTGATCATTGAAGTTAAGCAACGTTGAACCTGGTTAGTCTTAAATGGGTGACCATTTGGGACTTCCAGGTGCTGTATGTCCTCTCCGCTTATCTCGGCATTGCTTCCAGTCGTTCTAGACTTCTCCTTGCAACAGGACTCAAACAGTGCCTATTCAGGAGATTTGTGCTTGAGGATTGCGCAAGACTTGCCTTACAATTATACGCGCCACTAACGGGTATCCTCTGTCTTTCATGGTCGACCGGAAGCATAGAATCCCATTGAATACCTCTGGCCAATATTAAAAGGAGGATATTATGTGGGAAGTGGTCCTTTATCAGTTTTGTTCATTGTATTCGTATAGCTTTATGTTTATATATCTTTCACTCGTCCATCTGTTATTGATCATTTACTTGTTAGATTCATCTATTATCTCTTTTTCATTATATCTCTTTCCTGTGGTTTGAGTTGCCCCCCTTTGCAAATTGGCTGTTTGGAGAAATGGAAAACTAGATGGCTCTGTGTGTTTGAGTTGCCCCCTCTGCAAATTGGCTGTTTGGAGAAATGGAAAACTAGATGGCTCTGGTTGATAGTCAATTTGCATATGTGGAGAAATGGGCAGCATATAAACGGTACTTCTTTTTTTTTTTTAAGCAGTGGGAAGAGCGCAGAGAGTGAAACGACGGTTGGAAGAAGTGACGGCGAATTCTTTTTTTGTGACGGTGAATTATTTTTGGACGTTGAAGAGGTCGACCTTTTGGAAGGAACATCTGTATCTTATATATATTTTTTTTACTTTCTTTTTTTATCTACTTCACTACAGTTCCATGTTTCTCTACGTCTAGTAATGTTGTTACTGCCCATCTATTTAAATATGTATTTTTGCTTACAAGCTAGTTGTTTTAAACCAGCCAAGGTGTCCATGCGACAACTCAGAAACGCGCATTTGAACAAATAAGCACTAATGAAAGCCTCCTAATTCGGTCACGTTAACATCAGATGATGAATGTCCTATCTTCAAAAGAGATGCCTAACAAGACACAAGCAGCACATTAATAGTTGGCTTGCTTGATGTGTCATTTCAATAGAATACGCTTGTGCAGATGAGAGAAAGAAAGAATCAATGTACTCTGTTGTTTTACGTAAACTCATTATCCTAAATATGCCTTATTACGTGGCATTTTCATAATTAAACACATGTTACTTGGAAAATAGCAGTTAGTCTTTTCACACAAACGAGCAGGCGCTGCATTATTGCGGGTGTTGCAATTAAGTGATCACAGGACAAATCAAATTATCAATATTATCTTTCTACATACGTGCACGGTCTGGTCTGCATTCTGTGATCGTTGATTTACATCGTGTGTTCCTCTTTCTGTGACATGGAATCACTTTTTAATTTAGGCAAAAACAAATTAAAAAAAGGTAATGCGTTGAACAATTGAGAGTAATAACACGTTCAAAATTATTATTGGGGAACAGACATTCGTTTACAAGGGTGAGGACGACAAAGATAATAAATTTAATTTCTTCTCTAAAAGGGGGCTTAATTATTCCCTTTTTATTTAATTTCTTTACTTTACCTAAACAATGGTCGAAGAACGAGCAGAGTTTTGATTGAATTTAAATAGATTTCTACATTGAGGAGGACGAATTGTTTAGTAATTCCTCGACTCAAACTGTCAAGAAAAATGTTCCTCTCTCTGACACATGATGCTTTCTTGAACTCATAATTCGACACCTGTAGTAAAACAAGGCTTTGTTTATGAAGATTACACTGGACTCTGAAATATAGAGGCACTGGCTCTATTTCCATTTCAGGCTATGTTTTCCTAAGATGTGTTAGTGTAACTCGCCTGATATTTTTTCTAGATTATATAACTTCTATTTACTTGAGTGATATCCTAATACACACCAATATCTATTTCCTATGAGAGCATTTGCTGATTACCAAAAATCTTGCACATCGGAAAAAAAACTATAAATTCACTTTTGTTCTGGCCGTTATTCAGTCTTACTAATTACATGTAGTAATCTTAATATCGCTTGCGCTAAAAGAATAAACTTTTAACTTTGAGAAGCCTGTCATATTGGATTGAATATTACTCAAAACTTCTATATTTTACGCGCCTCAAAATGAACTTGCAGAGTCCGGATGTTAAATATGCAAAAATAGTGTCAGAATCCACGATAAAAACGATACTTTTAATGAGCCAAAACGTTTATTGCTCGCATGTTAAATATCCCGAAGATTTTTTTTTTACATCCTCTACAGGTGAGACACAAAGGAATTCGTGAGACGAGTTTGTATTTGAATCTGACACACACAGGTTTTCAGCCTGTGTAGTTTACCGTTCTAAAATAGCATATGAAGTCATCCTCATCTATGAAATATTCATCTTTACTATTATATGAAAAAATATAATATTGTGTCTACAAGTGTGAGTTCGTTCCCTATAAACTCGGAATCTGCTGAACCGATATTTTTAACATTTCACAAAAAAGACTACATAATGTATCAGGGAGTGTTCTTACGTAAGTTTTATACTGGAATGTGTTAAATACCATATATTGCTATGAACTTAAAGGCTGCCAATACGTGTGATCATAATTTATTTATTTCCCTTGACGTCACTGCTTGAGTTCAATTGCAACGATTCATACTTGAAAATCTAAAGGAATGCTGAAATATTCCAAAGACACATACTCTTCCACCTAATACTTATTGGGTTTAAACTGACTTCACCTCAGTATTCTTATCTTATTTTTTTACTTGTTATTACAAACTATTATTTAAGATGATTCGCAATTGTGCTGTAACAGTCGCACATGTATCAGTTTTGTTTTTGTTCTTACTGTCAATTAGTGACTGCACTGATGGAAACATTAAAAAGTATAATAAGTTTTAAATAAATATTGCCTGTGTTGCTACGATTGATTGGTATCGGAAAACATAATTATTTAGAATATCGAAATCGGAAAAATCTGTGGCTAATTTCAATTACCAAAACGATGATTCCGTATGAATTGCTTTCTAGCATAATATTCTGTTGCCGATATTAATGATAACATGATGTATATTGTTTTTAAACAACTACTATTGCAACATTGTGACATGAATTTATTTTTTAAAAACTTTTACGAATATATATATGCATATATATATATATATATATATATATATATATATATATATATATATAATGAAAATTACAATTGGATTTACCAAAATGATCCTAGATGGTAAAATTAAAATAAATTATAAATATTAAAGAATTAATATTTATAAAATTATCTCAGCCGGATATAAAAGCTCGATAATACCAAATAGGAAACATAGCAAACTGTTAATAAAATATGTTAAAAAACACTTTGGAATGAGTTAAAAACAGATTTAATCTGAAAAGGAAACACTAGATTAATGGATAGTCCTTAATCCGGGGAGTTTCGAAGAAATAGGTTCCTTCTCATCAGAGGGTAAGAATTAGCAACATGCGGGATCGGATTTTGCATGCAGAAGTAAAAAATATATATATAATTTTTAAAGGGTGTTTTTGAAATATCTTTACTTTCTATGTATACCGTTGTCTAGATTGTTATTTAAAAAACAGTTACCGTTAATTTTGAGTAAAGCTTAATGTATCTATTACATACACTTGTGCCCGATATTATTCATACCCCCTCTTGAAAATTGAGTTTATTAGGTGTAACTTTGTAAGAATTTATTGTTTACGTCCATATTGATACATATTCTTAATAAACCTCTTCTGATCATTTTCGTCATTTTAAAATCTCGGGATACTTGTAATAAAACAAATATACAGCTATTTATAAAATCTGCAATGTTCAAAAATAATCATACCCCCTTATTTTTTCAGTATTAATCGAGTTTCTGACTGTTTGTTTCCTGTTTGATTCTTATTTTGAATACTTTTATACAACCTTTGATTAATTTCATTTCGTTTTTTGCATTTTTCAGAAATTAAAATGATATCAACTTAAAACCAAAAAAAGAATAAAAATTATTAGAATGGGGAAGAAAAAAGAGCTTAGTAATGATCTTAGGACTAAAATTGTGAATTCACATAAGGATGGTTTAGGTTACAAGTCAATTTCCAAGAAATTTGAGGTCCCTACAGCAACAGTACAGAGCATCATCAAAAAATTCCAGAGCCACCACACAACAAACAACTTGATTGGTAGAGGAAGGAAAAGGAAACTGTCTGCTAGAGCCACCAGGAATATTGTAAGAAGTGTTAATGCAAATCCAACCACCACTACTAAGGACATTTTAGAAAATCTGGAGTCTTCTGGCATAAAAATATCAAGGCAAACATTGCAAAGGACTCTGCATGAAAATGGTCTGAAAGGAAGAAGACCAAGAAGGACTCCATTGCACACCGGAAAACGCCTTGCAGCACGTCTAAAGTTTGTTAGGACCCATGTGAATTCTCCAGAGTCCGTTTTCTCAAGTATTTTGTGGACTGACGAAACAAAAATTGAATTGTTTGGCCATATGGATGCTTCTTACGTTTGGAGGAAGAAAGGATAAGCTTACAACCCAAAGAACACCATACCCACGGTGAAACATGGTGGTGGTAGCCTAATGTTTTGGGGCTCCTTTTCGGCTAGTGGTCCAGGTAGTTTGGTCAAGATAGATGGAACCATGAAGAAGGAGCAATATTTGGAGATACTCCAGAAAAACATTAGACAGGATGCGAAGAAGCTCCATTTAGGACCAAACTGGGTCCTTCAACAGGATAATGATCCAAAACATACTGCCAAAATAGTCAAGAAATGGTTTGAGGATAATCACATTAATGTTTTGGAATGGCCTAGCCAGAGTCCTGACTTGAACCCTATCGAAAACCTCTGGCACATATTGAAAACTGAGGTTAAAAAGCGGAAACCTAGAAATTTGAGGGATTAAGAGAACTACTGCATTGAAGAATGGTCAAAAATCAGTGTTGATGCTTGTAAAAACCTTGTTGATAAATATCCAAAACGGTTACAGGCAGTTATTAAGAATAAAGGGCATGCTATTGACTATTAGTAAGAGAGGTATGAATAATTTTGAACTAGTGCCATTATTGTTTTTCTTAGTATAATGCTTCAAACTTGCATAATTTATTTATTTGTTGAGTTTAAATTAAATGCTTATGCTTGATTTATTGTTTGAAATCCCTTTAATATTGTCTATCTTCTGGTTTGAGCAATATTCTTATAGAAATCTCAAAGATCCGAGGGGTATGAATAATATCGGGCACAAGTGTAGGTGCAGAACATATATAGTGTCATACTTTGTTGAAAATTAACGGACTAACGTTTCCTTTAATAACCTGCGTTTATTACCTGGATTTTTTCCATTACAAGTGTTTCATCGATGAATGGGCAATTTTACGATTTATGCGTCCATGAAAATATCCTGTCCCCATCAACTTTTTCAGATGTTTATCCATTAGATTTTTACCACAAAATCTTATATTTTAAACATGCTGAACATCTTATTTGGGTAAAAAGATTTCCAAAGCCATGCCTCCTCACTTCCTCCATCTTTTCGTGTTAAAAACAAGAAAACGCGAGTCTTTGAATTTTCAACAAAATTTTACACTATATGTATATATATATATATATATATATATATATATATATATATATATATATATATATATATATACATCGGATTCGGTAATTTTATCGAAATTGTTCATCATCATTATCGGTAATAATTATTACTGCGGAACTTAGACTGTTTAGTGATTTCATAGAAAACCTATAAATTAACTGCATTGATTAAATCCGGGATTCTTATGTTGGAGTAGTATTGGTTGTCTATTGTACGATTACTTATTGCTAGGGATAGCAACTAGAATTTTTCTGTCACGTTCTTTTTACCTCCTAACGTAAGCATTTTAAAATATCAGACTGAAACATGTATTTTAACCTCATTTTTAAACACATCAGGTTTCTTACATTAGTTTTTACATTTTTCTTTTCGTACAGGCGTAGGCTCTTGAAAATGCATTATGTTATAGTCATATATAAAATGAGATGTCTGACCAATTTTTATAATTTCAGGTTCAAATGAACAACTACAGTGGGAATTGGAATACCCCGTACTAAAGCCTAATTGCCACAGCTGGTGAATTTCCCAAATACAATCTGAACGTGAGGACATTTTAGAAGAAGGATATGCTAAGATTATGTTTTTAATATGCAATAAAAAAAAAATTTTAATTTGCAAAAAATATCACAAAAACGTAGGGAATGTTTCAGCCTCTTTTGGACTATAAATGATCAGTATAGAGTGGGATAATATATTTAAGGAAGGTAAAGAATCTGAGGCATATTATGAGAAGCATGGGGCGGCTAATGATGCCAGAATTCTTGCACTGATAGGCTAAATCTGGAATTCATGGAAAAAGACTGTCATGTTTCTATAAAAACCTACGGGTCCAGTTTGATATCAGTGTACGAACAGTCAACTTTATAATTTGCGAGGAATTGAAGATCTTATAGATTTGTGCAAAAGTTGCCACAAAAGTTATCTATTCTTATGACATATCAAAATAGGTATAATAACAGTTCTTCACCCTCCTATTATTCCAGACTTTGCTCCCTGTGACGTTTCGATATTCTGCAAGCTGAGGAACAACCTTAAAGGCCGTCAATATAAGATAATTGAGGAGATGAAAGAGGTTGTTACGATGGCCGTTGACACGCTCACCTAAGAAGGCACTTGGTGGGCTATCGAGAATTTGGTGGAACGGTACAACAAGTGCATTACAGCCGAAGGAGATTACTTCGAATAGTACTAGAGTTTTATGTTTGTACTATCAGTAAAAGTTTCCATACGAAAAAAGTCTGTGTACATAATAATGGTACCTCGTATATAGAAATCCTAGCTATCAAACATGCTAATATATTTCCAGGTGACCGATGCCTGACTATGATTGGCTCGAGATGGAGAACTGGCTTTAATCTGTCGTCAAAAAAAAGTTGTTGAACAAATATATTTCTTCCTTACGTGCGAACGTCCATTACTAAATCTTACGCTTGGTTTATTTATTATGTTAGTAAACTCTGTGGTTTTATGTTCATACGAGTTTTAAATGAAAACCGTATGAGTTTAAGCTTATTTTTGGATTCCATAATGAACATTCTTATTTTAGAATGAAGTACCCGAAAAACAGAACCAGATGAGAATACACGTTTGAAAAATGGTTTCTTGGTCTAAGAAGAGTGTCTATAAAAATGATACCAGAAATAACCTAACGTTGAAGTAAAAAGTAATGAGTGATTCTTGATCTACTTTAGTTCCGAATGTGTCGATGCATTAAATCGAAGTGCAGAACATAACTATAAAAATATATTTCAGTTGAAATTGTTTTGTCGTTCTTTTGGAGCGGTATTTATGTAAGACTTTGGCGATACAACTAGTCATCGACTCAAAGCATTCTGACTTAAGAGACTTGCAGATCTTGCCTTGATGTTCAAAGAAGATCAACAACACACAACAAACTTGTAATACATAGTGCAGATCAGATGCCTCCGTTCAGTCTTGACAGTCAAACGATAGCATCTGAAGAATTTGTGAGGCAAGGGTGGCGAAATCATAAACCACACCTCTCCTGAATCGGCATTGTTTGAGTCTAGTGGTAAGGAGAAGTCCAGGACGATGGCAAACACTGCCGAGATAAGCGCAGAGCACATACAATATCTGAAAGTCCCAAATGGGCACCCATTTAACTTTAGTGATCCAGCTATGGAATTGTCTTCCGTTGCCCTGCTTTCCAGCTGGCTACAATATGGTTGTCTTCAAGTCTAACATAAACAAGTTTTTGATGAGCCGTCCATATACGTTAAAAAATTTACCGAATTTCCATTACAAACGATTACTATATTGTCCAATTTCTACTGTATACTCGTTAAACTTACTCATCGAGTTGTCTCTTGATCTTGATAAGTAGTGCTTATGTTTAAAAAAAAAGAAAAAAAGATGTGCCAACGTCATTATGTCGTGCATTGTAATAGTTAAGACAAACCTTAAATATTTTTTGCAAGCAATATTCACAATACATAAAATAAAAGAGAAATTAACAACTCACAACAAACTTTAACCATTAAACTTTTTAAAAAAGTTTACTAATCTAAGCAAGCTTTAACTAGTGCTGGTGATAGGGGTGCCCACCTTTTACGGAGAAAAAATATATACGTTCTCAGCCAATGCTGTCGCCGATGAAAAGCGTATGAGTTCTTGCGAATTGCATTATTGCCCAATTTCTTCTGTATTACTGTGCGAGTGAGCAAATCGCCCCCCGATGTTGATGGGAGGGTTAAGGTTAGGGTGAGGAGGGGAGACACAGTGGCACATAAAAAACAAAGTATCAAATTTATACATTTAAATTAAATTTCCATTGCCGATATTTGTGACCTTAACTAAAGCAATTATTTTATTTGAACTACATATCTGCAAAGTATATTACCACGTTTTTGTTCTTTAACTGACATGTTAGTTTTCAAATATATATATATATATATATGCATGTATATATATATATATGTGTGTGTATTATATGAATATATATGCAGAAATATATATATATATATGTATAATATATATTATATACATATGTACGTATATATATATATATATATATATATATATATATATATATATATAGTAAGTTATAAAAGTATATATGGCAATGAAGCTACACAGAATATTCCTCGTTTTCCACGCTAGGATTAGTCGGGATTGTAGTTGTGTCGCGGTGTTATATAGGCACATTCTATTGCGTTTTTAGTTAGCCAATCAGCTTCCTCTTTTCCACCACGCACCTCTATATCAGCCAATGGGTAGGCACTTACAGAACAAAGTTCCAGCTAACATTAGATTCACCCCTGTATTTTGTGTGTTAAAAACGCGATGCGTAGATTTCTCGTGTTCTCACCTTTTTAAGCCTAGGTTTAATAAATGCTATTTTTGTGTCTCTATTTATATATATATTTAATATTATGTTAGTTTAAATATAT
>NC_136508.1:102042416-102157416 GCF_053919585.1 Euprymna scolopes
AAAAAATACTATTATTTGTCTCTGTATGTCTGTAATGTGTGTGTGTGTATATATGCGCGGGTGTAGATAAATGTAGACATTTATAAGTGTATTGATACACGCATATAGGTACATGTGGGGTTTAGATAACTTTCGGGTTTTATATTTATTCATATTTTGTTGGTTTATTGGTTTTAATTTAATTTTATTTTTATTTTATTTTTAATCTTATGTATATATTTTTTTATTTTTTATTTTTTATTTATATATTTTTTTATTTTTTATTTTTTATTTTTCTATTTTTTTATTTTTGTTTTTGTTGTGTTTTATTTACCTTAATGTAATTTTTACTTTATTTCTACGTAGTTTCAGAATTATTGTCTAGTTTCAGTAAATAAAACAAAGAGCGTTCAGCATGGATTCGCTTTTGAATATATGTATTAATGTGTGTATGTGTGTGTTGGCGGTGTCTGTGTATGTGTGTGTTATATGTGTGTTGCATGTATGTGTGGGTGGAGGTAGATTAAAAGGGCACCGGCCAGTACTTGGTTGACCATAGCAAAGGTTATTAACTTACAGACTCTAAGACAAGAAAACTAAACTCTCAAGTACCCTACGCCATAAAAAAGCCAAAAGTTAGGTTGGATGGGGGAAGGGAAAAAGAGAAAAAAGCTGTTTATTATCTTCAAAGACGTCACTCATCCTTTTACCGTTTTTTTTTTTTTGACTCCCACCCAGGTTGTATTTTAACTTGATAAACAAAATAGAAAAATGTATTTGGTGGAAATGTCACTTTTTAAGGTAATTCTTGGCCTGAAGACGTAATCCCCCAACGTGGGTGATTACAGAAACATGTATGCACATATGTAGCCATTAATGTTTGTATAAATAAAATTAATATATATGTATATATACAGGGGTTTAATATGTATACGCACGTTTACTACAGCTGTTATGCATTTATTCTTATAGTATTTTACATGGCGCAGAATACACCTAGTAGTTATATTAATTTTACTTATATATATTATAATACTAGCGGGGGTTACCCGGTGTTGTCCGGGTGTTTAGAGGTGTGAGTGTTCGGGCGGTGGGGGTAATCAAAACATAAGAAAAAGCGAAGTAAATATTTTGGAATATTAAATAAAACATAGCTATCATATAAAAAAAGTTAAAACTTTAAAAAAAAATCGAGCGAAAAACACAAAAAAACTTACGTAAGGCAAACAAACGTTGTTAACTATAAAAATCGGAAAAACAAAAAAGAAAACAGAACAACGAACGTTAAAACACCTTTTAAAATCTGAAAAATAAAACCCCTCCCAAAAACACGTGAAAAATTGCTGAAAAAACCCTGTTTCACGATTAAAATTTTTAAAATCGAAAAAGACGGGAGGGGGACCCGGCCTTGCCTGGATGTTTTTGGGTGTGTATAGTAGGGCGGGGATGGGGGTGTTAATGAAAACCTAAGAATAGAATTAAAATGTAAAAAAATCGAAATAAAAATACACAACGATTCGAAGCCAAATCTTTAGGTAAAGAGGCAGCGCTCTAACCAACAGAGCTAAGACAACGTCAACGAAATTCTGTCGCTTTTCAAATATTTACAGTAAATCAGGTTACGACGTCATATGACGCATGCGTAGAAGCGAATTCGTCATGAGAGGACGGTTTTTGCGTACACCCCTGGAGAAAAGTGATGATTTCATGGTAAAAAGATAAACATTTTCTTCCAATTTTTCGATATTTGTCGGGAGAAGTTTGAAGTTTAAAATGGTACCGATCTGGCGAAAATCCGTGACCCGAGTGGAAAGTTTTTTCGAGACATACAAACACACAAAAAAACATGCATACATACAACCACATATTTTCGCTTTTACATATATAGACTAGCGGGGCTACTCGGCGTTCCCGGGTATTTGGAGGTGGGTGTGCTGCTAATTAAAAAAAAAACCGCGGGAGGGGGGCGAACCCGAAGCCCTGAGGGTAAGTTTGAAAATAAAATCGGTCAGACAGAATGAAAGATGTTTGAATTTTTTTTAAGAAACAAATTGACAGGTGTGCGCATGGAAGACATAGAGCCTTACGACGACGACGTAAGCAAATGAGGTCAATGCCCAGTTTGTTTGTTATAATCGAAGTAAAAAACGACCGTTATAACTTAAGCTGGGGGGTAATCAAACATCGAAAAAATCACAAAAAACAAACGAACGATGTTAAATGTAAAAATAAAAAAAAAAAAAAAGAAAACAAAAAAACGTACATGTGAAAAATGGCTTCAGTAAGTCTGTTTCGGTATTAAAATTTAAAAAATCGGTGGGTACCCGGGTGTTTTCTGGTGTATCGTCGGGGGTTGATAAGCAAAGTAATAAAAAAAAACAGAAAAACGCACGTTGCGTGAAATACGGCTTAAATAACACTGGTTAAATATTAAAATTTAAAAAATAAAAATAAAAAAGACATCTCACAAACCGATTCCAACCCAAAACGCTTAGATAACGAACCAACACGCTAACCAACTAAGCTAACCCGACGTACATGATCTTTAATCAATTTTTCAACTATTTAAAGTAAATCAGGTCATGACGTCATCTGATGCATGCGTAGAATCGATTGTCGTCACGAGAGGACCGTTTTTGTTGACCACCCCGTGTCGAAAATTGTCGATTTCGGGGTGAAAACATGACGGTTTTTGGCAAATTTTTCGAGCGAAGGATGGAATTTCAATAGGATACCGAATTTGTGAATTTTCGTCGTGTCTGTCGAAAGTTTTTAGCGGACACACAAACACACACACGTACATACAAACATACATACACACATTTTCGCTTTTATATATAGATGTTATTTTTTTCTATTTTATTTTGTTATATATTAATATAAAGTGTACCCATGTTGATCAACAGTTTATTGCTTGGAAGCTGTTATTTTTTTAAATCTTCGAAACAGCTACATGTTAGACAGCTTTTGATCCACATTCCCCCCCCCCAAATCAACGAAATTAGTTATGGTTTTCCCAAAGACTGTATGTATATATATATATATATATATATATATATATATATATATATATATATATATAATATCTGTTGCACCACCTCGCTCCCTCCTTAGTCAGTGGAAGAGAACCCCCGCATGACTGAGACAACTATCATCCCTTCTATCATCCCCCTCCCATACCTATACCCACTTCAATTGCCCCCCCTCGGCGGAACAAAATCTTCCCCACACTAGGAACTGATCCTGTGTCTGGCCATACCTACATGGGGAGACAAATAAATAGAAACATTAAAAAATCCCCTATACATATTTTTGAATACACCCCTCTATCTAAACAAACATAATATAAAGAACACCTGAAAAGACTGAAACAAAAAACTACAAGACTAAAATCCAAGAATCAAAAAAAATAAATATCAAAATAGAATGAAAGCACACCTACCTTTATTTCAGAAGAGCTGGTACCCCCTCCTCACACATACACATTAGTAACGACCTTGTATCACCGTCACCTTCCTAGGGAAGCAAATAAACTCATAATACTATAAAACAGTACACACATTCTCAAACCAATAAAAGAAAACACACACACATCCCCTACCCTAAGGAACAGGGAAAAAACACAAGCAGAAAGAAAGAGTGAGAGAGAGAAACACCACGCGAGAGTGACTACAGCCGAAGTCAGCGCCCCCCCGACAAGCCCAATAAAAGAGTATATAGCAAGCGTTGCCCAACTATAAAATAAAAAGTCACATAAATATAATATGTTATTCATACAAAAACTGAGACATATGCATACGAGTATTATATTTTTTTCTAAGGAATTCACTTCTTTGTAAGAAAAAATCTAGTCGAGCTGAGATCGAAACACAATCTTAAAAACAGTGAGACAACTACGAAAACCATTAAGCCAGCTTGACACGAACTTTACAAAGTGACTTCAACCTTTGACATTCTTAACATAAGGAATGTGTCACTTGAACGATTTGCACATGTGCATCTGTGGCAAAAAAGTTATAAATCCTTTATTCTCACGTTACAATTTTCAATTAAAACGCCGTTGCAGCCCGTTTTTCTTCAAATTGAAACCGATTAAACATTTTGCACATATCCTATATAGCGTGTTTTAAGTCCCTAGATCAATAAATCCTTGAGTATATGGTTGGGAAGTGTCCTCACAATTTTGTTACGTGGCCATTATACTAACTAATAAACCCAATAGTTCTGACTCGTGATTGTTTCCCCCTTTAGCACAATTTGTTTATTACTCTTTTTTCTTTCTCCCCTTTAAATGTCTGTTACATCTGCTCCACTACGCGAAAGTAGTAGATCGCAATTTCTTATACATTGATCCTTTCTTCCGACCGCACGCCGGCCACAGCCAGCCTATTCTAGCCTTCATTTTTACCCGTTCATCTCCTTCGGTCTCGAAGTTTGTGTCTTCTCTTATCCACGCGTTGTCCGTTTTCTTTTTCTTCTGATGCCAGCTAGAATTATTGATAAAGCCTTAACCTAAACGTAGATTTCTATGAAAAAAAAGTGTATTTCTTCCGATTCACTGTTCTTTTCATGGGAAATGCTCGACTGGGCTTCAATCTATAGTCCTTTCTCGCCAAAACGTTCACGAAAAACACTCGTCTAACTGAAAACACTATCAATAATTCCCCATTCGTTATCTGTGCCTAAACCCAAACGTAGATTCCATGAACAAAGATTCTTGCTTAGAACTTCACGCCTGTGGAACTGTCTTCCGTTTTTCTGCTTACAAGCTTATTACAATCTGATTGTCTTCAAGTCCAACATAAACAAGTTCTTGATGAGCCGTCCCACTTAAGTTAACAAATTTACCGAACTTCTATCACTAACCCTTACTATAGTGTCCAATTTTACTACTGTACACCATTTCACCCTTATCCTCGAGTGAGGTATGGGCCTTGATAAGTGGTGTTGCATATGTACAAAAATATATCAGCTTTAGCAACACATATTTGTTGATTAAATATATTTCTAAGTCCGTGGAATTTCCACTGGCACCTACTAGTTCTATTCTAATAATATCCTATCACGTAAGATAATAGTTTAATTTGGCGCCAAGTGGTATAAAAGTATGAAATTGTTCATTATCGTTTATGATCTCCTGAGATGCTCAAGCATTAGACATCTGCATTCATGTTTTAGTAGATTCATCAGCGTTTAAACCAATTATTAAAGAAAATCCGCGCCCAGACTTAGAAATAAAGAACTGCGCCCAGAAAGTAAGTTATCTGGCCTCATCAAACCGTGATTCATCTAGATTATGTTTACAATACTATACAAGCTTCCAAAATGTCAGCCACAATTACGTTCTTTATGATGGAAATTCTACGGAAATACGATGAATAGAATTACGCCGCGACCGAGAGAGATCAGAGATAATAGCTTCAATTTCAAAGAATATGTCATTTTCTTTACATTAAGATATTTCGCAATAATTTTGTTCCTACTTACAAGTCATATTGCAACTATATAGATCGAGTGCGACATATGGCTGTGAGGATTTCATTAACGAGATATTCTCCATAAAATGTAAGTTTGTGCAAGGTAGTACAGCTATGTATGCAAGAAACACGGAAGGAATTCCAAAGTATTGCATTCCGAGGGAAACAACTATTAGACTAGAAGACTTACTGGAATCTACAAACCTCAAAAAAAAAAAAAAAGTGGGACTTTGCTGCTGGTCGAGCCTATTTTATCGTTATTTCCATGGAAGGTTCTCGCCTGAACTCCAATCTCTGGTCCCCCCTCGCCAATCTTTCACGAAAAACACCCATCTAGCTGAATCCACTGTGAAAAATTTCCCCACTCTATATCTGTGCCTAAATCAAAACATGAATTCCATGAACAAAGATTCTTTCTTAGAACTGCACGCCTGTGGAACTCTGTTCCGTCTGTCTGCTTCCCACCGGACTAAAACTTGGATGTCTTCAAGTCCAACGTTATCAAATTCCTAATGAACCACCCCCTTAAGTAAACACTTCATCAAATCTCCACACTAACGTAATATACTTGCAATAGTCTTATCCCTGAGTGGCTTCCGGGCCTTGATAAGTGGTGATCACTGTGTAAAAAAAAAACTTCGATGGGGCAAAAATCGACAGAGTGCATAAGAGAATTAAAGAATTTGTGTTGGGTAGTGTTGAGATATAACGACATACACTGGGAACGACGATAAGACAATTATAATGATTACACAAAGTTCATATTAATAACACATAGGACAGGAATATTCATTATTGAAGTAGGGGGATTCCTTTAAACCTTGTGTAGGGGGGGGGCACTCGGGTACACTTTGGAAGGGTGTTTTTCATATAATGCTCTTTTACAAAATGAAACAACGCCATGTATGAACAACTGAAATACACATTATCTTTCATGATTTAAAGACTAATCACGAATACTTTCAAATATATGATGACCTGTTCTTCCATCCGGGTGAGATAATATGGAATTTAATGCCTTTTATATACTGCATTGCCTAATCTCTCCGTGTAAAATCGCAAAAGCGTTTCAGCTAACTCTCCTGACTGACATGTCTCCACTGCTCTTTCTAACTCTCCTCGACTTGCTCCCTTGACTAAAACTGACTCTGAATATATTTGAAACTTCTTTTTTTTATCGTTCAAACGTGCTCCAGCCACGTGAATATTCTCACGTGGATTTTACATATCCATATATATTAAACACGTCTTCGGCTACACAAAGAAAATTCCTAAACTGTTTTTATTTTTCATTGTTCTAACCCTGATCTCTTGTTTATTATCATTTCTAAACACAATAGGCCATTCTTAAATTCCCGTGATTACGGAATGTATTCGATTTAAAATTTGGAAAATTCAGTTCGATTCTAAACTTTTCCACTTAACAAATTTCATTTTATAACTTATCTACGTTGTTGCTTTGATTAATGGCATCTGCCCCCTTCCATGTAAAATTTGTAAGATAAAAACAGAAACTCTGCGTACCCTGGCCCAACTATGGCGTTGGGACAGCGCGCGTTTCTTGACTGACAGTGAAGGAGTTAATAGATTGTTTCGGACCCTGTCCACGAGGCAGAGCTTATGGAAATCCCAAGATTTTCAAAAATATTCCATGCATGCGTGAATTGTCGCCTTCTCAAGAAATAGAGATTTCCTGTGTGCGTGATTTGCTAGCACGGTAGATGAACAACAGGATGTGTTCTAGCAAGCGTGACAGTATCACCAACGTATTTGATCTAATGCCTGTTGTCTGTGGATATACAGCCGTGGAATAGAAGGACGGCTTCCAAGGTAAAGTGTTATCTGCCATTGTAATCGTTGGTTTACAATGTGTTTGTAGTTCTTAAAGGCTAGAAAATTATTCTTAGTATCATCAAACGTTGCTAAAGATTTACGGCCCTACACCAACTAGAGTTTCAAAACCATTTTTCTATGTTTTCTTTGATCTATCTCCATTTGTTTTTCCTTCATGTCTATCCTAGTCCCTTGAACAAAATGCCCAAGTTTCTCGTTGTATTCTTTTTTTAATCTTATTTTTTTATTTCTGTAGATTTGATATAATTTCTTTCTAGGACACCTATCTATTTGAAAATATCATCTTCAACAAACGCCTTTACCTCCGGGCAATTCAATACCGTCTAATATCTCTAGTTTTATAGAAAGTTGCTTACCACTGCCTTTAGGGACCACCAAACGAACAGCTGAGCTGCATTTAGTATATCGTCAAACATTGAGTCCTGCATGTTCCCTTACCTGAGGCATATCAAAGACGCCATCCTAAATCTTTTCACGACTGATCCGAGGAAACTAAGGCTGAAGAAAAATAAATCCATGCCGCCTTCGTCCATTGCCTTCACAGTCCCAGTTTGATATGTAGATGTGGGAGTAAAGCCTTGTCTGGTTCATCAAAAGAACGAGCTTGAATATTGTGTGAACCAGGTTCCAAACGTTGTCGTTGTGGCCATTCTTGTCTTACAAAATGTTGATCATCAACCCGACTACCCAATACACATACAAAGCATGGATGCTTTCTGGACACACCCTTTAGTCCCAAAATCAATCCAACTACCTTAAGATCTCGACACATCAACCAACCATGGTCATTGTAATTCAGAGCAGACAGTAGATGCCCCATGTTGTCAATAATTTCTTTCATTTGCCCCGAATGGCCGATTGGAACTAAAGAGTTTAATTCCGTTTTTAAGACGGACTGGCTTGAAACTTCTGCTGGAATAATCGATGAACAGTCTCCATTCAGAAGCAATAAAGTATAATCCCACTGGTGGAATCAAACCAACGATGTCGTTGCAGTAAACTAATGACGAGCCCTCCTGAGTTGTGAATAACTGTCTAAATTCTTTTTCACGGTCTCTGTATCAAAATAATGTTGTCTCAGGTGCTAGCAAATTATTTCTTACAAAAACGAGAATCAAGAAGCTGAGCTGATTCTTTTGATAGGTATAGATCCCGTATCAGGCCATTGAGATCTGCTTGCGTTAGAGGCACTGGCGTGTAATTTTCTTCTAGCATCTACTCTCCACCCTCTGCACTGTCTAGTGAGTTATCAGATTCCAGTCCTGATCTAGATGCCATTGCAACATCTGGCTCGGGAACGGGCAGACCTGGACCATGAGGAACTGGTTTTATGGCAGACGGAACATTAGGATACTGCATATAATGCTTGTCCTTGCGGTTGATTTCTTAAAGATTAGTCATGCAGAAATAGTAGTCTGTCGCATAATCTTTACGCTCTCCTCTATTTGAACAACGAATGTCATAATCTTCTTTTTTATTTCTCCAACCGCTCAAGTTCTCCACACATGTTTTGCAAACGGCTTGTTCTGGTCCGCAAGTTTATCAGCAAATAAAGCATTATATGACTTCGTCATAAAATCAATTATATTTGCTAGTTGCCGAGGAAGAATCACATTACCACATATGTAGCAGAACCTATCGGGATGATTTTTGCATTTGCGTTCCATTTTTCTGCCAATTTAAAATATGTGTCCAAAATAGAAATATAAAAAGACAAAATTCTTATAAAATATGCCACATTGATTGGAGATCACATTTTTCTAAACAATTTTCAACTTCAGAGTTGTTAATGCAGTTTGTCAATGTAGTTAATGTACTTTCATCTTCAGTGTCGGTTTCAGCTTACTGAAAATAAACCAACACATCATTAGGTTTCAATATTAGTTTCGGGGTTCTACAGTATAATTTTTGTGCTAAAAAAGAAAAAAAGTATAGGCTATACCTGCAAGATCGGTTTTCTTATACTCTCTACGTGCTAGAAAACTACTGACACCTGAAAGTATCCTGTCCCTCAATAAGGCCACCAATCGCCCATGTATGGAGTATTGCTGTCACATTTGGGCTGGTGCATCTGCTGCTAGTCTCTCGCTCCTAGACAAGGTTCAAAAGAGAGTCGCCAATCTGATAGGCCCTAAACTGGCATCTAAGCTGTCGTATTAATATATACATTAGCGAAAACATCAGCATCGATCGGTAAGTCTTTCTCCCCCAATCTCTCTCACACACACGCAATACAAAAAGTAAACAAATTAAACAATGAAACACAAAACCAAATAACTCTTGTAGATATGTCTACAAAAAATAAACCTACAGGAACGCATCATTTTTTCGTAAACACACACGCACACACATAGATGAGCGTAAGTATACAGACAAACAAATGAAAATGTAGTAGCAGCAATAATATTTTAAATAACGAAAACATCAGCACTGGTCGATCGGTCGGTCAGTCTCTCTCCATTGTTCTCTGTCTGCCTGTATGTCTATTTGTCTGTCTGTCTATTTCTATCTATCTATCTATCTATCTCTCTTTAATAATAAATAATGTAAAAAACAATGCAAAAAACAAAAAAAAACTACGGTATTATTACAAAATATAGAACTGCAGTGAGGCATACATTTTTGTTCCAAATATTTTAAATAATAAAACTTATGGCGTCCGCCCGCCGCGAAATTTGAGTTATCGCGATTTACTACGGATTAACTTAAAATCAATAATTTCTTACCAACATTGGCATTTACCAAAAGATAAAACCCTTAATTTTATAGAATTAAAAGCAAATGTAGCAGTGAGAACACGCTAAGCAAATGCTGCCTGGGGCAATCGGTAATGCGAACTCCGAAATTAAATCTCAACCAATGAAATATGCCGGAAAGCATGATACACAAAACAGCACACACGCTATCGTATTAATAAAATTATTACTAATGTTATTGCTATATTATATTCACTAATTATCTTATTATTACTATTATCATTATTACTCTAATGAAAATTAGTATTACCATTTTTATATTATTATTATTATTATTATTATTATTATTATTACTAATGTATATAGTAATAGTAATAGTAGTATTACTTTTATTATTATTAATAGTATTACTAAAATTTTTACTAATATTTATAATTGTATTATCTCTATTCTTCTTATTATTGTGACAAGTACTATTTTTTATCTATTACAACTATTATTATTATTATTATTATTATTATTATTATTTCTGTTATTTTCTCTATTATTATGGCTATTTTTACTATTTTAGTAGTATTAATAGTAATATTCTTATTGCTTTTACTATTATCACTATTATTACAATTTTTACTATTATTTTATAATGTTACTACTCCTACATGTGATAATATACTACTACTACTACTACTACTACTAATAATAATAATAATAGCAATGATTGTTATTATTATTTTTATTTATATTATTATTGAAAAGTACTGATATTTTTATTATTATTATTATTATTATTATTATAATTATTATTATTAGAGTAGTGATAGGCGGAACGTGAAACGCGAGATCAAAATAGTTCAAGGAGTAATTCGCAACATCATAAGTAAGAACATATCGATTACGGAACTTAACAGGCTTCTGTATGCAGCGTCATGCGTTATTGCGAATCGTCTTGGCTTAATACAGAAGAAAAAGAGAGAAATGAAGGATAGAAGGCCATACTGGCAGAGGTGCTTGAAGTAAATATAAAACGGTGGCGGAAAGACATTGGTAGAATCGAAGAAATAAGAAAAATAATCAAACTAGGACAAAAAGCCAAGGATAAACTTGAAAGTATGTATAGATTGCAGGAAAAACGCGTTCTAACAATGTGGTGGTATGAAAATTCAGTCTCAGCTGTATAAAGGATTAAATTCTATTAAACAGGTGGGAAATAGCACCATCCAAATGCAAAAGCTGCCAGAAATTCTGGAGTGCGATTTGGTTTGTTGAAGGGCGATATAATAAGAAGGCTAGCTGGTTGGGAGAGGTCAGAGAAAGGCTATCAGGAATGCAACAGACGAAGAATGTCGAGATAACCATTGATGACGTAAATACTGACATACGAAGGATGACATCTGGAAGTCACCTGGTCCAGATGGAGTGATGCGCTTCTGGTTTAAACAGGTTCAATGACTTTATCCACCTATAGCTGCTGCCCTGCAAAGGGTCGTAGAGTCTGGAGATGTCCCTGGTTGGCGCGTGAAGGGGAGAACAACACTTATTAGGAAAGATCCTGCAACGGGATTAGATTCCAATAATTATAGATCAATTCTACCACTAATGTAGAAACGGTAAACTGGAATCATCGCGGAAAATAATTATGGACATCTTCCGATTAATAGTGTTTTTTCCTGATGAAGGAAAGGTTCGAGAGGTACCAACTCGCAGCTATTGATTGATAATGCATTAATGCAGGATGCAAAGAAAAAGAAGAGGAACCTGAGCGTAGCATGGATCAGTTACAGAAAGGCTTATGACATGGTTCCTCCTTCATGGATACGTGAAACGCTGTTGATGATGAAGGTTGCTGAGAATGTGGTAGGGCTTTTGGAGACAAGTAGTGCTCAATGGAAAACGGAGCTGACAACAAACAGAGAGGTGATGGAGCAGTTTGGCATAAAATGTTGAATATTCCAAGGAGATTCGTTATCTCCACTTCTTTTTGTAATTATAAAACTTCCACTGAGCATCCTCATGAATAGGAAAAAACTGGGCTATAACTTTGGATCTGGTGACAGACGCCTCAATTATTTACTGTTTATGGATGATTAAAAAATATTCGGTAGAAATGAAAAGGAAATAGAGAGACTGGTAGAACTTGTGGGGGCATACTCAGAAGACATTGGAATGGAGTTTGGGATAAGTAAATCTGCGGTGCTGGTGATAAAAAGACGAATAATGATCTATTCGAATGGAATAGTGCTGACAAATGAAGAAACCATGAAATAAATAGAATATATAGGATATAAGTATTTGGGAGTGTTGGGGGGGGGTAGGCATCATGAATAGAGAAATGAAGGTAAAAGTCAGGAAGGAATATCATAGAAGAGTGAAACTAATTGCAAATTCGAAACTGTATGGAGGAAAGCTACTGAAATCAGTGAATGCATGGGCAGTCAGTGTTTTGACATGCAGTGCGGGAATGTTAGAATGGTCCAACAAGGAGTTGCAGGTCATAGATATCAAAACAAGAAAAGTTTTAACAATGAAGTAGCGTAGCAAGGCTGTATCAAAAGAGGAAAGACGGTGGGAGAGGATTGAAAAGTGTAAAAGATTGTGTTAGAACCTAGGAGATGTAGTTGAAGGAGCATGTAGTAAGAAGTCATGATTGGATGCTTAAGGTTGTGGCCAATTAACTGGAAGTATGTGATAGAGAAAGGGCAGAGGAACTGGCTAGGAAAAAATGCATGGAAGGTACTTCCAAGATATAGCAGAAATGGCCGATGAAAGATCATGGCCATGGCTCAGAGATGGGTATCTGGCTATGAATACCGAAGCTTTTGTTTGTGCTGCACAAGAGCAGGCATTGGAAACCCAATTGTTAAAAAAGAGGGTCTAGGAGAAGAAATTGCTGATGAATGTCGGATTTGACGTATGACCTCAGAGTCAATTGCGCACCTTGCAGCAGGGTGTAGTGGACTGGCCCAGAGAGAGTACCTCAAAAGACACGATCGCATGGGGCTCCTGATATATTGGGAGTTGTGCAAGGAGGATGGGTTGAAGTGTGCTGGAAAATGGTTTGAGGAGGTGCCGGATTAAGTGAGAACAAGTGCGGATGGCAAAGTAGAGGTATGGTGGGACAAAAATGTCATAACGACCAATCAATTGAAACATAGTCGTCCGGATTTGGTCGTCATTGACGAAGACTCAAAAAATTGGCAGATTATATATATTTTAGTAACCAGGGACGGGAATGTAAGAGAGAATGAGAATGAGAAGTACAGTAATTATGCTCCATTGGCCTTGGATATAAGGCGTATAGATGGGGTTAAAACAGAAATAATCCCGGTCGTAGTTAGTACACAAGGAGTAGTATCAAGTCGTTTACAAGGACAATTGAAACACTACAATCTCAAATGTTTTAGGTAGCCTTGAAACCTCTGCATTTGTAGGTACCACCAACATCCCTAGAAAACCCCTTGAACTTTGAAGCTCCTGGTTTGAAGTCTGGATTGTAAGAAATCCTCTGGAAATAAATTTCAGCTCTTGGCAAATAGACTTTGATAGACGAAATCAGAATCATTATTATTCGTTTATTTTTCTAAACTATGCTGTTACTCATAATCCCGATGGACCCCCAAGTAGAATTTAGCCGCAGCAAGTGCCTGATTAATTAAAGCAAATATGATATTTTGTCAATTATTTGAAGATTTGTGTTTTCTCAGGATTTTCCTGAAATTTTCTGCTCTTGTTTTTGAATGCATCTTTTAAATCACGCCCGAGGAGATGCCGTACATAGAGATATGAGATTTTTCTTGACGCCATATTTCTTAGATATGCGTCTCAAAATGTGCGAACTGAGTAAAGATGGCGTATACTTTCACGAATATGATATCCGATAATTGGCAAGGCATGTCTTTTTTCCACATTGTCGTGACAAATTAGTTTCCTTATATCGATAACGCAGAAAATCTTATGGATTATTATAAACTCTTCAAAGAAACAATTATGAAGTAGATGCATGGGATTTATCTTTGATATATATATATATATATATATATATATATATATATATATAAGGATTTATCTTTGATATATATATATATATATATATACATATATATATATATATATATATGGGTGTGTGTGTGTATTAGGAACATTATCTGTCTGTTTGTCTGTTTGCATTTTCCTACCAAATTACTCTGTCAATTTTCAGTCGAAATTGGACAGCAGGCGTATTGATATTCAGTAAAATATTTTAAACGGTTTCGATCAGAAATTGGGCTGTCACGGGGCCATAGTTCAACGATTTGACTTGTGGAAAATCTACTAAACTCCTCAGATTACTTTAAGTCAAAAAACTTAAAATGTGACATGGATGTAGGTACCTGAACATAAATCAAAGTTTATATATGTTTTAATTATTATTTTTTACTATTATAATTAAATAACTACAGACACTAGTGTTTCATCCTTTCGGGAATCTTCAGTGTATGGTGTCACGATCAATATCAGTTAAACGATTCGAACCCCGCATCACGAGACATCACTGGCCCGATTAGCGAAGACCTAATCCATTCGGCTACCATTAACCGCGTGAAATAACGTCGAATTTTTAAACATTTTAACTTTTTAAATGTTCCTTTACGTCAGTCAGAGAGTATATATGTATATATATATATGAATACATATATATATATATATATATATATATATATATATATATATATATATATATATATATATATATATATATATATATATGCGCAAAAAATTATAACCAGTACATAGGGCTCGATCAAGGACGGGCTGGACTGCTAATATATACATATATATATATATATATATATATATATATATATATATATATATATATATATGCATATATATGTATATATATATATATGTATATATATATATATGTGCGTGTGTGCGTGTGTGCGTGAATAAGGTTTGTATAAACAATGGTAATTACATACGTGCGCACATGCTTCAGTGGAGTTCCTATTCAGGAGCGCACTTCATCAGTTTGTATAATATATGTTGGTGCGAACTATTCGGGGAAAATTAGGGGGTTTACTTTCTGAATGTGAGCAGAGTTTATTTTAGTGAGGGTGATAAGGGAAGGGGGCTGCTCCTTACCGTATTTTAGCCTTCATGAGAATGGGAGGTGTCTCATAATTCTTTTAAATAGGCGACTACCTATTTCCCTTTATTTCATATTTCCCATATACTTCGGCTTTTTTCACGCTTCCACATCTATTATTACTGATGACTTGGGTTTCCTTTTGACCAGTCTTTTTATTTTATTTATTCATCTACTGTTTTTTTTTCGTTCATTTATTTTTAGTGAGTTTTTTCAGTTTTCAAAATAAAGTATATATATATATATATATATATATATATATATATATATATATAAGTAGTAGTTTCGTTTTTTTTTCGTTTCATTTGTTTTTAGTGAGGTTTTTCAGTTTGCAAAATAAAGGATATATATATATATATATATATATATATATATATATATATATATATTCATAAGTAGTTTCGTTTTTTTTTCGTTCATTTGTTTTTAGTGAGTTTTTTTCAGTTTTCAGAACTAAGGATATATATATACATATATATATATATATATATATATATATATATATATATATATATATATATATATATATATTGTGGCAATCCTGTAAGTGTTTTTACGCTTTAATCATCAGAAAGAGACCGTCAAAGATTTTCCATGTCTACGTATTAAAAAAAAATAAACAGTAAGATGGGAAACATCTTACAATTCAGAATATAAACTGTGTTATTTAATTTATATATATATATTTTTTGTTCGGCCATAATCTTCACAAGCTCTTTCTGTCGGTGCATCTGATTATTTAGAGCCATAATTGTTTTTATTTTTTTTTCGTTTTCTTACCCAGAAATGTCGGAAAGATATTTTGAAAGATCGGAGGAAAGAATAACTCCGTCGTGTGCAATCAGACTTTCTCTAATATATATATATATATATATATATATATATATATATATATATATATATATATATATATATATATATATATATATATATATGCATATATGTTTGTTCGACTTTTGACATCACTACTATATATTCGATACTATATTATATAAAATATTCGCTAAGAAATTGATTAGATTATAATAAATCAGAAATCTGCACATTTAAGCGTATGTTATAAATATAACCGGGGAACGTCAGACAGCCAAGTACTATACAATACCCTCTTACTTGATGTGCATTTTTTATATGTTGGTTTATTTCTGTTTCTTTAAACGTCTTTGCTATTACGACGACCTCCAAACCGGAAGTGACGTAGGTTTAAATTAAGGCTAGAGAATAGAAAAAGGGGACGACTTTCGAACGTATCGGTAAGCAAAAAAGACGACTCTCTCCCTGTGGAAAAGTGTCCGATTGAGGGTCAACAAATTAATGTTTTTAGCCAATTTTTCGGTATTTGTCGTCGTAGAGTCAGGCTTCAAATCATTACTGTCACCTCTGTTGAAAGTTTTACGCAGCCATGCAAACAAACAAACATACATACATATATTTACATATTGGTATCTAAACTTTTCGATCCATACTGATTAAACAGGTTGCTATATCTATGAATACACTGTATATAAATTTTCAAATGTTTAGACCAGAAATTGTCTGAGTAATTTGGAAGATACCGTAGACTTCAAATATATTTTTTTTTATCTTTGACCCCTATTATGACCCCCACAATGCATTGTTTGGGCTCTAATCAAGACATGAAGGATGATTCAAATCCAAAGAAATTTCAATTTTCTATACCGAAAATTTGCGAAGGAGTTTGGTTGAGTTCTCAAAGGTTAAACCGTAAAACTTTGACCCCTTAACAGCCGAATTTCTCACCGCAAACACATGACCAAGATGTTCCGAAATATCAATACCCTGTATATTAAATTTCGAGTTTTGAGTCTGTAGACTTAAAATTGACAGAGCTATTGTGTAGCGAAATGTACACAGACAGACACACAGACAGTCAAACAGAGAGTCAGACAGGCAGTCAGAAACTTTCACTTATATATATATATATATATATATATATATATATATATATATATATATATATATATATATATATACTAGCATGGGTACCCGGCGTAGCTCAGGTGTTTGGAGGTGTATGCTGAGCAAAGACAACAACAAAAAACGGTCAATTTTTGTTAATTTGACCTCTGTTAGTACCCCTTAACATTGTTTTGGGCTCACATGAAGTTATTAAGTATGATCCATGTCCAAGTAACCTATATCTAAAATTTCAAGTGTTTAGACCCAAAATTGTCGGAAAAGTTTGGTAGGGTTTCCAAAGGTCAAGTCGTTGAAGTTTCACCCCTTAACAGTCAGATTCCTGTCTGAAAACCGATCATATCGGTTCTCAGTCTCACTAAGCTATATATCAAATTTCGAGTCTGTAGACATAAAATTGTATAGGGAAATGTATACAGATAAAAACACAGAATAAAAGCACAGACACAGACAAAGACTCGTTCTTTTTTACTATTAGCATGGGTTCCCGCCGTTGCCTGGGTATTTGGAGGTGTATCTTGAGCAAAAAAAAAAAAAAAAAGCTGTAAAGTTTTTTAAAACTTTGACCCATGTTATCAGTCCTTAATATTTATTGTTTAGGGCTCAAATTAAGTTATTAAGTTAGATCTATGTCTAAGGAACCTATATTTAAAATTGCAACTTTTTAGACCCTAACTTGTCCGGGAAGTTAGATTGAGTTCACTAAGATCAAATCGTTGAACTTTGACCCCTAAATCCCCAGGTTTCTGACCGAAAACCGATCACATCGATTTTCCCAAATCTCAGTACTCGGCATATCAAATTTCGAGTCTGTAGACATAAAAGTGCCAAGGGAAATGTACACCCATATACACAAATACAGATACACAGACAGACGGATACACACAGACACGTTCACTTTGATAGATAGGTTGATAGATAGGTAGATAGATAGATAGATAGACTAATAGATTAAACCAAATATATACGTATACATGAATATATATGGAAACAATTTTGTTTACTGTAAAGAGTTTACGCAAATATTATACAAGTATAAATCATGTAGAATATCTGCATGAATATAATTCAATATAATAGTTAACTCTAGATGATCACCCCATGACAAAACGGAAAATCTAATAGGGAATTAATTAAAATGAATGTTTTTTAAGAATATGCAAATTAGCGAGATATTTTGCTAGTCCATGCGTGTCTGCAACCCATATATTAAAAAAAATGTATTTTCTTTTTAAATAAATAGAAAAACAGGTTTTTGATATTAATATTAATACACACACAAACAAAACGAATTCATAACAGTATATATATATATATATATATATATATACATATATATATATATATATATATATATATAACTACTCAATTTACTCACATAAAATTAATATACGGAAGTATAGATTTATGCGTAAAATTTGAGTATTTACTTACAAAAGTGCTCAATACGTAGGTAGAGATAGTTAGTAATTTATAAAATATATTTGGCGATTAAGCTACACTGAATATTCCGCGTTTCGACCACTCTAGGACCCTGCAGTCTTATGCGCATAAGTCTGAAGAGTCCTATAGTGGATTAAACGCAGAATATTCAGTGTAGTTTAATCGCCATATAAATTATATATATATATATATATATATATATATATATATATATATATATATATATATATATATATATATATATATATATACACACACACACATATATATTTTACATATCCCCCTATTTTGGAATAGTGTATATATAAAGTGTGTGTATATATATATATATATATATATATATACATATATATATATATATATATATATATATTTACTGTAGTAATCGTATACTTAGAGACACTAGTGTTTGATCCTTTCGAAAATCATCAGTGCAGGGTGTCACGATTGACACCGGTCAGTAGTTCTTAAACCGGCAACGAAGCCATATCTAATGCCATTATCAAGTGCGTTCGGCTACTGTACACCGCGAGAAATATTGTTGAAATTTAAACAGTCATTTTTAAATGTTTTAACGTCAGAGGAATCTAATAATTATACGATAATGTTCGCATTCGAGCTAATTAATCCGATTAATTTCGAGGGTAACGTTCTGAACGATAAGAAGTGAGTTTCTTAAAGGGCTAAGATGATTATTTTCTCAGTGCAATGAACAGAATTTAAAGCTATAATACCTTGTTTATATTTATTTAAATTAAAAATCAGTTTCACAAGAAGGAACAACAACAACATCAATTATCTGTACGATCGTTTCGGAAATCCGTGCTTTTTATTCTAGTATACATGAAGTTATGTAGAACAATTATATATAGTTTTTTTGGTAAGCACGGTCTCCTCATCAGCAAATTTAGGAGGATTTTATTGAATTTAAAAGACACCATAAATAAACCTAGCATTAAAAGTAAGGCAGATGAATCTGAAAAAATTGAAATAAAAGGTTTGGATTTAAAATTTATAAGAAAATTAATATGGGTTAGAGATAGAAATGAGTAGAAAAAAATATTTTTGAATTTACATAATAAATTTGATTTAAAAATATATAGAGATAGTTACCTTTTAGTTTTTCTTTTTTTGAAATCAGGAACTGTGTTAAAAGTAGTAATTTAGATGTTTGCTATAGCTTTTTTATTTTATTGAATGATGAATTTTAAAAGGGCGACGCTCGTGCAATAAATTGTTTCCGTTAGCGTATTTTTGATTGAAAGACGCTACAGTTTATATATATATATATATATATATATATATATATATATATATATATAGAGAGAGAGAGAGAGAGAATATTTATTTTACAAGTTTTTTAGGGGAGATAATTGACATGTGTTTTTGTACTTTATTTAGTATTTGTTTTACGGGTCTAAGGGAGGTAATTGGTCTAACTTAATTTATTAAAAAAAGAAAAAAAACAATTGTAATCTATTTTTACTAATGAGTAATTTTTAATGATTTAAGGTGGTTTATATTTATTAAATTTAAACCAACGTTTATGATTACATGTCAGAAGCTCGTGTCTTGAATTTAATAGTTTGGTTGTACTTTTTATTTCTTCATATTGTAAAATTTTTAGGGTTTCTTTTGTACATAGTGCACAAAATTTATCTCCTGGTTTATATGATTTGCAAGTCTCAATTATTTGCCATTTTAAGTTGAAAGAAATATTGCTATTTTTTAGTTGCCAAATATAGTTGGATAGAGTAGTTTGGTTTGATAGAGAGTTATTTTTAAAAGAATGTTTGTGCGTTGAAATTCTATGTTTTATTAGGCCAGATGTGGAACCAATAGATATTACCTCTTGATTATTGTGATTATTTTCCGTTAGGTCTATTGTTGGATTATTATGTGGTGGGTTGATTAGTAATTGATCGGTAGATTGGTTTAAGTTGGTGTTATTATTTAATCTTCAACATTTTAATGGGATCGACGGACTCGGCTCAGGTCACTGATCTAGTTGGCCTTTTCCTTTTAAATGAAATACATTGTATACTCCATAAACAATTCAAACTTGAAGGAGGGCTATATAGAGATGATGCACTTTTCATACCGAATTCTACTAATAAAAATTACGAAAAAGCAATTAAAGCTCTACATAAATTATTTAAAAATTATGGACTTAGTATAAAAATCGACCCTAATAAAAAAATTGTTAATTTCTTAGACATAACCTTAAATCTTGACAATTCTACCTTTGAACCATACCATAAACCTAACCAATCACTTCCATATGTCCACGATCAATCAAACCACCCTAAATCAATATTAAAATCAATAGTTCCCAATATCGCTTTAAGAAT
Organism: Euprymna scolopes; assembly: GCF_053919585.1. Classification (NCBI taxonomy): domain Eukaryota; kingdom Metazoa; phylum Mollusca; class Cephalopoda; order Sepiida; family Sepiolidae; genus Euprymna; species Euprymna scolopes. The sequence continues at coordinate 102,063,280 of NC_136508.1, forward strand.
TTCTAGACTGTCTTCTACTAAATAAATATTTACCAAAAATGAAAAATACTATAATGAAGCCCTTAAATCTCTGGATATAATTCACAAATTAAATTCATAAATGAAAATGATAGAAACATAAACTGCATTAAAAATAAACCTATTAAGAGCGTAATAACATACAATATTGCAATGTCTTCCCGTATACGAGTTAAGAAAAATAACCAAGAGACAAAAATAGATAAAACCAAACTACAAATATTAGATAATAATACAAATAAACAGCAAACTAAAACCCGTAAACGTAAGAATAGACACAAGGAGATCCTATGGTTCAACCCCCCGTATTCCAACAACCTAGAAACAAACATAGCCAGAGAATTGTTTACAAATATTAGATAAGAACTTTAAAGCCCCCTATAGATATAATAAAATTTTCAATAAGAACACAATTAAAGGCTCTTACTCTACTATGCCTAACCTTCATTAGGAAATAATTAGCTCTAATAATAAGAAAATTAATAAACTACAAAATACAACTATATAAAATACATCGGACTGTAACTGTAGAAGAAAAAATAAATGTCCCCTACAACGCTCATGTAAAATTAAAATTTTATCTATAGCTGCACAGTATTAAAAACTCCAAATCTACAAGAACCTATTAACAGCCATAACTCAACTACCAGATTAAATAATAACACCAACTTAAACCAATCTACCGATCAATTACTAATCAACCCACCACATAATAATCCAACAATAGACCTAACGGAAAATAATCACAATAATCAAGAGGTAATATCTATTGGTTCCACATCTGGCCTAATAAAACATAGAATTTCAACGCACAAACATTCTTTTAAAAATAACTCTCTATCAAACCAAACTACTCTATCCAACTATATTTGGCAACTAAAAATTAGCAATATTTCTTTCAACTTAAAATGGCAAATAATTGAGACTTGCAAATCATATAAACCAGGAGATAAATTTTGTGCACTATGTACAAAAGAAACCCTAAAAATTTTACAATATGAAGAAATAAAAAGTACAACCAAACTATTAAATTCAAGACACGAGCTTCTGACATGTAATCATAAACGTTGGTTTAAATTTAATAAATATAAACCACCTTAAATCATTAAAAATTACTCATTAGTAAAAATAGATTACAATTGTTTTTTTTCTTTTTTTAATAAATTAAGTTAGACCAATTACCTCCCTTAGACCCGTAAAACAAATACTAAATAAAGTACAAAAACACATGTCAATTATCTCCCCTAAAAAACTTGTAAAATAAATATTCTCTCTCTCTCTCTCTCTCTATATATATATATATATATATATATATATATATATATATATATATATATATATATAAACTGTAGCGTCTTTCAATCAAAAATACGCTAACGGAAACAATTTATTGCACGAGCGTCGCCCTTTTAAAATTCATCATTCAATAAAATAAAAAAGCTATAGCAAACATCTAAATTACTACTTTTAACACAGTTCCTGATTTCAAAAAAAGAAAAACTAAAAGGTAACTATCTCTATATATTTTTAAATCAAATTTATTATGTAAATTCAAAAATATTTTTTTCTACTCATTTCTATCTCTAACCCATATTTATTTTCTTATAAATTTTAAATCCAAACCTTTTATTTCAATTTTTTCAGATTCATCTTCCTTACTTTTAATGCTAGGTTTATTTATGGTGTCTTTTAAATTCAATAAAAATCATCCTTAATTTGCTGATGAGGAGACCGTGCTTACCAAAACTCTATATATAATTGTTCTACTTAACTTCATGTATACTACAATAAAAAGCACGGATTTCCGAAACGATCGTACAGATAATTGATTTTGTTGTTGTTCCTTCTTATGAAACTGATTTTTAATTTGATTAAAATTTGATTTTTTAAATTAAATTTTTTTTTTAATTTTTAAATTTTAAATTATAAATCACATTACTTAATATATATATATACATATATATATATATATATATATATATATATATATATATATATATATATATATATATATATATATATATATGCCTTCACAGGTTTCGGCAGATAATTTCAACCGGCAACATTTTCTTGGCATCATCATCAATCCCTGCTTCTGCCACGAAGCGCACCGTTCTTTTTTGGACGACTTTGTCCGGTTCCAAAACTGGCACAATATCTTTACTTTCTCTATTTATAGTGCTATGATAGGTAACCATCTTTTCATCCCTTGCAAATAATTTGATAGCCGTTTTTCTTTTGCCGAGATAGAAGGGTTGCTAATATAAACTATTCTCAATCAGTCTTAAGATCAGACAAGATTTCCTTGTAGGCAGATCTGCTTTCTTTGTGTTATAAAAGGATTCGCGCATTGTTCTGTATCGATCCTCTTCTATGACCCAAACTTAAACCTATCAAATTCAATGTCTCGGAATTTGGTTTTCTATTCTCAGCTCGGATTTTGTTTTCACGTCCGTCCTTACTAAATCAACGTTAAATATCGGGTACACCCAAGGGTCATTTTGAAACAAAAAAAAACAAAAAAAACTTAGTGACAAATGTGAAAAAAGAAAAGAAAATACAATGATTATCAAATGTGCAAAATACTTTATACTATATAATAATTCTTATTTATTTATTTAACATATTCAGTGTTCACCCCAGACAAGAACAGTGCATCCTTGAACTACGGGTCTACTATCGGTTGTAGAGATATCATGAAAGTAGAGGGACAGCAAGGTGTCTGTTCACATTACACTTAAACTTACTTGGGACAGCAGAATCTCGAAAAGTTCAAAAGTCTAGCAATACTGGGGGAAAAGTGTTCAAAAGTCTAGCAATACTGGGGGAAAAGCTATTGGAGAAGAAGGCTTTCTTACACTGAGGGCTCTCTATTCTGTAGGGGTGAGATTTATCTGGTTGTGGGGTTTTTGGGGGATATTTACGTCAAGAGGATACCAGTCCTTGTAGTTCGTCAGAAAATTCACGACTAAAATACTCGTAAAAGGATGCAACATTTCTCGATGATACAGAAGCTGAAGCTTCGATGACAGTTCAGAATCTATCAGGTTGACGACTCTCTTTTGAACCCTGTCCAGGAGGGACAGACTAGTAGCAGATGCACTAAACCAAATGTGACAACATTAGACCATAAATGGGCAAATAATGCCCTTTTGAGGTACATGATACTTTCAGAAGTAAGTAGCTTTCTAGCACGGTAAAGAGAGTCTACCTTCCTGACAGCAGCCTTGTCAATACTCTCAATGTATCTGCTCCAACTTATGTTCACTGTGAATGCAAGGTCGAGGAGATTAAAGGAAGTACTTCCAGTTAATGTAGTTTTGGCTATCGCTTATAGTGGTAGAGAATGTTTCTTTTAATTATTGAAGGAAACAAGCTTAGACTTAGCAGCATTGAATGAGACCATCCATGTTTGTCCATTTTCCATTAGAGATTGGAGGTTGTCCTCTAGTGGTTGTTGCATTGACTTAGACATGTGTTCATTTGTTTTACCCTCGTGCCTGTCATAGTATGTGGTGTCATCAGCAAATATACCCATCTTCGAGACAATTTTATCAGGGAAGTCAATTATGAATATTAGGAAAAATAAAGGACCTTGGCTAGAGCCCTGATGTACTTCCGCATTTTTATCATGTTGCTTGGATGTACGACCGTTCAGGACAACTTCTTACTTAAGAAGGATTGGACGACGGTATGTATTCTTCCAGGGATACCATAAGATCTTATTTTCCTGAAAAGATATTCGTGCCATAGCACGGCCACCGAGAAATTGAAGGCCTGTTAACTAAAAAATGCCTGCAAGCAATTTGTCGAACTTTTACTGTCGATACTCTATGACGGCATATTAAAAAAGAATTAAATGTTTAAAAAATGTTAAAAAAGAAATGAAAAGAACCTCAATTCGATTAATAAGGAAACTGAACTTTATTCAAGATTAAATATAAATATTATCTATGTAAAATTACTTAATTTTAAAGCAATATACAATTTAATGCTGAATTATGTATTCAGGGAACTTAACTGAATTATGAAGTTAGGGAACAAACAAGAAAAGAAGCATAAAACGCAAACAATTCTTGGCCTTCGGTACGAGATCACACTGTAGTATATATTTTGATACTACAATTCACCTTTTGTGTCCTAGCCGGTAGAGAAGAAATCCTTCATGACTGGGACAATTTTCATTGTTGTTCCTATCCACAGTGACCCAATTTGGGAGCTGGATATTCCCCGCAATATTATATGTTGAAATATTTAAATAACTATTACTTTTGATACAGAAATTACATTTAATATTTTGGTTTTCTGTTCTTCCATGTTTATTTTCCCCCATCTCTTTCATCAAAATGTGTAGCGTATTTTCATCAGTTACATGGTTAGGAATCCTATACGCCGCTATAGTCTTCATTTTCATATCAGTGCAGAATACATAAATACGGAAATGAAGTCCACATAACTACTAAAGAACAATCATACTACAATGTGAATATAGGTTTAAACTAAGAAAATATAGTAAATATCTACGATATTAAATCAGGATGGCCGTAAATATACTATTTATCTTTTATTATTATTATTATTATTATTATTATTATTATTATTATTATTATTATTATTATTATTATTTGTATTATTATTATTATTTTTATTATTATTATTAATATCATTTTTGTTATTATTATTATTTTTTATTATTATTATTATTTTTATTTTTATTATTATTATTAATATTATTATTATTATTATTATTATTATCAGTATCATTATTATTATTATCATTATCATTATCATTATCATTATTATCATTATTATCATTATTATTATTATTATCATCATTATTATTATTATCATCATTATTATCATTATGCTTATTATTATTATTGTTATTATTATCATTATTATCATCATCATCATCATCATCATCATTATCATTATTATTATTATTATTGTTGATATTATTATCATTAGTATTATCATCATCATCATCATCAGCATCATTATCATTATTATTATTATCATTATTATTTTTATTATTATTATTATTATTATTATTATTATAATTTCGCTCACTAGGAGTTGTCTCACAGCCCATCATCAGTGATCGCTCACTGGCAGTAACCTATTGTATTCGATGGAGACCGCGTGACAACAAGTCTCCGCAGATTCTCAATGTTCCCCATATCTAGATCACTCGGCCTGATGATTGTACATTATCACAATAACCGTTTGCCATTGATTTCTACTTGGCATCAGCCACCGGTGGTTCCTGGGGTTGTGATGACAAAATGCCCCAAGGTACCAGATTTGAACTACACACTTCCAGTAGAAATCTGGTTAGTACTCCTTCACCTCACTCTTTCCATCCTCCCTGACACTTCACAATTATTTGAGGTGGCGCCAGTCGATGTCATCTACACCATTTTTTTTTATTATTATCATTGCTATAATAATAATAATAATAATAATAATAATAATAATAATAATAATAATAATAATAATAATAATAATAATAACGGTGCTTGTACGGTGTACGAACCGTGCTATATTTTAGATAGTATTTCCAAATTAAATTAAATTTTTGGTATCTTTTTTATCATTAGATTATAGGGTGAAAGTGCGGAATAGTAACCCCCCCCCTGTCAACGATTGCTTTCTAAATAATAACGTTATTTTAGCAGGGCGCATACAACATTTACTCGTATTTCACGGGGAATGTTGACCCTGTGTAAACGGTGTTTTTTTTTATTTGATGATGGCTCTCTGTAAGCGTATAGGCAAAAGGCTTTTTTGCTATATTAATCCACCAAACCTGTTTTGCAGGTACTATTTGAGGTAAAAAAGGGGGGGGGGCATCTTTTTAATATGTATGAAAAAATAATTTAACAAACAATAAAAAAAAACCCTAACATGAAAATAATAGAAACTTAAACTGAAACAAAGTAAAAACAAGCACGAAATAAACGTATGAATTAAATTTACTCCCCAAAACGGGGGAACATTTTTTTAAATAAATACAGACACGATATTTTAAAAAAGTATGAGATATATACGGATAAAGTGAAAGGAACCGCTTTCAGGGAGCAATCATTGAATAAAAACACCGTTTACGTAGGGTCCCCGTTCCCATGAAGTACCCATTTATGTATTAGATAAAACACAAATAAATATGGTAACTACAATTGAATGTACTCTTTACTTTTAGTTCATATCAAAACTTTTATTAAAACTGATTGATTAATGCATTTTGAAATGAGTTTTTGTTCGTTATGTCTTTATAAACAGAATTTCCTATTATCATTTTCCATTTCAACCATGTTAATTATTTGCAGTTGAAACGTTATAAAACAAACAAACTTTAATATATTTCAAAGAAATAAATTACGCTCGTCGAATTCATCGATCGTTTTGGTTAACTAACTAAATAATTTTTAAATAATCGGGAAAATGCTTCTAACTTTAAAACATTTAAAAATACTCAATGAAAAATGATATTTATTATTAAAAGAACGAACTGAAAAATCTTCTCATATAAAATTGTTTTGCGGTATAAAAACTTGTAAAATGAAATAGATATGCAAGAAAATTTCAAAATCAGGTTCACTTACTGTTATAATTTTTAACGTTAAAATTATTCAAATGAATGTGCAATTACATAATTATATATTAAATGAAGAATTCTTCTTTATCATTAGAAAAAAAGAATACGTTTAAATTACAATAAGGGCCAACGAAAAATATTTTTTATAGATATTAGTATGTAAGGGGCAACGAATATATTTTATGGCTAATAGCGTGGTTACGTGGTTGAACGCAAGAAACTTTAGGCACTGTATACATACATGATGATCCTGTAATGACGTCATACTGTCATGTTCATTGGTTTGTACTTACTCTCGGCGGTCTCGGCCATACTCTTTCAAAAGCCTTAGAAATGTCTAAGGATACTAATCTGCCTTCCCCCGCTTTGTCCAGTGAATGGTGTATGTTCAGAGACTACAGTTTAGATATCGTCTGTGGATCGAACTTGCCATATCCATATTGATGCTCAGTCAGAAGATTAGCAGCTGTAAGGAAATGGACTAGAGCTTAATTTATTATGGACTCCAATATTTTGGCGAAAACCTGGAGGAGGCTTATTAGGCGATAATTTAATGGGTCAGTTCTTTCCCCAGAATGTTTGAAAACTGTTACCACAGAAGCGGTATTCCAGCAGTCAGGAAAGCAAGAGTCGTTAGGTATTTGGTGTAAAGTGTGGAGAGAACTGGAACAACCTCATCATTTTTATAATAGCACTGCCGGGATGAGATCGTTCCCCATAATTTGAAGTGTCTAGGTTATTTATGATAACATGCACCTGAGAAAGAGTGGTTGTCAGATCATATATTGTGGCCTCTGTCAGCAAAAGAAAGTTAGGCAGGAAGTGAATTGCTGGGCCAATGTGGTGTTCAAGGCAAACCGAGCGGAATGTATTTTAGCCTTCCCGGTTGCCATGCAAACAACCTCAGTATTGTTTGATAGTAGGGGGAATTGTTGAGTGCCCATCATTTACTACAAATATACTAAATACTACATACAACAATTATCAAATATATACAAAATATAGTTTTAATACTTAATAAGAAACTGACACAGGCATCTGTCGTGAACAAGTAATAGGTTTACTATTAAATAAATTCACTTAGTGTACGTGTGTGTATGTGTGTTTCTTTTCTTATACGTTCCGAAACCGCTGAGCATATATTTTCAAATTTCACATAAATGTAATTTATGTTTCTTGTAGAGTTCTTAGAACGGTTTTGTACAGAAAGCCATTCGATAAGTATCGAAAAAATCCGATCCTAAAATAGTATTTCTCCTTTTATATAAAAACGAATACTTACATGTCAATATGTTACATTATACCGATGCACCGTAAAATATTCCCACATAATTTTATCTGTAGGAAAATTAAATCTATTACTAAGATTGTCAAGCAAAATTATAAGTTAACGTGATAGTGTAAACAAACATACGGAATTTGATGAACGACATTATCATTATTTTATTTAATTTACTTTATGTATGTATTTATTTTTGCGAATTAGTCCATCGGGAAAATATATCCCTGTAATAGATAGTAACAAATAGGGCGATTATTATATAATACATACTTAATTTGCATAAATAATTATTAAAAACATGATTAAACATATTGCACGATCAGGAAACGCCGGGCTATCAGCTAGTATAAGCGAAATAATTTCACTTTATTTGAAAAAAAAAAAAACAAGACAACTGTTTCTACAACTTAGCATGTATCAGAATAACATTAAGTGTTAACCGCCTTTTCTTTAATAATGATGTCTTATTTCAAGTTTTTAAAAAGCTACGAATACAAAATTCCTGGTTTCTGCAGAGCGAATGTTCTAAACATGTACACATATACGATGACTCATGTTTCGTGCAAACTCTCAACAGAATACATATTTCTAGCGAAAATAGGACATAGCGAATTATTTTTGTAAAAATAGTGTCTTTAAAAAATAGATATTCTTGCTGACGTGTTAGAGTATATATATATATATATATATATATATATATATATATATATATATATATATATTTATATCTATATACATATACAAATGTATATATATGCATATATATGCATATATACACACATATATAACCGTATATATATGCATATATATGTATATATATATATATATATATACATAAACACACACAGGAACACACACATACATATATATATATATATATATATATATATATATATATATATATATATATATATATATAAACTCTAACACCTCAGAAAGGAAATCGACTTTTTAAAAGACACATTTAGCCGCACTGATGAGCTGTGAAAGAGTGAAAAAGGACTGTATGTGGATGACTATATAAAAACAATATATATAGCCAGTAGAGTTTAGTTTCCTAGAAGCACATCCAATGAAACAACATGTGTCTACCAAAATAGTGCTCAATGAGTGAACAGAGCAGGTATATTAATTTTATTTATACAAACATTAATGGCTACATATGTGCATACATGTTTCTGTAATCACCCACGTTGGGGGATTACGCCTTCAGGCCAAGAACCACCTTCAAAAGTAACATTTCCACCAAATACATTTTTCTATTTCGTTTATCAAGTTAAAAATACAACCTGGGTGGGAGTCAAAAAACAAAAACGGTAAAAGGATGAGTGAGGTCTTTGAAGATGATAAACATCTTTTTTCTTTTCCCCTTCCCCCATCTAACCTAACTTTTGGCTTTTTATGGCATAGGGTCATTGAGAGTTTAGTTTTCTTGTCTTAGAGTCTGTAAGTTAATAAGCCTTAGCTATGGTCAACCAAGTACTGACCGGTGCCTTTTTAATCTACCTCCACCCACACATACACGCAACACACACATAACACATCCATGCACAGACACTGCCAACACACACTTACACACATTAATCAATATATTCAAAAGCGAATCCATGCTGAACGCTCTTTGTTTTATTTACTGAAACTAGACAATGATTCTGAAACTACGTAGAAGATAAAGTAAAAGTTACATTAAGGTAAATAAAAAATAAATAAATAAAAATAAAATACATAAATAAATAAATAAATAAAAAAATAAAAAAATAAATAAAAAATATAATAAAAAATAAAAATAAAAAAATAAATGAATAAGAACAAAAATTAAATTAAATTAAAACAAATAAACCAACAAAATGTGAATAAATATAAACCCGAAAGTTATCTAAACCCCACATGTACCTATATGCGTGTATCAATACACTTATAAATGTCTACATTTATCTACACCAGCGCATATATACACACACACACATTACAGACATACAGAGACAAATAATAGTATTTTTCTTTACTTATGTAGCGTGGTAACTTCTTCGTATATACAATATTATGCTACCCGACTACAGACGGGTGTATATATATATATATATATATATATATATATATATATATATATATATATATATATATATACACACAAACACACCCATACATACATACATAAATATATACATATATATATATACATATAGACATACATACGTATAAACACACACACAACAGACATACATATACATACCCACACATACATACATATATAACATATATATAAACAACATTCGGACATCCATACATTTTTGTAATCTATATTGTTACAACAATTCTTTACGAGGCAGCCTATTCTAATAGTTCAGAAATATACGTGTGTATACATACATCTACATACAATAGACACAGAGACACTTCCACATACAAACATACACACAGATATATAGATACAGATATATACATATAAACATACAAACATACATGCATACGTAAAATACACTTATATATCCAAAGTCACACAAATATAGACATATATATATATATATATATATATATATATATATATATATATATATATATATACATGTATACATGTACCGTGCCACCAAATGATACATCTAAAGTAGAAAAAGACATGAATACACCTACTATATAAATTCACTTTTTCTATCAAATTCCACACGTCTAGTTATGTTTCATGGCCCCATCCGCTTGTTACACTTTCCTAAGTTGTAGGTTTTTACCGTAAAAATTGACACTACGTAAAAATTTATATTGAATTCAGCATGAAGTTCATAGGGTTATCATCATATTTAACAAAGATTCTTTCGATGGTAAGGCAGATATACATAAGATGTATCACGAAAGAATCATAATATATAATAACATATGACAGAAATCAAAGTATTTAGGTTATACAAACCTAGTATATAAGCTTATATATTGTAGTACTTACCTTTATCTTTGCTTATTCACTCTAATACCCTTATTCCCTTCTCTTCCATTCACCCTTTATTCTTTACTTTCTTTCATCTATTTATTTCTTCATTTCTTTTTTTTTTATATTAATAAATTATTTTTCCTACCCGGGTATATAAAGATCATAAATCCATACATGCACACACCCAAAAATATCCATATGCATACATTATTACGAGCTTCACTCAAAACGATCTATTACTCATTTAGTTCAAATATCCCTTCATACAGGTACTTATTTCGGCTAGTAATACCATAACTGCTCGATGAAGTAGAATATTAAGTGACTTACGTAACCCATATGGGTATGATTATAGTTGCGACCTCACTTATCCTCTTTGTGGGGGGGTTATTTGATGGGGGTTAGTTGTACTTATAGCAGTTCCATTATCCTAATTTAGAGTTCCTTAAGTGCGTGTATTCTTAAATGTTTGCAGGATATAGCAGTTTCTTGTTTAATATTCAATAATTTTTCTCTGTCTTTAAACCTAGTTATCTCAAGTTTTTCTGATAAGCATAATAGACATGGTGAGTTCAATGAGTGGCAAGTATTGTCCCTTCTAATAATATTCCATTCTATACTAGGTGTTTTATTTTCTCTAACTAATTTCCAGTAATATAACGATAAGGAAGTGTCCTTTTCATATGTTTGATTATTCATCGAGCGTGTATGTCCATAGAATCTATTTTTGGAAGTCATTTGGGTACTCCCTATGTAGAATCTTTCGCCCCTTGGGTTCTCCACCGGGAATATTCTTGCTTGGTATACCACCGATGAGGTCAGCCATTCGTTTTTTATTGGGAATTCCTCAGGTTTTTTACAGTTACATTTATTCACCGCAGTGCTTGCACTAGTATTCTCCCCTTCTGTATTAGTCGTCTTTAAAATTCTTCCATTATGCTTTTTTATAATCCTTTCCAAATTATCACTACAGCTGTAACTTAATTTTAATGTATTTTTATTAAATATTTTATGTAATATATTATTTGGTGGAAAATGCTTATTAATAAGTTGTAAAAATTTTGCACCAAGTTTTGTTTTCAACATAATGTTAAAGGGGGGTGTGAACCAAATAATTTTCCTACCACGATTTCTAGATCCATTTGTGCTAGTGTTATTTACTTTATATTTTATCTCTATGTCCTTATATCCACTATTTTTAAGAGCTGTATTATAAATAGCTTTGCAATTATTGAAAGTTACTTCATTAGATGAATTGTTACTTATTCTACTTTCAATAGATAACGGTATATGTTTAATAATGGATGGTGGATGGTTAGACTGCGGGTGTATATAAATAGGATTAGCATTATCCTTCATATATGGTTTATAAGCATTCAAATCCAGATCTAAAGTAACGTCAAGGAAATCAACCTGTTTTAAGTTAGCATTAACTTCTACTTTTAGGCCAAAATTTTTCATGTCCATATGGATTGCTCTCCTAATCTGATCGCATTTAACACTTGTAGCATTCTTCACTATTATCAGCCCATCATCACGATATAGGCCCGTGTCCCTTCTATCAATAATATTATCGTTCGTTAAATTATGAATGATATAAAGTCCAACGAGGTCTGTTGCCTCTGCAGAGTCCAGCGATCCCATTGATACGCCGAAAAAGTTGTTTTGCCCATTTTTGCCCATTTTCCCCCGTTATAGACAAGGACAGTTGTGCGGCATTTCATAATAATATCCAAATCCTCCTCGGAGACATTAGTATAGGTCTTGGCAAATTCAATTGCCTTTCCAAAGAGATCCTTTGTGATTGACGGGTAGTAATCCATAATGTCAAATTGCACAAAGGCACAGTTTTTCTTGTTGGCAATGTTAAGAAACCATTTTACCGGATCCGCCGTATTTATCCATAGGTTCAGGTTGAACTGCCGTTTTAATTCTAGATTGATTTTCTCTAATATTCTTTTACTAATCTTTCCAATTTCGGGTCTGGTTGGGTTAATCAATCTTGTTGTTGGTTTTGTGTTGAAGCTAGGTCTATGATCTTGTAAAAGGATATACGCTTCGTTTTCTCTAAGTTTATTTACTGTATCGCTGATTTGTAATTCATCCGTGATTTTTTACTGTCCTTATTTATCAAATAGATTACGTTGTTATTTTTTACCTTGTGATAGTCTTTTTTTCAAATTCTTCTGGACCAGGTCATTATATTTCTCCCTGTCTAATTTGTAAAAGTTTCTGGTCTTATCAGCCTTAACAAGGATATGGTGTGACTTGTTGATCTCCTTTACGATATTGTCGAGTTTTTTTTGGAATTGATTTTTAGTTTTGTGGAATTCTAAATTTCTAATTAGTGAATAATGATCCTTCTCGAATAGCACTAATTGTGGGATTACTGGTGGTGATTTAATGGTGATTTAATCACGACCAGTAATCCCACAATTAGTGCTATTCGAGAAGGATCATTATTCACTAATTAGAAATTTAGAATTCCACAACACTAAAAATCAATCCCAAAAAAAACTCGACAATATCGTAAAGGAGATCAACAAGTCACAACATATCCTTGTTAAGGCTGATAAGACCAGAAACTTTTACAAATTAGACAGGGAGAAATATAATGACCTGGTCCAGAAGAATTTGAAAAAAAGACTATCACAAGGTAAAAAATAACAACGTAATCTATTTGATAAATAAGGACAGTAAAAAAATCACGGATGAATTACAAATCAGCGATACAGTAAATAAACTTAGAGAACACGAAGCGTATATCCTTTTAAAGGATCATAAACCTAGCTTCAACACAAAACCAACAACAAGATTGATTAACCCAACCAGACCCGAAATTGGAAAGATTAGTAAAAGAATATTAGAGAAAATCAATCTAGAATTAAAACGGCAGTTCAACCTGAACCTATGGATAAATACGGCGGATCCGGTAAAATGGTTTCTTAACATTGCCAACAAGAAAAACTGTTCCTTTGTGCAATTTGACATTATGGATACTACCCGTCAATTACAAAGGATCTCTTTGGAAAGGCAATTGAATTTGCCAAGACCTATACGAATGTCTCCGATGAGGATTTGGATATTATTATGAAATGCCGCACAACTGTCCTTGTCTATAACGGGGAACAATGGGCAAAAATGGGCAAAACAACTTTTTCGGCGTATCAATGGGATCGCTGGACTCTGCAGAGGAAACAGATCTCGTTGGACTTTATATCATTCATAATTTAACGAACGATAATATTATTGATAGAAGGGACGTGGGCTTATATCGTGATGATGGGCTGATAATAGTGAAGAATGCTACAAGTGTTAAATGCGATCAGATTAGGAGAGCAATCCATAGGGACATGAAAAATTTTGGCCTAAAAGTAGAAGTTAATGCTAACTTAAAACAGGTTAATTTCCTTGACGTTACTTTAAATCTGACTTCGAATACTTATAAACCATATATGAAGGATAATGCTAATCCTATTTATATACACCCGCAGTCTAACCATCCACCATCCATTATTAAACATATACCGTTATCTATTGAAAGTAGAATAAGTAACAATTAATCTAATGAAGTAACTTTCAATAATTGCAAAGCTATTTATAATACAGCACTTAAAAATAGTGGATATAAGGACATAGAAATTAAATATAAAGTAAATAACACTAGCACAAATGGATCTAGAAATCGTGGTAGGAAAATTATTTGGTTCACACCCCCCTTTAACATTATGTTGAAAACAAAACTTGGTGCACAATTTTTACAACTTATTAATAAGCATTTCCCACCAAATAATATATTACATAAAATATTTAATAAAAATACATTAAAATTAAGTTACAGCTGTAGTGATAATTTGGAAAGGATTATAAAAAAACATAATGGAAGAATTTTAAAGACGACTAATAGAGAAGGGGAGAATACTAGTGCAAACACTGCGGTGAATAAATGTAACTGTAAAAACCTGAGGAATTCCCAATAAAAAATGAATGTCTGACCTCATCGGTGGTATACCAAGCAAGGATATTCCCGGTGGAGAACCCAAGGGACGAAAGATTCTACATAGGGAGTACCAAAATGACTTTCAAAAATAGATTCTATGGACATACACGCTCGATGAATAATCAAACATATGAAAAGGACACTTCCTTATCGTTATATTACTGGAAATTAGTTAGAGAAAATAAAACACCTAGTATAGAATGGAATATTATTAGAAGGGACAATACTTGCCACTCATTGAACTCACCATGTCTATTATGCTTATCAGAAAAACTTGAGATAACTAGGTTTAAAGACAGAGAAAAATTATTGAATATTAAACAGGAAACTGCTATATCCTGCAAACATTTCAGAATACACGCATTTAAGGAACCCTAAATTAGGATAATGGAACTGCTATAAGTACAACTAACCCCCATCAAATAATTCCCCACAAAGAGGATAAGTGAGGTCGCAACTATAATCATACCCATATGGGTTACGTAAGTCACTTAATATTCTACTTCATCGAGCAGTTATGGCATTACTAGCCGAAATAAGTACCTGTATGAAGGTATATTTGAACTAAATGAGTAATAGATCGTTTTGAGTGAAGCTCGTATTAATGTATGCATATGGATATTTTTGGGTGTGTGCATGTATGGATATATGATCTTTATATACCCGGGCAGGAAAAATAATTTATTAATATAAAAAAAAAGAAATGAAGAAATAAATAGATGAAAGAAAGTAAGGAATAAAGGGTGAATGGAAGAGAAGGGAATAAGGGTATTAGAGTGAATAAGCAAAGATGAAGGTAAGTACTACAATATATAAGCTTATATACTAGGTTTGTATAACCTAAATACTCTGATTTCTGTCATATGTTATAATATATTATGATTCTTTCGTGATACATCTTATGTATATCTGCCTTACCATCGAAAGAATCTTTGTTAAATATGAGGATAACCCTATAGACTACATGCTGAATTCAATATAAATTTTTACGTAGTGTCAATTTTTACGGTAAAAACCTACAACTTAGGAAAGTGTAACAAGCGGATGGGGCCATGAAACATAACTAGACGTGTGGAATTTGATAGAAAAAGTGAATTTATATAGTAGGTGTATTCATGTCTGTTTCTACTTTAGATGTATCATTTGGTGGCACGGTACATGTATACATGTATATATATATATATATATATATATATATATATATATATATATATATATGTCTATATTTGTGTGGCTTTGGATATATAAGTGTATTTTACGTATTCATGTATGTTTGTATGTTTATATGTATATATCTGTATCTATATATCTGTGTGTATGTTTGTATGTGGAAGTGTCTCTGTGTCTATTGTATGTAGATGTATGTATACACACGTATATTTCTGAACTATTAGAATAGGCTGCCTCGTATAGAATTGTTGTAACAATATAGATTACAAAAATGTATGGATGTCCGAATGTTGTTTATATATATGTTATATATGTATGTATGTGTGGGTATGTATATGTATGTCTGTTGTGTGTGTGTTTATATGTATGTATGTGTATATGTGTATATGTATATATGTATATATATATATGTATATATTTATGTATGTATGTATGTATGTATGTGTGTGTTTGTGTATATATATGTATATATATATATATATATATATATATATATATATATATATATATATATATATATATATATACACCCGTCTGTAGTCGGGTAGCATAATATTGCATATACGAAAAATTTACCACGCTACATAAGTAAAGAAAAATACTATTATTTGTCGCTGTATGTCTGTAATGTGTGTGTGTATATATGCGCGGGTGTAGATAAATGTAGACATTTATAAGTGTATTGATACACGCATATAGGTACATGTTGGGTTTAGATAAATTCGGGTTTATATTTATTCACATTTTGTTGGTTTATTTGTTTTAATTTAATTTTATTTTTATTCTTATTCATTTATTTTTTTATTTTTATTTTTTATTATATTTTTTATTTATTTTTTTATTTATTTATTTATGTATTTTATTTTTATTTATTTATTTTTTATTTACCTTAATATAACTTTTACTTTATCTTCTACGTAGTTTCAGAATCATTGTCTAGTTTCAGTAAATAAAACAAAGAGCGTTCAGCATGGATTCGCTTTTGAATATATGGATTAATGTGTGTAAGTGTGTGATGGCAGTGTCTGTGCATGGATGTGTTATGTGTGTGTTGCGTGTATGTGTGGGTGGAGGTAGATTAAAAAGGCACCGGTCAGTACTTGGTTGACCATAGCTAAGGCTTATTAACTTACAGACTCTAAGACAAGAAAACTAAACTCTCAATGACCCTATGCCATAAAAAGCCAAAAGTTAGGTTAGATGGGGGAAGGGGAAAAGAAAAAAGATGTTTATCATCTTCAAAGACCTCACTCATCCTTTTACCGTTTTTGTTTTTTGACTCCCACCCAGGTTGTATTTTTAACTTGACAAACGAAATAGAAAAATGTATTTGGTGGAAATGTCACTTTTGAAGGTGGTTCTTGGCCTGAAGACGTAATCCCCCAACGTGGGTGATTACAGAAACATGTATGCACATATGTAGCCATTAATGTTTGTATAAATACAATTAATAAATATATATATATATTATATATATATATATGTATGTGTGTGCATGTATATATATTCAGAGAGAAAAAAAGAGGGAGACGGAGAAGGAGACAGACAGCAAGTGAGAGAAAGAAAGAGAGAGAGAGAGAACGAGAGCGAAGGAGAGATGACATAAAAAATAAGTAACAAAATATAATCAAATAACATTATAGATTACACCGTGAAGCGAAGCTATTTCCATAACCTAAAACGAGAAAAACATCGCAGCCAACATCATAACCCGTACGACCATGTTCAAGGGGCACCGTACGCTTGAGTTTTAATCCATTTATATATATATATATATATATGTATATATATATATATATATATATATGTATATATGTGTGTGTGTGTGCATTTGTGTGTGTGCATTACAACAAAAAAATTTCATACCTGCGCACACTAGTGTTTCATCTTTTCGGGAAACATCAGTTAATATTGGCACGATTACTACCGTTCCAGAGATTCGAACCCGGCCCCGAAACCATATTTGGCTCCATTAGTAAGAACCAAACCTCACGGCCAAAGTCAACCGAGAGAAATATTGTTAAAATTCTATTATTTATTTATGTCGTAACATCCGGCCATAGTGATCTGATGATTATAATACAACGATATATGAATACGAGCTTAGGTGACCGACTTTCTATTTCAATATTGAAGGGGAAAAATAATAAAACTGATTTTAAAAGAGGTCTATATAGGAAATAGAATGATAATATTTTACCTAAATAAGTATTAAAATAATATAATTATACCTACAGACACTAATGTTCCGTCCATTCAGGAATCATCAGTGAAGGGGGTAAATGTATATATATATATATATATATATATATATATATATATATATATATATATATATATATATATATACTTGTTTATTGTTATATAAACATGCTCACATCCCGCTGCTACAAATAGCCACTTGTTTCAATCAAACAACAGATGTCATCAGCCAGCGACTTGACTATTCAAAAGTTCAATGAATAATAATATAATAATAGTTTATTCATTGAACTTTTGAATAGTCAAGTCGCTGCCTGATGATATCTGTTGTTTGATTGAAACAAGTGGCTATTTGTAGCAGCGGGATGTGAGCATGTTTATATAACAATAAACAAGTATTATCAGCTCTTTTTATTGAGGACTATCTAACAACCTTGTTGAATTCATTAGTCCATTAATTTTGAATATAAAAAACCCGAATATATATATATATATATATATATATATATATATATATATATATATATATATATATATATATATACTTGTTTATTGTTATATAAACATGTTCACATCCCGCTGCTACAAATAGCCACTTGTTTCAATCAAACAACAGATATCATCAGGCAGCGAATAGTTTATTCATTGAACTTTTTAATAGTCAATTCGCTGCCTGATGATATCTGTTGTTTGATTGAAACAAGTGGCTATTTGTAGCAGCGGGATGTGAGCATGTTTATATAACAATAAACAAGTATTATCAGCTCTTTGTATTGAGCCCTACCTAACAACCTCGTTGAATTCATTAGTCCATTACTTTTGAATATAAAAAAACCCGAGTATATATATATATATATATATATATATATATATATATATATATATATATATATATATATATATATATATATATAGCCAGTAGAGCTTAGTTTCCTAGAAGTGCATCGAATGAAACAACACGTGTCTACCAAAGAGTTCTCAATGGGTGAACAGAGCACGTATATAAAATGTATTTATACAAACCTTAATGGCTACGTATGTGCATACATGTTTATGTAATCACCCGCGTCGGATTACGTCTTCAGGCCTAGAATTACCGTCGAAAACTGATATTTCAACCAAATACATTTTCCTATTTCGTTTCTAAAGTTAGAATGTAATCTGGGTGGGAGTCATAAAATGGTCAGAGGGCAAGTGAGGTCTTTGAAGATAATAAACATCTTTTTTTATTTCTATTTCTCTTTATCCATCCCATCTTTTGGTTTTTATGTCATTAGGTACTTGGGAATTTAGTATTTTTGTCTTGCAGTCTGTAAATTAAGAACCTTTCCTATGGTCACTAAGTACTGACCGGTGTCTTTCAATCTACCCCCATCCTTACACATACATGGAAAACACAATGCGAGACCATTGACCTGATCTTCGTCACACAATTATAAGAAAAGAACACCAGTAGCTCATCATATCCTTTTTCTGGGACTTTAAAACGGCCTTTGACAAAGTACCTCGACTTGCCATGTAGGCAGTCTTCGCTTGACTTTATCAACTTGATCCGTACCCTGTATGAGCAATGGTGAGAATTGTACGTCACCAGAACTCCCTCTCTGATCTATTTGCCATCCCCATGGGCTGAAATAATGTTTTGTCTTGGCCTTAATGTGTTTCTCACATTACACAGCAGCAATGATGACTAAGAGTTCCACATGCTTAGTGCGCAAGCTGCAGTATGCTGATACCCCCCCCACGGTAGAACCTTAATAACTAGAAGATTCACACAATAAAGCCTACGAAATTTCGGGATGCAGGTCAATACAGAAATGACTAAAACACTAGTCGAACACTAGGGACTGCTGCTACTTAATATCAACACTATCGTAAATGGTCAAAAAATAAAACTCCTCACTTTACATCATCAACGCTCTGTTCCCCATCTGGCATCAAATGAAATGGATGGCTCTCATCGAGGAGAAGCCCCATGTTTTGACAACCTTCTGGGTTTGACCTTTACTCCGGACCTGAAATGGAACACGAACATCAAGTCTGTTGCCAAGGTCGCTGGAATGATGGTGGGATCCTTCTACCGCTCCAGAAGATATCTCACTACTGATGCAATTCTCTATCTGTATAAAAACCAAGTACCTCCAATGGTTGAATACTGTTGCCATATCTGGGAAGGAGCTGCTAAAAACAGCCTATCCTGCCTTGATAGAGTACAAAATAGACTTCGTGCCTTAGTGGGGTATGCCCTTTTCTCTACCGTGAAACCACTCTCCCACAGAAGAGACGTTGCGAGCCTATCCTTGTTTTATCGTTATTTCCATGGCAAGTGCTCGTCTGAACTCCAGTCTCTGGTCCCCCCTCGCCAATCTTTCACGAAAAACACCCGTCTAGCTGAATCCACTGTCAAAATTTTCTCCCACTCTTTATCTGTGCCTAGATCAAAACGTAGATTCCATGAACAAAGCTTCTTTCTTAGAATTGCACGCCTGTGGAACTCTTTTCCGTCTGCCTGCTTCTCACCTGACTAAAATTGGATGTGTTTAACTCGAACGTTAACAAATTCCTAATGAACCACCCCCTTAAGTAAACACTTCATCAAATCTCCACACTAACGTAATGTACTTGCAATAACCCTTATCCTAGAGTGGCTTCCAGGCCTTGATAAGTGGTGACCAGTGTGTAATTTTTTTTTAAATGGTCAATCACTAGAGGAATTTGACCAAATTCCTTACCAAGGTAGCATGGTACCATCATCCTACCACATGTACGAAAGATGTAGGAAACAGGATAAGGGCAGACCACTACGCTTTTGGTCGTACCAAGAGACGCGTATTTTACAACCACGCACTGAAATTGGCAATTAAATCATGGTATTCAAGGCAGTCACACTCTCCACGCTTCTTTATGCTTGTCAAAGGGGAACATCGTACAAAAGCGATACAAAAAACCCGGAATGCTTCCCGCAATACAAGTGGTGGACAAAATGTCCATATCACTAGGGTGAGCCACACTGCTAAATTGGAAGTACTTGACAAGACTAAAATGACCAGCATTTATGAAACCATCATTTACTATCGACTCCATTGAGCAGGCCACATTAAAATGGATCCTACGAGGTGCCGAAACAAATACTTTATGGTGAGCCCGCTAGTGAGGCTCGACCAGGAGGACAAATTAAGCGGCGCTAAAAAACAATAAAAAAAAACTAAAAAAAAACAACAAAAAAGCAATTAAAGCGCACCC
Source organism: Euprymna scolopes (assembly GCF_053919585.1). Lineage (NCBI taxonomy): Eukaryota > Metazoa > Mollusca > Cephalopoda > Sepiida > Sepiolidae > Euprymna > Euprymna scolopes. Next base: position 102,084,716 of record NC_136508.1, read on the forward strand.
TGGCAATGAGATATAACACACTGCCAAAATGGAAAAGTCTGGCACGCAAACGATGCCATCGACTTTGAGAAGAAAGAAACCACTATGAAGACTCTAGGAACAGAAAAAGGAGAGAGCCAGAACAAGAGTCCCGTACCTGGCCTACACTCCCTTGCAAATACTACCTTACACTCTTCGACCACCGGTGGGACTTCTCAGCCATATAAAATATAGGCTTCTTATTTGGCTATCGAGCTTATTATATCGAGCACTGTTCATTTCTTGTATTTTAATTAAATTAGTAAATTTAATACCACATTAAAATACACTCTGCTCTTTAGACAATTGTTCTAACACCCTTCATATATGTATATATATATATATATATATATATATATATGTGTGTATCTGTGTGTGTATGTGGGTGTTTGTGTGTGTGTGTGTTAAGAAATTGTATGCCGTATAAGTGCATATATATATATATATATATAGAGAGAGAGAGAGAGAGAGAGAGGCAACGAGAGAGAGAGACAGAGAAATAGATAGATGGATAGATAGATGGATATTTTTATATTTTTATTTTCAAAAGCTCGGATGAGATAAGCGCTACCGTCTCCTGCAAACCTGATAATAGATGACTATAAATTGAAACATAACATTTTAATACTGTGGGTGTAAAAACAAAGCAAGTATAAACTCAAAAGTTCTATTCTATTATATATTATTATAGTATATTCGAGTGACATCACCTTTAAAAAACATATATTTTGTAAACTAACATTTTATATCTTTCCATTAAAATTTCGCCGGTCTTCAAAATAGATGAGTATCGGCTACGTAGAGCTTGATATAGGTACCGAAGACGATCCCTTATTATGAGGTTTAAAACAGACGGTACCAGTGTCTTATCTCAACAAAACCTTCTTAAAAAGTAAAAATGGAAATAATTACGCCTATATTCTCTTTTTCTTTTTTCTTATTATATAAAAATCTGCTGGAATAATATAGTACAAATGAATAAATACTATATATATATATATATATATATATATATATATATATATACATATATATAAAGGTGGATGTAGTTTGCTTAAAACACTGTATAATATGTAGTTAAATGGAATTGTAGAAGGCGGTACAATACAGAAGTAACGGAAAGACACAGGCTGAAGCAGGTGAGAATACAACTTATAAATACATGCGTACATATTCATATTTCATATACGCGGTATATTTATATTTGCACAGTGGTTACCTGGGGAAGCCGGTCTGTTGGTATGTCCGTGTAATATAATATTCCGAGAAAGATCTCTTCGTCAGATATTTACTTGACATACCAACAGACCGACTTCCCCAGGTAACCACTGTGCAAATATAAATATACTGCGTATATGAAATATGAATATGTACACATGTATTAATAAGTTCTATTCGCACCTGCTTCAGTCTGTGTCGTTCCATACTTCTGCACTGTACAGCCTTCTACAATTCCATTTAACTACATATATATATATTATTTATATATATATATATATATTTATATATGCATATTATTTATGCATATATATCCACCTAAACATATATAAAAATACACACACACATATATATATATGTATATATATATGTATATATATATATGTATTCCTCAATGAAATATAATCTTGATAAGCCTCCTCTTACAGAATTGTATTTACTTTCCTCTCACTCTCCAATACATATATATATATATATATATATATATATATGTATATGTATATATATATATATATATATGGCAGAAGAGTTTAGTTTCCTAGAAGTACATTCAACGAAACAACATGTGTCTACCAAGAAATATACATATATATATATATATATATATATATATATGTATATATATATATATATATATATATATATATATATATAAATATATATATATATATGTTTGTGTATACAAAGAAATCATCTTCAGGTATTGAAAGTGTTTTTGTTTTGTTTTCTTTTTTTTCTTCATTATTCCGTGTTGTTTTTTTTTATGGCCACGTGACTCTGATGGCGCGTGTGTTGTATATCTGTGGTTCGCTTCGTTGAAAACTTTCAAAATGAAAACTTTTAAATGTAAAGAAAGCCAATGAAATTCTATGTTTTTTGTTTCTTAGTAAAAACACGTAATCTTTATTCGTAAATAAATCAATCATTTGCCCTTTGAACATCCCTTTTAAACTTGTAGGTCACCGGAGACGCTGAAAACCAAAATAACCTTTTAAATTACAGCAAGCGAGTAGTTTACTATATATGAATATGTGTGTGTTTCAAAGATGTGGGGGATCACTTTTCGCTAATAATTTAAGGTAAACCGAGCACCAAGGTTGTAGCATGCATTTTGTTTTTGGTGTGTGGGTGGGTCACTATTTTTACCCCCGAAAGACCCTTTAAAATTAGTACCAACGTTTACAATCCAGTTTACAAGTAGTTTCCGAGATATGAAGAAATGCACCCACTTTATTACCACTTTTTTGGGTGGAGGGGATGCAGGTTTTTATGTTCGTTGTTTTTTTGTTTTTTTAGAGGGGGATATTCAATTATATTACGATGAGGTTCCGCCACAACAATTAAGTTGCTGGGAAATTTACATAGATTATTTGTTTGTGATGGTGAAGTCTTTGTTTGTGTACATGTAGCGCACACGATAGGGCGACTGTTTACCTCATTGAGACTACTTTTGCCCAGAAGCTGCAGCCTCATCTACCTGCAGTCATCGTGAATTCGCTCCACTAAACATGGGCATTAGATGGTTCACAGGGTGTCTATCTGATGCGTAACAGATACTGCAACTAAACAGCGCAAACAAGTTTGAATCAGGGTGGAAAGTCCTGTGGTGATGGAGTGAGTCTATGCCAACACCAAGGAATAAAGCACTGAGGCCCCAACTAGTCATCGTCAAGATTGACCGAATGCATGATGATGATGATGATGATGATGATATGCATATATATATATATATATATATATATATATATATATATATATATATATATATATATATATATTGATATGCCTGCGTGTGCGCGTGTGTTTTTGTAATAAATAAGTGGGGGAAGATGTAGCTGGTTATCTTTAATGCATCCAAAACCAAACTCCTATCCTTACATCATCAACGCTCTGATCCCCAGCTCGCATCAATTGTGATGGATGTCTCGCGTCTGGGTGAGGCCCCATGTTTTGACAAGCTTTTGGGTTTGACTTTACTCCTGATCTGAAATGGAACACGAACATCAAGTATGTTGCCAAGGTCGCTGGAAAGATGGTGGAATCCTTCTACCGCTCAGAAGATATCTAAATACTGATGCAATTCTCTATCTATATAAAAGTCAAGTGCGTCCAATGATGGAATACTGTTGCCATATCTGGGCAGGAGCTGCTAAAAACAGCCAATCCTGCCTTGACAGAGTACAAAATAGACTTCGTGGCTTAGTGGGGGATGCCCTTTTCTCTACCCTGCAACCTCTCTCCCACAGAAGAGACGTTGCGAGCCTATCCTTGTTTTATCGTTATTTCCATGGCAGCTGCTCGTCTTAACTCCAATCTCTGGTCCCCCCTCGCCAATCTTTCAAGAAAAACACCCGTCTAGTTGAATCCACTGTCAAAAGTTTCCCCCACTCTTTATCTGTGCCTAAATCAAAACGCGGAGTCCATGAACAAAGCTTCTTTCTTAGAACTGCACGCCTGTGGAACTCTTTTCCGTCGTCCTGCTTCCCACCGGACTACAACTTGAATGTCTTCAAGTCCAACGTTAACAAATTCCTAATGAACCGCCCCCTTAAGTAAACACATCATCAAATCTCCACACTAACGTGATGTACTTTCAATACCCCTTATCCTAGAGTGGCTTCCGGGCCTTAATAAGTGGTTATCACTGTGTAAAAAAAAATATAATAAATAAGTGCTAATATATAATTTTTAAAAACTTATGCACAACCTTCTTTTCTGCATTAAAGCTGACCTGTTCCAACCTCTCTTTTTGTTTTGCGATATTTTTTATATTTTTATGTATTAAGGACATATTTGGTCCCTTTTTGAAATTAAAAGATGATATTCTCGAAATATTCAGACCTCCACATTTCTGCTTATATCAGAAAATAGGTTCATATTTACTTCATTATATTGTTATTATCTTGAAAAATAAATGCAGATACGAAGTGTAAAAATAACACAACAAACGGAACGTCCAGAACAATAGTTGGGTAAAACGTCGCGAAACAACATCTAGGTGATGAGGATAATAGTCAACAATAAATAAATTGATAAATCACACAAATTAAACATCTCAATAAGCGTTCTAATTAATTAAATAAGGTAAGTGTTGTAGAGATTCATCTATGCATATGATATGAACTCTTTCGAACTTAAGATATACACCAAGAGGTACGAATCTCTCTGTAGATTGTATAATGTCGTTGTTTATGAAATTTGAGGTGCCGACCTCTCCAAACAGTCTGATAAACTGTGTTTTTTTCGATGGAATTATCATTGTCGGAAAGATGCAAACTGTTCTGTGCAGCTCTAAGAAATCAACCCTCCCATACTTTGCCTCCCGGCTCTCGGGAGATACAAATTTATCGATTGTTACATTAGTCGCCCTCACCGGGAAAAGTCCGACGTTGTTAGTTAGATTAATTTTTGCTGGAACAGAATCCTCCACAATCTGAGGCGCTGGCATATTTTACCAACTTTTCGATTTTGTGTCCATTTCCTGCGGTCAGGGTATTAGATGCTATCTGTGCACTTTGCAGTTAACGGTCTGTGCTACTTCTATGGATCTGTGTAATTTTTTTAAAGCAACAAAGTTTTTTTTTCTAACAATATCCGGCCCCTGTTTAGTTAGTGACCCTACCAGCCAACAAGGACTTGGTTACGAGGTATTTTAATTTACAACGAAGATTACCTCAACAGCTTGACGAACAAAGATCTATACGGATATTTATATGGTAATTTGAAGAAAAACTACGCCACTGCCAAACCACAACTTGGCGACGAACATTCAAAGGTGATACTCACAAAAAAAAAAACATGAAATTTAAAAAAGAACCACCAAAAACGGAAAAAGATAAAATTGTATATGTTATTACACCCGGAGATGTTTTATTACGGAAATAACCCTAACGTTTAAACAGCGAAAAATGTGTTTACCTATAGTGAAAAAAAGTTCTCATAAACTTAATTGAACATATTTCTATTTAAAAGTGAAGAAAGCCCGTCAGCAAACACATCTATTATTCAATTAAACTCATTCCACGTTCGAGGTATCTTCAATTACTTTTCTTACTGTTTTAAAAAATCCGTAGATACTTGAAAATTCAATGCTGTACATTTTAGGAGATGACTGAGCCAGTCTTATGATTTCAATGATTTTATTGTTCAAAAAACTAACTACAGCAGGAATTGGGATACACCCTACTAAAGCCTGATTCTCAAGGCTAGTGAAGTTAATAAATTCAATGTAGACGTGAAAAAACGTTCAGAAAGGAAGAGATGCAATGAATTTTTGTTTTAAACTTAGAAAAACATGTACACACGTTTAAAATGTTCCAAACTTAATCTGGACCACCGTGCATGAATCTAGCATACGCTTTTGGGTAGCATAAGATTCAAGAAATGGCAGCGTATTGGTAAAGGACGACGAGACGTTTTGGAAGAGTAAAGGAGTCACCAGATTTGATTGGCCAAATAAAAAAATTCATGGATAAAGACTGCCGTGAGTAATATTATATGTGACAAAAGTTGATGTTAGTGTGGGGACTGTACACATAATTGTTCGTGAGGAACCATAGATAAAGTTTAGGCGAAGTTTACCACAAGAGTGCTAAAAAATCAGAAATACCTTTTTATGACAAGAGGCTAGTCTGTCTAACAATTCCTAAAACTCACTCGCTTCTTGTGACTTTCCTCACGCGTCCTTTCTTCTTTGCTACTTTTAGATATTACCGAAGCTCAAAGAAAACATCAGATGCTATAGAGGAATAAAGGAATGTCATTGATACTCTCACACAAGGGGACTTGCACGAGTACTTCCAGAAGTTGTTAGGACGGTACAACAAGTTAATTGAAGGCAGAGGAAATGATTTAATAACGGACCAGAGTTACAATGGCGTACTATAAAAAATGTGCACAAAATTCACTGCAATCATAATATTTTTCTTCTCAAACGCTAAACTAATAAACCTTCCAGCCGTAGTAAAACACCGTTTTCGCTAAACATGATATTGATACCATGTTTTTTTCACCGTCTTAGATCTAGATCAAATGTTCGACGAATTGTTTGCATATATATACTAGCATGAAGATGTATGTTGAGCCAACAAAAGTTAGAATTTGTTTTTAATTTCACCCCTATTATGACCGCTTAAAATGTATTGTCTTGGGCTCAAATAAAGTTATTAAGTTAGATCCATGTCCAATGAACCGGTATCTAAAATGTTAAGTGTTAAGACTGAAAATTGTCGGAGGAGTTTGGTAGAGTTCTCAAAGGTCAAATCGTGGAACTTTGACCCGTTAGTCGCCACATTTCTGGCCGACAACAGATTCCATCGATTTTCCCAAATCTCAGTACCCTCTATATTAAATTTCGAGTCTGTAGACTTAAAATTGACAGAGTTATTGCGTAGGGAAATGTACACACAGACACACAGATACACAGATACACACACCGACAGACATGCACTTTCACTTATATATATATATACATATATATATATATATATATATATATATATATATATATATATATATATATCATTATTAAACTCAAATGAGCTTGTAACGATGTATGTAACCCTCTTTCCGGTTTACGACATCCGGTTAAGCATGCTCGCATGACCTGCGCTCTGAAATATTAACGTTATTATTCCGAAATTATTATTTAACATACCTTAACGGTTATACAGATATGCACGATGTAAAAAAAAAAGCAGACTGTATTAAGAATTGTTTATTTTGATAATTTAAACGCGAAAAAAAAACTAGAACAATTGGGACGTTAAAATATTAACGTTATTATTTAGAACTTATTATATAACATGGGAAGAGTGGGGTTTAAAATAAACAAAAAACAAAAGAACAATTGGGACCCTGAAATATTTACGTTATTATTTCGAACATATTATTTAACATGGGGAGAGTGGGGTTTAAAATAAACAAAAAAACAAAAGAACAATTGGGACGCTGAAATATTTACGTTATTATTTCGAACATATTATTTAACATGGGAAGAGTGGGGTTTAAAATAAACAAAAAACAAAAGAACAATTGGGACCCTGAAATATTTACGTTATTATTTCGAACATATTATTTAACATGGGGAGAGTGGGGTTTAAAATAAACAAAAAAACAAAAGAATAGGCACCGCCAAAACTGGGGGGGCAGGTCAGTACTTTTTGACGGACCGTCTTTTTAAAAATCTACCAAAAATCAGGTAATTATCCGATCAATACGAAATTTTCAGCGATTATTAGGAGAAGAATGAACTTTATAACAGTGTACTTATTTTTCATAAACGATATTTATATATATATTTTTTTTTGCTTACAAAACCCCCCCTTGTTTTGAAGTGGGAACAAATATGCTTAAAATAATCATCTGAAACTGAATAAAACATATTGTGTTGTTTTAAGGGACAGAATTATAAATTAAAAAAAAAAAAAAAAAAAAATTCGTTTGCATACCTTATTTTGACGTCTGAATATCAGAACTTCGATTGTGTTTAATTATCCCGCTTTTGAGTTTTGAAGTGTGAAATTCGGTGAATATGTTAAGTAAAATAATTAATTTAAGTTAAGCAAAACAAAAAAAAATTTTTTTTAATATTTATACGAAAAAAGCCATTTCAAAATTTTTGATGAATAAATTAACAATTTTTTTTTAGCGAGCCGAATAATGCATGACCATTATTAAACAGGGCATGCTTTGAATAATCGATACCAAAAAAAAACTTCGATAAATATTGTGCCCTTTGTGTTAAAAATAGCATCATTTTTATCGATCTCGTTTGAAAACGTTTGCCGCCTTTCGACTACGGTGGACCAAACGCGCTGAAATAATTTTTTTTTATTCTGCTTTAAATTGCCCCCCCCCCATTTTGGGGAGCCTGGCCCCCACACACATACACATTAAAAACCAAACTCATACAAATGGTCACCCATCTGGTACTGGCCAGCCTCAGCTTAATAATACATTGAAATTTTCGTCACTGAAAAATAAGTTTTTTTGGCCTGTTTGGTCTTCCATAGTTTTCTTCCCATCAAAAGAAAACGTAAACAGAGTCGATCTGAACTCTACGACGATGCGAAATATCTGGTTACCTATATGAATAAGTGGAATTATTTGAAATTCAGGTACTTATATTATAATATTTTTGCATATTCTCTTAGAAAATCATCCTAAATCTTAGTTAGACAATAAATAAATTAATTAATTATTTCAAAAACCCTTTTTATTTAATAATGTAGTACGTTTTTTGTGCAAGACAAAAAATGTCAATTGTTAACTTTTTGGGAAAATTTAACATTTAAAATTGAATTAAAAATAGTAGAAAAAGTTTTACATTATTCTGTTTTCTATATGATAAAATTCAGGGTTTTATCTTTCTGGAAAAAAAAAGTTACTCAGAAATAATGGATTTTAATAAATGTAATTTCGTTTTAAAAAACAACAACAACTTGATTTTGCGGCCATTTTTGGCGGTGCCTACAAAAGAATAATTGGGACGCTGAAATATTTACGTTATTATTTCGAACATATTATTTAACATGGGAAGAGTGGGGTTTAAAATAAACAAAAAACAAAAGAACAATTGGGACCCTGAAATATTTACGTTATTATTTCGAACATATTATTTAACATGGGGAGAGTGGGGTTTAAAATAAACAAAAAAACAAAAGAAAAATTGGGACGCTGAAATATTTACGTTATTATTTCGAACATATTATTTAACATGGGAAGAGTGGGGTTTAAAATAAACAAAAAACAAAAGAACAATTGTGAGGCTGAAATATTAAAGTTATTATTTCGAAATTATTATTTAACATGGGAAGAGTGGGGTTTAAAATAAACAAACAACAAAAAACAATTGGGACGCTGAAATATTAAAGTTATTATTTCGAACATATTATTTAACATGGGAAGAGTGGGGTTTAAAATAAACAAAAAACAAAAGAACAATTGTGAGGCTGAAATATTAAAGTTATTATTTCGAAATTATTATTTAACATGGGAAGAGTGGGGTTTAAAATAAACAAACAACAAAAAACAATTGGGACGCTGAAATATTAAAGTTATTATTTCGAACATATTATTTAACATGGGAAGAGTGGGGTTTAAAATAAACAAAAAACAAAAGAACAATTGTGAGGCTGAAATATTAAAGTTATTATTTCGAAATTATTATTTAACATGGGAAGAGTGGGGTTTAAAATAAACAAAAAACAAAAGAACAATTGGGACGCTGAAATATTAACGTTATTATTTCGAAATTATTATTTAACATGGGAAGAGTGGGGTTTAAAATAAACAAAAAACAAAAGAACAATTGGGACCCTGAAATATTTACGTTATTATTTCGAACATATTATTTAACATGGGGAGAGTGGGGTTTAAAATAAACAAAAAACAAAAGAACAATTGTGAGGCTGAAATATTAAAGTTATTATTTCGAAATTATTATTTAACATGGGAAGAGTGGGGTTTAAAATAAACAAACAACAAAAAACAATTGGGACGCTGAAATATTAAAGTTATTATTTCGAACATATTATTTAACATGGGAAGAGTGGGGTTTAAAATAAACAAAAAACAAAAGAACAATTGGGACGCTGAAATATTAAAGTTATTATTTCGAAATTATTATTTAACATGGGAAGAGTGGGGTTTAAAATAAACAAAAAACAAAAGAACAATTGGGACGCTGAAATATTAACGTTATTATTTCGAAATTATTATTTAACATGGGAAGAGTGGGGTTTAAAATAAACAAAAAACAAAAGAACAATTGGGACGCTGATATATTAAAGTTGTTATTTCGAAATTATTATTTAACATGGGAAGAGTGGGGTTTAAAATAAACAAAAAACAAAAGAACAATTGGGACGCTGACATATTAACGCTATTATTTCGAAATTATTATTTAACATGGGAAGAGTGGGGTTCAAAATAACTAAAACGTAATGCAGAAATGAACGATGTAAACACAGACAGACATATCAGATTTGAATAAATATTATGGCACATTTACCTATAAGTATGGCCAACCACTTACAATTCAGTAACTGTAAACAAATTTTTACAAAATAATCAATTATAATAAACAGAACAACTCATAGACATCTATCTATATTTTTTTCATTTTAATATACTTTCATAGAAATGTTTCTTTTATGTAAAAAAAAAACTATTTTCTTTACGTCACAAGTGTCACGCTCATAAATGAATTCCATAGCTAATATAACATACTGACCCAACGGGTCACGGGTAGTCTACTATATATATATATATATATATATATATATATATATATATATATATATATATATATATATATTATGATGTATATATATATATATATATATATATATATATATATATAAATAAAAAAGAATGCGAAAAGTATAAAAGCTTATAACTTTTCTTTATTCGTTTTTAATTGGTGACGTGCAAGAATACAAAATAATAATGTTATGAAAAAAAATTAAAAAACTTTTTTCATAAGTACATATTTCGACCGATCCTTCAGTCTTCATCATTTTCTGCTATGTATATATAAGTATTTCTAAAGTCACATAAACATCGAAGTAAAAAATAAGTAACGATATCGAACAATCCAGAAGTCTGTATATATGTCTGTATATATATATATATATATATATATATATATATATGTGTGTGTGTGTGTGTGTGTGTGTGTGTGTGTGTGTGTGTGTGTGTGTGTGTGTGTGTGTGTGTGCATAAATATGCATGTGTGTGTGTAGCTCACATGAATCATATCGTCAGAATCAGAAAAATATGGAAATCTTCATATCATTAATATATATATATATGTATATATATATATATGCGTGCGCGTGTGTGTATATGTGTATGTGTGTGTGTGTGTGTGTTAGTCATATGACGATTTCATAATTTTTCCGATTCTGACTATTTTTCGGATTCACATATAAATACAAGATTCCGATACATTTTCTGATTCCGATTATTACAACCACTATATATTCACCAACAAATCTGTTCGAATTATTAGGATTCCTCGGATTACTTTTTATCATCTTGAATGTTTCAGCCGATGTAACCTTCGAAACTCAAACTCTAGAGTAGAGCATAAGTCCGATGAATCCAAACTATACGACTTACTAATCCTCATCTCAAACAAATAAATAACAATAAATGTCTTTGTGTTTTTAATTAATTTCGCATTGTGCGTTATCATCTCTGTAAACTGTGCATCTGTATGCACAAGATTTAACATCTACTTGTGATCCAAATCATATCCTTACATCATTTGTAGACATTTATGCTGACGACACTACCATTTATGGTACCACATCTAAGACAGTAAACGACCAAGTTCTCTCCAATTCTCTCTCCTCTGATCTTGAGCACGTAGTACAATGGGGAAAGGAGTGGCTGGTTACTTTTAATGCATCTAAAACCAAGCTTCTCTCTTTACATCATCAACTTTCTAATTCACATTTGTCATCAATTGAAATGAATGGCTCTCGTCTTCAGGAGGCCTCAAGTTTTGACAAGCTTCTGGGCTTGACCATTACTCCTGATCTTAAATGGAACACGTACATCAAATCTGTTGCCAAGGCCGCTGGAAAAATGGTGGGATCTTTCTATCGATCCAGTAGATATCTCACTGCTGATGCTATTCTCTACCTATATAAGAGCCAGGTACGTCCAAGGATGGAATACTGTTGCCACATCTGGGCAGGAGCTGCTAGAAAGGACTTGTCCTGCCTTGATAGAGTTCAAAATAGACTTCGTAGCCTCGTAGGAGATGTCCTTTTCTCCTCCTTTCAACCTCTATCTCACAGAAGAGATGTTGCGAGTTTGTCTCTGATGTATCGTTATTTTCATGGAAAGTGTTCAACTGAGCTTCAATCTATGGTCCCCCCTCGCCAAACTTTCACAAGATACACTCGTCTAGCTGTAAACACTATCAATAATTTCCCCCACTCTTTATCTGTGCCTAAACCTAAACGTAGATTCCATGAACAAAGCTTCTTTCTTAGAACTGCACGCCTGTGGAATTGTCTTCCGTTTTCCTGCTTTCCGGCTGACTACAATATGGTTGTGTTCAAGTCTAAAGTAAATAAGTTCTTGATGAGCCGTTCCATATAAGTTATTAAATTTACCAAATTTTCATTACTAATGATTACTATATTGACCAATTTCTACTGTACACTCTTTAACCCTTATCCTTGAGTGACCTCTGGGCCTTGATAATGTGGTGATGCCTTTGTAAAAAAAACAAAAAAAAAACAAAACATATAATATACATATATATATATATATATATATATATATATATATATATATATGTATATATATATATATATATAAATGTTTTCCTAATTATATTCCACTTTTTATTGATATACTCCTTTCATTTATAAAGCTTTATGTAATTACAAAGCATATAAGAAATAAACAGGAAACGTTTACATTCCAAATTCAAAGATGTTTACCACGGTACCATTTATTTTATGTATATTTCCGGAGAAATAATCATCTGTTCTTTAAGTATATTTATATATATTGTTTTATTGTATATATATATATATATATATATATATATATATATATATATATATATAAACATATATATATATAAACATATATATATTGTTGTATTGTACACACATATATATATATATATATGTTTAAATACATTATTGTATTGTATTGTATATATATATATATATATATATATATATATATATACATATATATTGTTTTATGGTATATATATATATATATATATATATATATATATATGTTTATATATATATATATATAAACATATATATATATATATATGTTTATATATATATTGTTGTATTGTATACATATATATATGTTTAAATACATTGTTGTATTGTATATATATATATATATATATATATATATATATATATATACATATATACCTCTTGATCATTAGTACCAATCGAATATGACATTGGAAATAAGACTCGACTTATTATGATGCTTCCTGAATACAGGTGGTATTTTTTATATTTATATATGTGTGTGTATATGTGTTTGTATTTTTGTGTGTGTTTGCATGTGGATGTGTGTGAATGGAGAGAGAGAGAGGGAGAGAGGGAAAAAGAGAGAGGGAATGTACTGCTCTTAAAAAAAAAACGTCTCTAGGGAAATCTGAGGCATTGTCTTCTTTTCTCTGGTTCTAGTAATATCAAAACTAGGACAAACTCGTAGCATTTTTTTTTCTTTTTCAACCAAACACACTGTGCCGGTTTGACGTCAATATTTGTGTCTTTTTACATCTCGGAGAAGCATCAGCGTATTTCAAATTAGCGCTCAAACCCAAAACACAGAATGGCAGCCGACTTAGGAGATGCTGAACTTAATTAAGCGTGATACAGAGGTCAACCAGCTAGAAGAGTCTTGCTGAGTAGATCCGCGTTCCATCGGCGGATAATTACCAAAGATTGTAAAACTCATAGAAAAGAGAAAGAAAATATTAAGAGAGAGAGATAGGGAGAGAGAGAGATGGGGAGAGAGAGAGAAAGGGGGAGATTAAAAACCGACCGCAATTGTATAGATCCAGAAAGCACTGACGTACAAGGTTAGAATATGGCAGGGGCATATGGCGTTGTCCCGGATTAAATGAATATAAACAAATGTTTTATCCTAACATATTTAATATTCATCGGTGAAGTCGTTCATACTCTTATAAAATTGATTGGTTGTAATCCAACGTGGTGCTCCCTCGTAAGATCGCCGATTCCTAACGTCGTGTACCGTGGAGTTTTCGTTCATGGCCGGATCATCATTTTCTCACTGACGACTGTACAAAAGTACACATATGAACAAAGAAAGGAAAAACACAATGGTCACATATAAATTGACTGTTGGACTTGTGAGTGTGTGTTTGTGTGTCTCTCCCCGTTCTATTGATGTTACATTCGTCTATCTCAATTTCATAGTCAACTCTATAACTGTTCAACTCTAGTCGTTATCAACTCCCATCTGACGTCCAGCGCATCTAGATGTCAACTAACTGCCTCCTGTGTCTTTTCCTCTGAGGTCGCCCACCTCACCCTGACTACCAGAAGCTGCCCTCTCCTGTTTTATCAGTAGGTTTCTATTGTTATTTTTGCAATTTCCTATCTATTGTTGATTGTAGGATATTTCCGATTTCTTTCTTTATTCTTAGCTATTTCCTCTCTATTGGTTATTGTAGGATATTTCCGATTTCTTTGTTTATTCTTAGCTATTCCCTATCTATTGTTGATTGTAGTATACTTCCGACTTCTTTGTTTATTCTTAGCTATGTCCTCTTTATCTGTCTATCCCCCCTCTTAGTACTTAATGGCTCAAATCCACCCCAGGGCCACTTTATAGTATCACACAGTGTTGCTCTAGTTAGAAAAACTCGTGTTGTACTAAAAAAGATTTCACATGCCCCCTCGCTGTGACTCACTCAACAACACGTTTTCGTCTATATTGCATTGTAGAGAACCCGCTGTTGATTTTATTAAATTCTCTGTAAATTTATACAGCTCACCTGTTTAAACAATCAACCAACTCTTGTTTTTATGAAATAATTATCGCATAATAACTTGAATTTATGTTTAACGTTTAGTATCGTGGTTAAATTGTACTCTCAAAGAAGAAATATCCATTTCGAAATCGACCTTGTCGTATAAAAGAATCTACATTTTGTTTACCGGGTTACACTTTTCTGCTTTTACGGCGATAAAGATTCTAAATTTTCAATTTAATATTTTAGATTGTATAAAAGTGTAAACTTTAGTCGGGTTCTGACATTTTCGATTTTCGATACTAATGTGACGTATACCGATAAAAACGTACGTAAAAACAATCTTAAACACATCAAGCGTTTTTTTGTTAAATAATAAAAAAATAACCCGACTAAGCTGTTTCTAAATGGGTCGGTTATTAACTCACACACACGCAGAAATACGATTGTGTGCTTAATACGTATAAAATTTGTGATGTTTAAAAATTTGTAACATTTTTGATAATTTTTCTTGTATGACACTATCGACTCCATATTTTCAATCTTTATCTCTGCGAAACACAAAGTTGCAGAGCGGCGCTAAGAGTTTCAAATAATTAGAAATGTTAGGAAATTATTTGATGCGTCTTTCGCCTGCTAAATTAATTTAAGGGGTCAAAAATAGTTCAATATTGAAAAACCTGTTATACCTTTTTTATTCATCTTAGTTTATGTTTAAATTTAGCATTTTAATCGATATATATATATATATGTGTGTGTGTCAACTTGGTAGACTAGCAAGGTTACCAAGTGTTATGTTACATTTCTGCTTTCGCTTTAATTTTAGCTGATGGAAGCGTGTATTGATGTTCTTTTTACTTTTGAAGTCACGACTCTATAATAAGGTGTACGGAATTTGGACGAATTAAAATAGCATGTGTAAACGTATTGTACTTCCGTAAATAGAATACTTTATTTTAAAGGGGGTGTAAACAAACGAAATAAATAAAATAATTAATGAGGAAATAAATCAGTAATGACTAAAGTCTTGTTTCATTGTATTTGCATAGTATTTAGTAAAAAATTACATAGTATTTAGTAAAAAATTACAGTGTTTAGTAAAAATGTACATAGTGTTTAGTCAAAATTTACATAGTGTTTAGTCCAAAATTACATAGTGTTTAATCAACATTCACATAGTGTTTAGTCAAAATTTACATAGTGTTTAGTCCAAATTTATATAGTGTTTAGTCAAAATTTACATAGTGTTTAGTAAAAATTTATATAGTGTTTAGTAAAAATTTACATAGTGTTTAGTAAAAATTTATATAGTATTTAGTTATAAAGTACATAGTATTTAGTAAAAATTTGCATAGTGTTTAATCAAAATTTACATAGTGTTTAGTAAAAATTTGGATGCTAGCATTTGATTAGGTATATCCAAATGGTGTCTTGGTGTGTCTAAATGCTGATTTATATTGAGAAATTGCACGCGATACTTTCGGAATATGCAGCGATCCATCCGGTACAGATACATAAAAAATGCGTTATACATTGTATTTATATTTGAAATGTTTTCGACAAATACTATTTTTAATTCAAATGGCCCCATACACTTCATTTGCAAAGATAATAAGAACAGAATATTACTGTTGACCTCAGTCTAGAAAGGTCTCAAATTCTTCTTGAAAGAAAGAATTCAATAAGCTTACAATGCTTGGAAAGAAGATACTGGAATAGTAATAGAAAGTTGTATTACAATGATGGAGTAGCATAGCGGATGAAGACCACAAAATCAATATTTATTAAAATGTCTGAGACTAGCAACATCACATCAATGAAAGGATGCGTGTACGAAATAATAGATTGTGGAACCAATTAAATGAAAGATATATTTTGCACTTCATTGGAGAACCCTTAAATTATGACACATGTATCCTAGCCCGAATATGACAACACATTTTATATATAGTCTAACATAAGATATGATGTTGCATTAGTTACAAAAATGTCTGGGCCTAGCAACATCACATCATCGAGACAGCGCATTTTTAACATGTAGGTCACCACTTATCAAGGCCCGGAGGCCACTCAAGGATAGTGGTTATTGCGGTTACAGTAATCAATGTGATTATTGTACTAATCATTAGTATTAGAGATTTGATAGAGTGTCTTACTTAAGAGGGGCGGTTTGTCAGAAATGTTTTATGTTGGTCTTGAAGACATCAAAGTTGTAGTCAGATGGGAAACAGGCAAACGGAAGAGAGTCTCACAGTCGTGCACTTCTGAGAAAGAAGCCCTGCTCATGAAATCTACGTTTGGATTTAGGCACAGATAAAAAGTGGGGAAAATTATTGACAGTAGTTTTATCCAAACGGGTGTTCCTCGTGAAAGATTGGCAGACAAGATATTGGAGCTCAGACGAGCACTCGCCATGGAAATAACGACAAAACAACGTCTCTTCTGTGGGGGAGATGCTACAGGGAAGAGAAAAGGGCATCCCTCACTAAGCTACGATGTCTATTTTGCACTCTGTCAAGGAAGGATATACTATTTTAGCAGCTCCTGCCCAGATGTGGCAGCGGTACTCCATCCTTGGACGTACTTGGCTTTCATACAGATAGAGAATTGCATCAGTAGTGAGATATCTTCTGGAGCGGTAGAAGTATCCCACCATTTTCCCAGCGTCCTAAGCAACAGACCTGATGTACGTGTTTCATTTCAGATCAGGAGTAAAGGTCAAACCAAAAAACTTGTCAAAATATGGAGCCTCCCTAAGACGAGAACCATCCATTTCAATTGATGCCAGATGGGGATCAGAGCATTGATGAGGTTAAAATAGAAGCTTGGTTTGGATGCATTAAAAGTAAGCAGCCACATCTTTCCACGCTTTTATGGAAGAAGAAATTGTAGAGCCAATCAAATTAAAGGCATGTTTTTACACATCGCTGAAGAACCCCAAAATTGAGAAAGATTAACCAGTCCATATACGACAACATTATTCTATATACTATCTAAAATTAGGCATGCTATTGCAGAATTTATTTTTAAAAAGTCTGAAACTACTAATGCTACGTCTGTGTTTGGAGAAGGGCGCAGTGAAATATAGAATCTTCTTTTTGACCAATGTTAATATTTACGACATCTCAGCCCATTTGGGGGATTTATAAAATAAAAGCAAAAACATAGATTGTTTTCTACTTTCGTCACATCTCTTGACTGTGTCGGTAGGCCAACAACAAAAAGTTCTAACAACGCAAGCACCATTCTTTGGACAATTGGAACTTTATTGGTTTCACGTCCGCATGGCGCGCCCCTGTTCGCTACCCATCCCTAGAAGGAGGGTGAGAAATTCTGCATTTATTAACTTTCCATAAATACCTGCCTCTCATCGTTCCACGAGATGCTCCATTTGAGGACTGTTTTTATCGGGCTCGAAACTGAAACTCTTGAAGTCTCAATTCTCAGCTGATTAAATGACTGCCTGACTGACTGACTAAAAAAACTCCCCATGTGCATTTCTATTTATATCGGGGTACGTTAGTGGGGATGTCATTTCCATAAACTCATTGACTGTCTCGCAACACAGGTGCACGCTCTGGTAACGGAAATCCTGGGTGTGATCTATACCACCGATGAACTTCTTGACCCATTTGCACTCCCTAGCACAACCAAGTTACGTTCATTCAATAATAATAAACTCCATAACACTCCTTCTTATTATCATTTTTTATAGATTTTTCTACTACCTATATGATGACATCTACGGGGAAAGTCCCGAAGTTACCCACCAAAAGAAAAGTTCAGAAAATTACCCATATTATATGTATGTATTTCTTCAATGTATTTCTCCGGGGTAGACATTTCTCAGTGTTCACTACTGTATAATACCTAGACCGTATTTTTATAACAGTTCAATTCATGGTGTAGGCTACTCTTCTACACCAGTCATCAATTGCTTGCATATGCATCAACTATTCACATAATTAACTTAGACACTCTTTGCCTCACAAGGGGTGGACCATTCTTCGTCCATCAATTCGACTTAACTAATTTTCTCCCAACGCCTCGAATTTTTTCGTCCATTAATGAATAATATTTATTATCTCCCGGGCGCTCTAGACTAGGCTCACCATATTTCATTCACCATTTACAAATCATATCCTCAAAGGTATATCTTCACATAAGGAATAAAAAAACTACATACAGTATCTACAATGGTCAGCTCTGTAGTTAGACAAGTTGCAATTCGCTAGGATTTTCAAAGATTCGCAATTCAGGGTTTGGCATACACACAGAAAAATCTCACATCCCAACTAACTTTACCCCCTTGCGTCACTAGAGCGTGCTCAATAATTCACAAACTATTGTTTCGAAGTATGGCATGGGATTTTTTATACAACTCGCCTGAGCGCAGAGTAAAAACCTAGGGTCAACTTACCTATGTGGTCATCAAAATACTTAATAAAGTATCTGGTTATACTATTTCTTCAATTTGAGATTCAATATTCTGATTAATATGTTGCGATTTCTGGCCTTTTTTCTTTTGATTTTATACATCATTCTATTTTCGTTAGCAATCTTTTTCCTATTAAATTGTCCGTACGGTGTCAGAGAAATCAGTTTTATTCTTCAAGGTTAGGCATTTGTAACCTGCCGAGGCCAGAAACTCAGCTTCATTCGCAACTTTATTCGTGTCAGTAGCATGGTTTTTGCTACCTTTGTTAAAGAGCATCTCTCCTCTCTCTCTCTCTCTGGCTCTTTCATACTCTCTCTATTTTCTCTCTCTGTGTCTCTATTAGATAGTAGATCGAGAGAGAGAGAGAGGGAGAGGGTGGAAGGAGGTCAGAGAGATATTTTTGTAGTAAATCCACGTTGCAGGAAGTGACGTTTCATCTAACCAGATGTCATGTGATGCTACGTGGCAAGGTTGGTGAAACGTTGAGTCTCTCAGAAAAAGCCGAGCCGAGCAGAAGTCTAAAATGGTTCTCTCCTAAGTAAGGGGGGAGATGCGCGCCCCAGACGTGGGACGTGGTAGGTACCCACAGTGGAGACCATCGATGGCGACATCTGCAGATCATGCCTGGGAGAATAAAAGGTTGAAAACCCAACATCTGTCTTCATCTTGTGTATTCCGGCGAAAACAGCAAGAGAGCTCCACCCAGATGAAGACTCTCCCAGAGCAGCAAAACCAGGTATGAACTTCTATATATAAACACATACATCCACAAGTGTCCTAACCACCAGACAAACGGTTTAAGGGATCTTGGGTCCCGTTCTCTCGTCTCATAACACTTGTAATATCTCTCTCTCTCATCGTCATAAACTTTTTCTCTTCATTAGTAAAATGGACACGTCATCACCAGGGTACCAGTATCCCTCAAGTAAAGTGTCCAAGACCAAATCCGTTTCTTCTCCCTCCCTTGTGTAACATATATGTTATTTGGTGCCGTTGACCTTCTTGCCCCCGCATGGGGCACATATATATCGAAACCTGGATTGCCACGGACATAACGAGAAAAAGAGATAACGAGGAAAAATAAAGACAAGAGGAGAAATTGAGGAAAAAGGAGGGAGAAAAAAACGGAGAAGAGACAGTGGAATAAAAAAAGAAAGAATAGTGAAAATGAAGAGAAAAAGAGAATAAATGAAGAACAGTGAAAAACGGGTAGAGAGAGAGAAAGATAGAGAGAGAGAGGAAGGAAGAAGAAGGAAAAAAGATAGCAAAGGCATGAAGAATACCATACGCATTTAGAAGAAAATTAAACTCCAAAATTAAAAATACGCTGTAAGCTTTGAAAACGACTGAAAAACAAAAGAGAAAAGAAAATTAATTTACCATATTAAAAATAAAAACTGTTGAAATTGAAAAACACAGAGAAAGAATTGAAAACACAGAGAAAGAAAAAAAAAGTATATATATATATATATATATATATATATATATATATATATATATATATTTAAATAGACAAGACAACACAAACGAACATTTTTTGATGCAAAATGACATCGAGGTTGTCCACAGTTTATAAACCTGTCAGTCATTTGACATTGTTGAATTTAGCAAAGCGTTACAAAAATAAGGGACAGTGAACTTTTAAATGCATTCGGAATAGCAAGATGTTATTTTAGATTTGAAAAAAAAAAAAAAAAGAAGAAATTACACTATTGTCGAAAGTATTAGGTGATAAATAAAAATCAGGTTGGTGATGTGGCATCCCTCCGGATTAATTTTAAGTAAATTATAATTATATGAATAGAATAGAAGCGGAACTTTTTAATTTAATTCTGTGGTTAATTGTAAAAGAATAATGATTTTTTGTTTAGTTTCAGAAAACCCTTGAACTTTGCTTACGTGGACAATTTGATCTGTGATAATTTTTTTGAACTTTGCTGAAAGTTGTTAGTTATAAGTGAATTAATTAAGTATTATTGAATATTGTTAAGTATTGTTGAGTTGCCATGTGTATTTTTCTGTATTTCTTTTTCTGTACTTTTGTTATCTTGTATTTGTATAGCAGATGGGGGCATCGATGGTCTTGCCACGTGGTGTCAATGTAATTTAATTTTTTAAAAATAAGATGATGACAGGATAGAGGTATATCAATTATCAATAATAATTTTTGAGATAACGGGATTATGCAAGGAAAACATAAATGAGAATTTTAAAATGGGATGATGTCGGAAGACAAAAGAATAAGGAATAAGGATTTTTTTTTTTTATCGAAATACAGTAGTTGGACAGGCAGACGGTTTGCTGGATTATGAGTAATGAGGTCAGGAAGTCAGTCGGTATTTATTCTAGTTTCGAGGTGGTCATGTATACATATTTTTTTGTTTGTTGTTTTGTTCTTGTAGTTTCGACAGAATTTTTTGGTCCGGATGCGTAAGTCGGTGGAGGGCGATACAAAACGTCCTCGTAATAAATTTTAAAATAAAAATCCATATTTTGGTAGGTGCTCAGGGAAGCACGAGATAGTTATAGAGAAATGGGCGATCTCTGTAACTAATATGGACAGTCGGAGGACATGTCCATTGTGTGTTGACCACACAAATGTAAATGGGGTAGAATAAATAAAGGTGTTGACCACACAAAGGTAAATGGGGTAGAATAAATAAAACCGACTTGATTACTCTTGGACCAATTAAGTATAGTCATAGAGGAGGTAAATTAATTAAGAACATTTGATGTGAAATGGTGAAGGTTTGGGATGGGATTTGTTTTTTGTTTTTGTGCTACCTAGGAGTA
The DNA here is from genome assembly GCF_053919585.1 of Euprymna scolopes. NCBI lineage: Eukaryota > Metazoa > Mollusca > Cephalopoda > Sepiida > Sepiolidae > Euprymna > Euprymna scolopes. Next base: position 102,106,690 of record NC_136508.1, read on the forward strand.
AAGAAGATTGTCCGTAAATCCTGAGATGTAAGTAGGAGGCAGATGGACCTCGATTTTGTGTTTTGTTGTTGTTCGGCTAGGAGCCGTGAAATTATCGACCACGAGTAGTGTCGACCGGGAGCAAAGGATGCTCTGGAAATCCCGAGATGGGTACGAAGAAGCCATGGGGTCATAAAGGAGTTTGACCTTGAAGAGCGCAGGGTAGCGCTACATGGAAATTTTATTGTTGTATTTATTTAATTTTGAGTTTATCGATTTATCGTAGGACAGTCTTCTTGCCAGCGGGTAGCGTGTGTATTCCCTCCTTAGTTTAGTTAGTTAGTTATTAAAAATGTATGGCTTTGCCATACATTTTGATAAAAAAAGGGGTGGAGGAAGAATTTTAGAAGTAAAATGTTACCCTATTGTGAATTAAAGGTACCAAATTTAAAAAAAAAAACATGCTGGGTGAATTTAATTGGTATTATTAAATTAAATTATTTTGGAATAGATTTGGTTGGTTTAGTTATATTTTAGGGACGTTTAGCGCGTAGTTGCATTTTTTTTCATGAGAATTACAAGGCGATTAGGCTGTAGAAAACAGTTTTTTCTGTTGTTTTATTTTTTTTATAAGCCACGGTATTGTCACAAATTAGAAAATTTGGCAGGGGAAATACTATTTTAGAGTAATGAGAACCCTGTTAAAACAATACTAGTGGTTCCAGTGAGTTGGAAGATGCCACGTAGGCCCAAGCAACGGCAATAAGTCTTGTCCAACAAAAGTCTGGCGTGCGAGGTCGCGATAATTCCTCAGGGTACGGAGCGACTGGACAGTCGGTACCAAGCCTAATCACGGGGAGATAGAAGAAAGGGAAAGATGCAGATTACGTAAGGGACAAGATAGAGCCTTATTATTTTTATTTATTTTTTTAGAGGAATGTGTGAGGGATATCTGGGTTGGAATCTTGGGACTTGCTGGGAATACGGAAAAATCACAAAGGGAAAGCTACTTAGTTAGAAATCGATGCGCAAGTAAGCTTTGGCGCATTAGTTAGAGAGTGATGATTCCGTATCTTGTCGGGTTCCAGGAACTCAAACAGGCTCCGAGTGAATCAGTGTGAAGGCGTATCTTGGCTTAGACTAACCAAGGGAGTTAGTAGAAGAGCTTTGTGAAGTCCCGAAGTAGTAGATTGAATAGAACAAAGCTCCAGTAATAGGACCACTCAGAGAAAGACGTCAGGGCATTACAGTAAAGGAAAAAAACTGGGACTTAGGCCTATGCTGAAAGTCGAGAACGCGAGTGGGATGGTTGGGTCGGTAGAGCATCAGACTTTTAATCTGAGGGTCTTGGGTTCGAGTCCCCATGCGATAAAGCTACCACCAACATGGAGCATCCGACGTTCTGGTCGTAATTGCGATATGCTGGCCCCATTTCGAAAAAGTGATCGAAAATGGAGTCTCCATTTGTTTGGCCAAGAGGTCCAAATAAAGAGCAGAGTCAGTGGAAAATATCCAACAATGCGACCGCCTAGACAAGATGTATATCTGCAAAGCTGTATCTTTGTCTAACTTGGAAGCAAGTTAATGTCGAGGAGGGACTTTCGAGAAGCAGCAGAAGGATTGATAGTGTTGTAGAAGAGTACTGGTGCCTGATCTTTCTTGGAAAAGGGGTGAGTCCGGAAAGTGAAAGAATAAAGAAGTACTTCGGACATAATTATTTTTTTTAGTTAGTTAGTTATTAAAAATGTATGGCTTGCCATACATTTTGATAAAAAAGGGGTGGAGGAATGTTAAAGAGCATCTCTCCTCTCTCTCTCTCTGGCTCTTTCATACTCTCTCTATTTTCTCTCTCTGTGTCTCTATTAGATGGTAGATCGAGAGAGAGAGAGAGGGAGAGGGTGGAAGGAGGTCAGAGAGATATTTTTGTAGTAAATCCACGTTGCAGGAAGTGACGTTTCATCTAACCGGATGTCATGTGATGCTACGTGGCAAGGTTGGTGAAACGTTGAGTCTCTCAGAAAAAGCCGAGCCGAGCAGAAGTCTAAAATGGTTCTCTCCTAAGTAAGGGGGGAGATGCGCGCCCCAGACGTGGGACGTGGTAGGTACCCACAGTGGAGACCATCGATGGCGACATCTGCAGATCATGCCTGGGAGAATAAAAGGTTGAAAACCCAACATCTGTCTTCATCTTGTGTATTCCGGCGAAAACAGCAAGAGAGCTCCACCCAGATGAAGACTCTCCCAGAGCAGCAAAACCAGGTATGAACTTCTATATATAAACACATACATCCACAAGTGTCCTAACCACCAGACAAACGGTTTAAGGGATCTTGGGTCCCGTTCTCTCGTCTCATAACACTTGTAATATCTCTCTCTCATCGTCATAAACTTTTTCTCTTCATTAGTAAAATGGACACGTCATCACCAGGGTACCAGTATCCCTCAAGTAAAGTGTCCAAGACCAAATCCGTTTCTTCTCCCTCCCTTATGTAACACCTTTAGTCACAGATAAAATCAGCATTTTATCCAAAAACGAAGCTAAAATCCACGATATTTTCAAAAAGTGTAAACTCGACTAATTTTCATCAAGGCTATAAACCACATATATAACAAATCGATTCTATACATAGTTAACAAGTCATGGTATAGTCCTCAAATACAACACAAATCAACAATAACTTTAATAAAATCGCAAAACAGTAAAAAAACCAACACACACACACAACAGCACAACGATTTATTTCTTTCTCGAATTAAAACAAATTGGCATTCCCGGACAATGCCGGTTTATAAAAATGAGCAATCACTTGATTCACTTTTTTCTTCTTATCTTTAAAACTCACGATGGCGCAACATCGATCCAAATATTTTTTTAATTTCCTGCCTTGTCAAATGTTCGCCTCCTTTATTTGTGCTTTTTGAATAATGTGCTCTACTAAAAACTACGCTAATCAACATGTAAACAGAATTCAATAAGAAATAAAAATGTTAAACATTATAATTATATCAGTGCATGTATGTGTGTGTGTTTTGGTTTTGCATGTTTGTTCCCATGTCTCTTTTCAAGGTTCATTCAAAATAAAAATTGTGTGTATGTACATATGGGCTCTTATTTTTATTTTATTTTATTTTTTTGCTTATTTTTGTCTAAGTATAGATCATTTTTCATACACCAGCAAAGACAGGATAATCCCTTCAAAAAATGTCACGATCACCAATGACAACCCAATTCTCAGATTTTTTGGGTACTTTTTCCATTTATGTTTTCTGCTTTTTTAAATTTTTTATTCTTTGTGTTTTTTCTTTTTTCCACCTCGACATATAAGCGAGAGTCCAAGAGGCGACGCGCTTTCTGTATGCAATTTCTGAAACCAAATAAAAGACTCTTTGTTCCATCTTTAAACCTAAATTTTAATAGAGGTCTGTCTTTTATTCATTTCTTTTTTTAGATTGCATTTGTTTGATAGTTCTTCTTCCTTTCTTGCTTAACAAAAAAATCAACACATTTAACTATAATTATTTTTTCTCCCATCTCCCAACAGATAGTTGACACACTTTTCAACACACACGACAACAAAGCTTTCTTTTCAAAATACATTAAATACATATTTTCTCCTGACAAAACTTTGATCCAAAATACATCGAAACATTTCCCAAATATTTCCCAATGCAAACTTGTTATTCACATCTCATAACATGAGCAACTACATTAGAGTTAAAAAAACACATAAATCGGTATATATTGAGGACATTGCCGAGGCTGACGCAAAGAAGCTTTTCTTCCTCTACAGTGCGAAAAAATGCTAACACTAAATAGCATTCTGTATATATTTGCAAAACCAAAATCAATAATTGCATGGTGTATTGACTCCACTTCTGACTGGCACATCTACCACGGATTTCTCACGATTAGACTGGTTGCTACAATAACTATCAGATAACATAGTGCCAAACACTTCTACTGTCTTAAATACTGCAACTCTCTGCCTGTTTAACGAGTATTCTTAAAGAATTAACTCTAATTAACTAACAGTAATCGTGCTCCTTCGATCTACAAACTCCCTACTCAAGCGGCAAGCAGTAAATACAGCTTTATTCTCTAACAGTTCTTCCCTTCGACAGCTAGTCCTTGGAATTCCCTCTCTTTTTACTGTTTTATAGTTAAACTTACTTTCCAGATCTGCGCAAGTTTACATGTAATATAGATAGGAATCTCGTTTCTTTACTCATACCTAGTCCCTGCCAGACACGATCCTAAATATTTTCCGCTTACTTTTTAAGTAAGAGTATACGTTTTTACGGGTAAAAAACAGAATGCTAGGGTCAAAACATTGGTCGAATTGCAGGAAAATAATAATAAATTCATAATTCTGTGTAAACCATCCATATTAGTAACATTACAACGCTGTTGTGCCGATGACAAACGTAGACTCATTAACGATTATACACGAGTGGCTTTCAGGTCTTGATAATTTGTGACACCTTAGTAATAAAAAACACGAATAAGTAAGCCTTGGAAATGAAGCGCTTCGCATTACACCTCGCTGCTGTTACCAAAAAGAGGATCCGTATCGATTATAAATAACAAATACATATACAGTTTATCACAAGAGTGGGTATATCACTCATATTTCTTCAAATATTCTAGTATATGCCCTCATGGGATAACACTGAGAAACATTTTTTGACACAACAGAAAATTAGTGTGTTTGCAGCATATATAAAACAATGATCATTTTTGTGGAGGCGAGCAGGTGAGGAGTACAAAGATAAGTGTATCATGGTTCAGTAAAACATATTGGTGGAAATATCATGGTCTGGGACGGCATGAGTGCTGCCGGTATTTGAGACTACCGTGTCATTGAAGGAAAATGAACTCCAACATGTACTGTCAAATACTGCAGCAGAGAATTAACATCACTGCGCTGCAGAGCATTGTTCCAACATGACAATGCCTCAAAACAGACATGCAAGACAACCATTTTACTGAAGAGGGTGAGGGTAAAGGTGATGGTCTAGCGAAGCATGTATCCAAACCTAAACCGAATAGAACATCTTCAGGACACCCTCAAGCAGAGGTTGGAGGTGCACAAAGTCTCAAATATCTACCATTCCGCGATGTCGTAACTTAAGAGTAGAAGAGCATTCGAGTGGCTACATGTAAAACTCTGGTAAACTCCATGTCTAGGATAGTAACGGCTATTTTGGATAATGATGGTGGTCACACAAAATATTGAGAGTTAACATGTATATTATCCTGTACCTCTATAAGGCCACCATTCGTTCATCTATGGAGTATTGTTGTTACATTTGGACTGGTGCATCTGCTACTAGTCTCTCGCTTCTAGACAAGGTTAAAAAAAATAGTCGCCAATCTGATAGGCCCTGAACTTGCATTTAAGCTTCAGCCTCTGCCCCATCGACGAAACGTTGCATCCCTCTGACTTTTCTACAAGTATTTTAGTGGTGAATGCTCTGACGAACTGCAGACACTGGTGCCCCCACGACGTAGACACCCCTGACAAACCCTACAGGCAGCTAAATCCCACCCCACACAGTAGAGATCCCTAGATGTAAAAGATCTTTCTACTCCAGTAGTTTCTTCCCCAGAACCGCTAGACTCTGGAATTCCATTCCAGGTTCCTGCTTCCCTAACTGTACTGACATGCAGAAGTTCAAGTGCAACGTGAACCGACATATTGCTGCCCAAATCCCAACATAGTGCCCCAGTAGTAGCTGCCCCTGATAGTAGCCCTCTACACCAAAGTGGCAATGCGCCTTGTTTGGGGTGAAAATGTAATTAAAAAAATATTAATATTCACAACTTTTCGTAAGGGGTGTACCCACTTTTGTTGACAGAGGTTTAGTTTTAATGGCTATATTTTAAGATATTTTGATGGAGATATAAATCAACTCTGTTATATGTGCTGCAGGTAGACTTTTCTTATTGTGTCAAAAAAAATGTTTTTTCAGTGTTGTCCCATCAAGATAATTATTAAATAGTTGTAGAAATGCGAGGTTTGTACTCACTTTTGGAATACACTGTATATGCTTACTGTTTCAATTACAACATTTTAGAGTGCATATGATAAAGCTAGGAGCATAATATGTACATAAAAAAGAACAAATATCCTTAACTTTATATAGAGCTTCTAAGTCTTGTAATACACACGTGTTGAGAAAAACATGAATTGGTATGATCACTCGAAATGTACGTCTTCATACAAGTGATGCGCTACTTTTGAAAAGAAAGTTTTCCGGGAAAATTGTGTAATTCCGTCTAAAATATTCTTTTTATTTCTGAAATTTATTTAATTTTCTGAACGCTTGTGGGTTTAGAATGTTCTCCTGTGCATGTAGCATTTTCGTTTGATGCATGAGAACCCTTTAGCATGAAGTGATCCGATTTGCACCTCGACCAACCGTCTTGATATGATATTAAACTGACTTCATAGTATGCTATTTCCATCAAGCTTTTGAATGTTTTATTTATTATTTTCTCCTCCCTCTTTCGTTATCTTACTCTCTCGCCCTCTCTCTGTCTCTCTCTCTCTCTTCTGTTACACTCTGTGAATTCACATCTTTAAGTGAGTGCCTTTTTCTTTTCCTATTTTATCTTTAGCATGCTTTTCTTTCTTTTAATTCATTTTCACTGTACCCTTTTTCTGTGGTCGTGTTTGTATCTTATTTCCATTTGTCTCCCAAGTAATTTACCGCCAAAATCATTTTCTCACAGTATTTCTCTTTTTCTTTAATTTTGGAGCCTATTGTTCTCTTAGCTTGTTTTTTTACTCTTTCTTTCGTTGTCTTAATTTCCGCCTCGCACACTCCTGTCTGCCTTTCTATTCTTGACAACATCCTTCTGTACCGTTCTATCTATGTTGCTATCTCTGTTTGTATTTTTCTCCTCTCAGTTTGCTTTCTCTCTTTCTCCACCATATCCTTACTCTTTCCCCTTCCTCTCCTCCTCTCTAACTCATTTATTTGTGCGTGTATCTCAAGTTTCTAACTCCCACCTCTTTGCCGCAATCTACTATGTCTCTATTTGGCTGTTTCTTTCCGTTAAACAATTATAGCTCTGTATTCCTTTTTTTGTATGGGACTATTACTCCCATTTCTAAAGTTATTCGTACAAAGTTTCGGTCGTTGCACAAAACCACTCAAGATGAGAACAATAGTCCGATGAAAACAAATAATATCAACAATCGCTACACATCTCAAAAAATCCTATAACTCTGTTTGCCTCATTTCTTTCTTTGCGTTTCTCCTTCTCCCATTCTCACACGTTTTTTTTTCTCGCTCTCTTCGAACTGCATATTTCTTCCAGTTATTTTCTTTGTACTCGTTCTGACTATCCTACTCACCGTAGCTTTCTCTATGTTCCTATTTTTCTCTGTTAATTTGCTCACTCTCTTTATTTTCTTCGCTATTTCTTATTCTCTAGTTTACTTCCTTATGCGCCATCTCTCTCACTCTCTCTCTCTTTCTGTTTCTCTCTCTCTCTCTTTGTCTTTCTCTCTCTCTTTTTTTTACACAGTGATCACCACTTATCAAGGCCCGGAAGCCACTCAGGGATAAGGGTTATTGCAAGTACATTAATTTAGTGAGGAGATTTGCTGAAGTGTTTACTTAAGGGGGCGGTTCATTAGGAATGTGTTAACATTGGACTTGAAGACATCCAAGTTGTAGTCCGGAGGGAAGCAGGCAGACGGAACAGAGTTCCACAGACGTGAAGTTCTAGGAAAGAAGCTTTGTTCATGGAATCCGGGTTTTGATTTAGGCACAGATAAAGAGTGGGGGACATTTTTCACAGTAGATTCAGCTAGACGGGTGTTTTTCGTGAAAGATTGGCGAGGGGGGACCAGAGATTGTGTGTCTTTTTCTTTCCGATTGGCGAGGGGGGACCAGAGATTCTGTGTCATTTTCTTTCCTCTATGCGTTAGATAATAGTCGGATAGAGGCATTTTATCTGTTTATATATCTATCTATCTACGATGTACTATGCTTCCTGTCAATCTCGAAAGAAAAAGGATACCTCTGTAGGGGTAGTTGCGCGTGTAAATGTGAGCAAGAGTCACGCAATCGCAACCGCACGTCCCCTGAAACGATACTGTTTGGGTCCGCTAGCAAAGAGAAGAACAGGACGACTGAAAACAATGTCGAGATAAGCGGAGAGCACATACATCCCGTGGAAGTCCCAAATGGTCACCCATTTAGTACTGACTAGGCTCAACGTTGCTTAATTTCGGTAATCCAGCGGGAACCATTAATGTCAACGTGAATATGTTGTATCTAACTATCTATCTATATGTCTGTCTTTATGTCGATATAATTCTCTCAATGGGTGACTATTTGGGAAGACGGGGAGCTGTATGTACCGCGATGTAAAATGCGTACTTACCTGTGCGCGCTCTCTCTCTCTCTCTCTCTCTCTCTCTCTCTCTCTCTCTCTATCTCTCTTTGTCTTTTTTATTTTCTGTGTTTTTCTATGCGTTAATAGATAATAGCCGTGTAGAAGCAGTTAATTATCTTGTTTTTTTTTACATTTCTATCTATCTATCTATCTATCTACGATGTACGATGCTTCCGTTCAGTCTCGAAAGACAAAGGCCACCTCTGTAGGAGCAGTTGCGCGTATAATTGTGAGGCCGGTGTCGTGCAATCCCTTATCACACCTCTCCTGAATCGACACTGTTTGGGTCCAGTAGTAAAGAGAAGAACAGGACGACTGAAAACAATGCCGAGATAAGAAGAGAGCACCTATTTAGTACTGGCCAGGCTCAACGTTGCTTAACTTCGGTGATCCAGCGGGAATCAGTCTGTCAACGTTATTATGTCATATCTATCTATCTATCTATCTATCTATCTATCTGTACATCTGTCTGTGCTCGTGTCGATATAATTCTCTATATAGCGGAGTAAACAAGAGAATTTAAAACGTTACATTTTTTGACATATATAAAATGTTGTACCGTATACGTGTACACACTGGTTCACGTCAGATCACATAAGTTGAGCCTCGCCATTACCAGATTATCGACGATTTGGAAAGGCAGGGGGATGTATGTACCGCGATGTAAAATACCAGGTTGAGAAACCGGCACGGTCTATCATTCTCTCCAAGTTAGATGAGGCCCTCTTAAGCCGAGGTAGGCAGCCCATCTAGTGGTAGTGTCACGATAAAATACCTTTGATAGCCCTGGCAAAGCATCATGTATTCAGCTACGAACAAAATTTGAATTACGCTACAAACTTCTGTAGTGAGCTCAATCATGGCTGCGGCCATATTTTATGTTACCTTTTTAATCATACTTCCTGGTCGAACATGGCATCCGGAAGTATCCGACTGGTACCAGGCGTAAAGTGTCAGGGTCTCTAGTTTGAGTAAGCTGAGTTTTGTTGAGTTAGGTCAAAAACGCCGAGAAAAAACGGGGCCCCGTATAACGACGAGAACGGTCTAAGAATGGGAGCATAGAAACCCCCACAAGCTGAGAGTTCTTTGATCACTCCTATAACAAGATGCCTGGGGGTTTATAAAATATATGTAAAAGCTTACATCGTCTTCGCTTCCCGCTTTGAAGAGACTTTGTTACAGCCATTTCTAGCTTCTTCCAGACGTGTGCAAATCCTCCAGAAGCGACCAGTAGACGGCAGATATGTTCTCATGTGTACGTTCTTATATATGTTGACACGCAAGCACTAAAACACAAGCCTAGTCACTGGCTGTAAAGATAAGACACACAATGTTCTCTTTCTCTGAAATTACTTATTACCTCTTGTGTTCTTATTTTACTATACTGCTCCTCCACTACTTATTATCCTTTACAAACTCATAGCACGAAGACCATTCCTGAGTTGTAAGCCACGGTTTAGTTTCAGAGCAGTTTCCGATGGTTAGTTGTTCTATACAAGTCCTGGAGGTGGCTGGTTCTCAGTAGACAGTTCTTGAGTTGGAAGCCACACAGGTTAAGATGCTTCTCGTATTGACACGAAGGTTGCTAAAGAAAAAGGTTTTATTTTTATGGATCAATTCTAGTTTCTGATTGGTTGGTAGCAGAATGTGAATTAATTTGATTCGTCAGTTCCTAGCTGCATCGTTTATTAATAGAATCGAATCTCCCAACTGAGAGGAGCAATACGCCTCATTTATCAAAAATATTGCAACAGTCCGTTATATACCACAAATACAGCGTATATATATGTATATATATAAAGTGGGTTAAGGAATTCCAACGAAAGAAAGATGTACATTTAAATAAGGGGGTAGTCACCATCAATGTGTATTTTTAACATCATTTTATTATTCCGTGGCTTGGTTTTTCATTGAGAATTCTGTTTGGATCAAGTTAATAATGTGTTTAAATCATTGAAATCGTTTTAACGCGTTTCAGACGTGCTGTGAAGCGTCCGTGTCAGAAATTATTTTCAAATGTGTTGGAGATGTAAAAGAGGTACACCGCCTGGGTAATACCTAGGAGGTCCACCCTCCCAAGCCTTTCCACTGGGCTTTCCTGTGGAGTAAGTTCATCGCGTACTGCCTGAGGCCCGTAACCGGAGAATGGCGACGAGTTTACTCAGGCAATTTCTGCAATTGCAGGACTTTCCCTCCTTTAGGGGAGCCTGCTTAGATCCCAATTTTCCGGCCTTGTGCCAAATATTGCAGATGTGGGCAGCAATTTAAATAACTACCCCATTATAGTAAAAAATATAGTAACACCATGCTCTTTTGTACAGGATTTCAAATTGTCGATGAGATTTGAAAAATCAGTATTCTTTAGTTAGGCATCTGATAAAATGACTGAGCAATTTTCAAGATTTGGGGTCCAAGTGAACACTTACAGCAGGGATTGGAATGCGCCTGATTAAAGCCTTATTTTCACAACTATTGGATGTCAAATGTGCAATCTTGTCATAAGGACAATTTAGAAGAGCGATCTTCAATAACAGACTGTGTTTAACTTTATAAATTCCATAAAAACTTATGGAATGCTGTTGGATTATCTTGGATTAATGGGACACCATATTTTGAGTGACACTAGAGATTCAAGAAAGGCAGGAGGGATAATGAAAGGTGGTGGAGGAGTAAAGAAAGTCAGATAACTAGATTTGGCAAAATAAAGAATTTCATATGTAACAAACGTTGTGTGTCTATATAGACATTAAGTGTGCAGTTTGATGTCAGTGTGGGAACTCTAGTAATAATAACTTGCGAGGAACTGAAGCAGTGAAATATGCGCGAAGTCAAGGGGGATCAGAGAACTCCTTCTTTGTCTAGATGGGCATCGCGACGGATCATCACCCTCCATATAATACAGACGGTGCTCCCTCTGACGTTGGGTTTTTTGTTGTCTCAAGGAAAAAGCTTAGTGTATGTCGCTATGAGAGAATTAAGAAAAATTAAAGAGGCTGTGGCAAAGGTAATTGATACGCTCTCAGCAAAGGAATTTCAATGGGACTTTCCAGAAGTAGGGTCAATGGTTAAACAAGTGCATTGCAGTCGGAGGAGCTTACTTTGAAAGGAACTAGAGTTCCATGTGCGTGCTACCAACAAAAATGCGCATACGAAAACAGTCTGGAAAATTATTTAAGGCACAGCGTACATTGCGCATCCTTCTCCTGCTCGATTCTTTTTTATTCCCTCACTGTTCTCCTTCCTCTCTCTCTCTTTCTCTCTCTCTCTCTCTCAGTTTTTGTCCATTATTAACGGTTCTTGCGTTTTACTCATACTGAAAATAAACCTGCTTAATTCAATCGTAGAATTCTGAAGTAATGTACTATTTCACCTTTTTTCACACAGGAAGAAAAGCATAAAACACATGTCGAATAAAAAAGATGCAGAAAGCCATTGAGAGGCAACGGATGGAAGGAACCGCAGTAGAGCGATTATTCTCGAACAACACGCCGCACTAATAGAAATATTAAATTCATGCAACTATCAATCTTTTAGAAATCTTGAAAGCTATTATTTTATGTACTTCTACCGGCGGACGGAAACGAGCTCACCTATTCCGCCTCATGTGGAAAATCTATTTGAACTCACTGCACTGGAAAGCCAACGAACATTCGCCAACTCGACACAAAAGGCGAAAGTCGGTTTTTTTACGTCCTATCTGCGATTAAATTTATCACCGCTAAACCCACGGACAGAAGAGACTGCAAATCTAAAACGTTTACCGGAATATTTTAAAGCAATCATGTAAAACATGCAGCCAACGTGCCGCATGCGAACCGTTCTAAGCTCATCTCTTGTCCACGCAGACATTTCTTTTAAAGCTGAGTGAGGCGAAACATTACGGAGAGTGTTTCTCTTTAGAAAACATTTTGGAGATTGTATCTTATTATAAAGGCATAAGAACGTCAAAGACACACCATCTTTTGTTACATCTATGACCAAATGAGAAAATCTTATTTCTTAGAACTGCACGCCAGTGGAACTCTCTGCTGCTTGCCTGTTTTCCACCTGACTACAACTTAGACATCTTCAAGTCCAACATGAACAAACTCCTGACAAACCGCTCCCTTAAGTAAGACACTCTATCAAAACCCGCAATACTAATGATTACTACAGTACTATCTCTTTGATTACTGTACACGCAATAACCCTTATCCCTGAGTGGCCTTCGGGCCTTGATAAGTTGTGACCCCATGTAAAAAAAATGTTTCGTGAAACATTTATGATAATATATTTTATGAATCATATAAACAACTAATTTACGAAGCATATAAAATAAAATGTTTATGAAGCAGTTTGATGAAATGTTTTATAGAACACTTAAAACTTAAATGTTTTATAAAATAATTGCCAAATTTTTAATGAAATATTATGATAACATTTTTTTATAAAACATCGATGATAATGTACTTTATTTAACTTATAGAATCAATATCTAGTGAAACATTTTTGAGCAAACATTTAATGAAACGTATATAATACAATGTTTTATGAAATATTTGTGATCAAATGTTTTATGAAATATTGATGATTAAATGTTTCATGAAACATTTGATCAAACGATTTATGAAGAATTTATTATCAAGTTTTTATCGAACATTTTTGATCGAACATTTGTGATGAATGGTTTGTAAAACATTTATAATTAAGCGATTCAGAAAACATGTGTGATGTAATGTTTTAAAAAATGTTTACAATCCAAAATTTTATGAAAAAATCAGGATCAAATTTTTATGAAACATTTCGGATCAAACGATTTATAACATATCTAGGATCTAATATTTTATAAAAAGTTTCTAATCAATTGTTTCATGAAAAATTTTGGATCAAACTTTTCATGAAACATTTACGATTAAAAATGTTACCAGCATTGCAATATGACGGATAGATATAATGACGCAGTCATTTTTATCCGTCTATCTCTCTTTCTATCTCTCTCTCTCTCTCTCTCTCTCTCTCTCTCTCTCTCTCTCTCTCTCTCTATATATATATATATATATATATATATATATATATATATATATATATATATATATATCGAGCGCGTGGTTCAGTGGGGGAAGATGTGGCTGGTTACCTTTAATACATCCAAAACCAAACTCCTATATGGGTTTGATCTTTACTCCTGATCTAAAATGGAACACGTACATCAAGTCTGTTGCCAAGGTCGCTGGAAAGATGGCGGGATCCTTCTACCGCTCCAGAAGATATCTCACTACTGATACAATTCTCTATCTGTATAAAAGCCAAGTACGTCCAAGGATGAAGTACTGCTGCCACATCTGGGCAGGAGCTGCCAAAAACAGCCTATCCTGCCTTGACAGAGTAAAAATAGACTTCGTGGCTTAGTGGGGGATGCCCTTTTCTCTACCCTGCAACCTCTCTCCCACAGAAGAGACGTTGCGAGCCTATCCTTGTTTTATCGTTATTTCCAATACAGGTGATCGTCTGAACTCGAATCTCTGGTCCCCCCCCCCGCGCCAATCTTTCACGAAAAAAAAAACCGTCTAGCTGAATCCACTGTAAAAAAAATCCCCCACTCTATATCTGTGCCTAAATCAAAATGCGGATTCCATGAACAAAGCTTCTTTCTTAGAACTGCACGCCTGTGGAACTCTGTTCCGTCTGCCTGCTTCCCACCGGACTACAACGTGGATGTGTTCAAGTCCAACGTTAACAAATTCCTAATGAACCGCCCCCTTACGTAAACACTTCATCAAATCTCCACACTAACGTAATGTACTTGCAATAACCCTTATCCCTGAGTGGCTTCCGGGCCTTGATAAGCGGTGATCACTGTGTAAAAAAAATCTATCCATCTATCTTTCTCTCTCTCTCTCTCTCTCTCTCTATATATATATATATATATATATATATATATATATATATATATATATATAAGGGGAAAAGTTAAAGCCGTACGTAGAACTTTAAATCAAAATTTATTTTTCGATTCCAAAAAACAATTTGAAAAGTCCTTATTCCGCGGAGTTTCTAAGAATGCTATATTTGTTATAGTTTACATCAGATGACATAAAAGTATCAGCCAATTATATTTGTAGCAATTAAATTAGCTATAAATTGTCGAATAAATAAAAAGTGAAAAATGTTGGATATGTAAAAAAAAGTATTCGGTAATTTATAACAACAGTACATATCGATTTCACTTAATTTTTTTCCACAGGCATCACTATATTATCAAGGCCAATATAGTAATCATTAGTAAAGAACATTTGTTAAATTTGTTAACTTAAACGGCTCATCAAGAACTTATTCATGTGTTGACTTGAAGACAACCATATTGTACTTAGCTGGAAAGCAGGAAAACAAATTTTCATTACTAATGATTATTATATTATCCAATTTCTACTGTACACTCTTTAACCCTTATCCTTGAGTGGCGTCTTGGCCTTGATAATGAGTTGATACCTAAAAAAAACGAAAAAAAAAGTCCAATGTGAACAAGTTCTAATTGAATCGTCCCCCTAAGTAATCCAAGTTTCAAAATTCCCACTGTTTACTATGCTAAAATCACAATGACTAATATATACCTATTAACCCTTATCCTCGAGTGGCCTCTGGGCCTTGATAAGTGGTTTCACCCTTGTAAAAAAAAAAGAAGCTTTGTTCATGGAATCTACGTTTAGTGGGGGAATTATTGATAGTGTGTTCAGCTAGACGAGTGTTTCTTGTGAAAGTTTGACTAGGGGGGGACCATAGATTGAAGCTCAGTCGAACAATTTACGTGAAAATAACGATGGATCAGAGACAGGCTGGAAACATCTTTTCTGTGAGATTGAGGTTGCTGGGAAGAGAAAAAGACATCTACTACGAGGCTACGAAGTCTATGCCTACTTAATGCCGTCACTAGCAAATTGTATCATTGCTACAAAAATAATTTTCTGATTTCTCATCTGTGGGTATTTTTGAACACTACACACATACTCCTATATATTTATTGTCATCGAAATCCCCCGATGAGAAAGCTTCACATGCCTCCATGCAGTAACTTAGTCCAAAATATATGTCATTCGATATTGCACTGGAGAACATACTGTTTCTTTACTGAAATTATTTCATACTAGCGGAATCTGTGGAAATTCACAGCAGCATATTTCATATGCAATGTATTGTTGCTAGGTATGCTGTGAGCGTTCTGTTCAGCATGAATAAAGGCACAATCATATTATTCTAGATTTTTTTAAATTAAAACTGTACTGCACCTTACTAAAATACTAACTTAGATATATTTCCTGCACTCTGAAGAACCTACTGTTTCTTTTATGAAATTATTTCATATAATCGTCTTTCTAGTTACCGAACAAAAAGAAAAAGAATTTTGCCTGCGGGTTTCGAACCTACGACCACATCATGCAAAAAAAAAAAAAGAAAAAAGAAAAAAAGAAACCCTTATCAATTTGCTCACATGTTTGCTTAAACCAGGTTAAACAACAACGGAAATATATACGATGAGAAAATTAATTCGCAAAAAAAAATAATAAATAAATTAACTTATATATATAAATATTTTAATAATTTTTTACTGTAATAATTAAATACCTACAGACACCAGTGTTTCATCCTATCGGGCAACAGATTCGAATCCGGCAACACGAGCCATCTCTGGTTCGATTAGCAAAGACCTTATACAATAGGCTACAATTATCCGCGGGAAATAAAGTTGCATTTTTATTGTAAATATTCTTTACGTCTCACACACACACACATACACACACACACACACACACACACACATATATATATATATATATATATATATATATATTGTACATGTATATTTATAGGTATATGTATATATTACCACTATCAGCCAGTCACTGAGGTGTGACCGACAGACGTAAATATGAAGATGGGCCAGCCATTAGGGTCTGTGTAGCAAGAAGAAAATCATACCTGAGATGTTGGATCTGGGTGTGGCTCCTTTCTTTTCTCAAGAAGATCTCTTCACCCTGGTGGCATTCTGGTGGGAATCTTTATCTCTTTGTCCCCAGCGCCGCCTTTCGACTTAAGACCTGTATGGAGACATTTATGGCAGACACAAAGAAGGCGACACGCGACACAATTGTAATATATATGAGCAATCTTAACTATTTATTTTACAAAATATATATTACAAGAACTTTAACTATTAAAAACTTGAGAATAGGCTTTTCAAAGCTAACTAAGCTAATTAGCATTGAGGGAGGGGGTGCTCCCCCCACTTACGGAGAGACAGAATATGCGTGTTCACTTCATGGTGGTCGTGCAGGAAAGAGAGAGAGAGAGAGAGCTCTAGGAAAGGGAATTATTGGAAGGTATTTATTTGTATCTCTACGCACATGGCCAAATAACCACTCGGCCATGCCGCAGAGTGTGTTAGAACCAGTGGCACAAAGAAATAGTCCCACATATATATATATATATATATAGAGAGAGAGAGAGATATGGATATATATATATATATATATATATATATATATATATATATATATATATATATGCTAATCTTTACATTTTTCGTCACTTTGTCATGCAAGATCATCAAGTAAAAAAAAAAGCCTGGAGAATATCCCTTGATTAAACAAACACAATTTTGACGAAGCAAGTGGGATTCTCCAACCATTTTGCAACCTGGTCATAAATGCACGCAGTGCACCTCATCCAAAAGCAATCATCAATTACATGAAGCTGATGAAAGGTTTTATTTTAATCAACTGGAAACCAAAAAGAAACTAAAACATTAAAAAAACACGACACCTTCGGCTTCAAACACAACAAAACAATATAATGCTACCGTAAAATTAAGTTTTAAATCACACTCTTCTAAAGGAGGAAGGCCCAATCTTAAATGCGACGACACTTAGAAGACTAATTACGAATTAGTGAATTGCTTTCCTTGAAAAATACCTTCTCAACAAATAATTAATTTTATGTAGTTTGAAATGTTACAAATAATCCAAGACTCCATATCTCTTTCTCGCTCCCGCTCTTTCTCTCTCTCTCTCTCTCTCTCTCTCTATCTTTATATATATATATATATATATATATATATATATATATATATATATATATATATATTTCAGAGGAAACATAATTTAATTTTAAATACCAAAAAAAAAAAAAACGGGCAGGTGAAATTATTAAAATTTTCTTAAGGCCTTATCATCTGACCCTCTAAGAGGAAACGTCAGAATGATAAATTAAAAACTAAAAAACGAATGAGGAAAGAAGGGAATTTGGTTTCAGTTGGAAGACCAGTGAGAAAAAAAAAGCTCACTGTTCAGATGGTTTTAAGTCAATAAATATCTCCAACTGATGTTTCAAAATCTTTTGTCTACACAGGCTAGGTCGAGAGTTATTAATGACTAAGGTCGCAATGATGTTGAGATGATAGTTCGACCTCGCACTGTATAAAACAGAAAACCACCCATCGGAATATTGATCAGAACACCTATTTATACTCATCAGGCGGACTCATGAGCTTGGGAGTGCCCGGATGTTCTCGAAACCTGGTGTAGTCGAATATCCCGAGGGATATGTTGGGATATTCTCATTTCTAATCTTTGGGATGTTTTGCCAACGTAGTCAGCTCCACACTAACAAACAAATTTATAAACAACAGAATTCTTTAGAATGGTTGGCAAAACATCTTTACGAAAAGAAGAGAAAAAGGTTCGAGTTGTGTGCACTACTCTAAGCATAGTAGCTGGAAAACAACGTTGAGTAGCAGAAGAAATCCTTTTAACAATATGAAGGTCAACAGGACCTAACCATGGTAATTTTAAATAAATGGGACAACGTGATGGACTAATACGTTTAACACTATTAAATGTAGCAATTTTACGTTCAATAGTAGTTTTATTATATTTATGGGAAATACATTGCTAAGAAAAATATTGGTGATTTCACTAAGTTCCGTATCAAGACGGTTTGGTGAACAAATCATAAGTGCACGATGTGTAAGAGCGCTAATGAGGTTTATGTTTCTAGACTAAGGGGCAAAGGAAAACCAATTAAGACAGAGCCCTGTAAATGTAGGTTTTCTATATGCAGAGGTCTCAAACGTAGAACCAACTTTAGAAACACGAACATCGAGGAATGGGAGAGAGCCACAGTCCTCGACCTCCATAGTAAATTGTAACGATGGATGCAAGTTACAAAGAAGACGAAGAAACTGTTCAGCTTCACTCTGTGAGGGAAAGCATGCAAAAGTGTCATCAACGTAGCGTGTATAGAATATTGGCTTAGTAATTTTGGAAAATAATTCGTTTTCCAAAAATCCAACGTAAATGTTGGCTAGCGAAGGACCAAGAGGGCTACCCATAGATATCCCGTCAATTTGCCAGTACATAATGGCGTTGAAACTGAAGGAGACTGATTAAGTAGCAAGTTCCATCAGTTCAACGAACATTCGTTCAGGAAATTGTGGAGATTTTGAGGGGCCACGGTATAGATAGTCAGCAAAAATACCAATGTTTTCATCCAAAGGTATATTAGTAAAAAGACTATTAATGTCAAAGGAAGCTAAGAACTCGGTATTTTAGATAAAGATAATTTTTGTATATGAGACACGAATTGAAAAGAATCCGAGATACAATGGACAAAATAAAAAGAAAGCACAGGTTTAAGAAGATCAACCAACCATTTCCCAAGTTCGTGTTGTGCAGAACTCAACATAGATAAAATGGGTCGCAGAGGAATGTTAAGTTTATGAACCTTGGGTAAACAGTACATTGTAGGCCTTTGAGAGCCAATGGGTCGGATTCTATCATAAATCTCCTTAGAAATAAACCCGCTTTTATAAAGTTGAAGAAATTTTTTTCTGGATTTTTATTTCCATACGAAAAGTATCATCATGGCTTAAATCACCCAACCGGAGAAATTTATTTTTATCGTCCAAGATTTGTAACATTTTGGAGATATAATCCGTTTTGTTAAGTATAACAACGCCCAATCCTTTATCCGGGCGAGAAAGATAAATGTCGGAATTAGACCTAATTAATTTTGCCGCTTCAAAATGATTTTTCTGCCAAACAAAATCACTAGATTTAGTATTTATGGCAGAAAACCTCCGACCTAATTCGCCCAACTGAATTTTAACACTAGTTAATTCATCAGTAGAGATAGGCGAATGGTGTTTTAATTGAGTATAAATAATTCAATTTCACTAAATATTGAAATTTTATCAACATAAAGGGGAGGAATTCAAAATTGTAAGTCAGCAGATAAAACAAATTTGAAGCTGGCTATCTTGCTCTTGCTTGTTGCTGGATCTGAACATTTTTAACCGAGAGAGAGACTTAGCTGTCCTACAAAGCTTAGTCTCTGTAACACCATATTTGTATAGATACTTCCTCAGATATTTGGGCTCATGGATTTTGAATGTCTGAGGGAGTGGCACTCGTCTGACAAGACGTTGCAATCATCATATGCATATATATATATATATATATATATATATATATATATATATATATATATATATATACACGCGTGAGTGGGTGTGTATATATATATATACGCGTGAGTGGGTGTGTATATATATATATATATATATATAGAGAGAGAGAGAGAGAGAAAGAGAGAGAGAGAGAAAATAAAAAAGGAACAAACCGTATTATGTGTTCACCAACGTTTCGTCTTTATTTCGAGACTTCCTCTGGGTGAATGAGATTAAGAAACCAAAAAATATACCAGTACAAAATACCTGTAAAAAGTTTCACGTGCACAGTGTGACGCAGTTCTATTTAAGAGAAACAGAAAAATTTATATATATATATATATATATATATATATATATATATATATATATATATATATATATATATATAGCAAGAAAGAGAGAGAGACTGTTTTCGTAATTGTTGTAGTAAATATAAAGAACGGATGCAAGTTTCTTACTTTTTAAGTTAATTAAAATTACTTGCTCGCCTCATTTGAATGAGATTGGGTGATGTTGGATAGTTTTTCTTTGAAAAATGTTGCTCTTAAACATGAGATGAACTACCGCCACTATCTATTTGTTTTGGAATAGCACACACATAGTTTCGGTTTCCCACATGCTCTCTCTATCACCGACAGACGAGAGCATGAACTATCCGTTGATGGAAAATCTGCTTTATTCAAAATTCCGTACAGATTCCAGTTTTTTAATCAAATGCCCTGCGAATTTTCAAGACATGACGCATGTCGGGGCTTATCGATCGTAACAATGTAAAAAAACATCCTTAATATGAGAAAAGAAAACGATTCAAAACAAAAAAAAAATATATATTAAATTAATTGCTTAATAGTTTTCTCGTATATGCTATAGATTTTGTGACAAATAAAACGTAAAATCTATACTATATATGAAAGAGAAAGACGGAGAAAGAGGGATGGTGTGTATGGAAAACTGTGTCAATAACACGGAAAAAAGAACTTGACAAATACATAATGCAAAACACCAAAAGAATAATTACTGGATCAAGAGACACGGAAGAAATAAACAAGATAGAAAAATAGACGAGAAATAAGACAAGGTAAGGAAATTGGGAAGATATACTGCTTCATGGACGATTCATATGAATTACAAAAGAAGAGAATAACGAAAACGCTTGAAAATGTCTACCAAGAGGAAACCTTAAAAGAGAAACCGAATCACTTATAATAGCTTCCCAGATCATGCAATTAGAAACGTGCACATTAGAGCAGGGATCGACAAGACAATAGAAAACAGCAAATGCAAACTCTACGGACAAAGAGGTAAAAAAAAATACACATATAAAAAAGAGTATAAAAATAGGCACGATCTAGTGGTGAATAAAGTATATTGAAATTTATGCAAACAATTGTATGTGGAACACACAAAAAATGGTACAATATCACTCCCGGTAGCAATGCTGGAAAATGAAAGTCACAAGGTCCTATAGGTCATGGATATACAAACGGATAAACCCACGCTAGCAAAGAGACCGGATGCTATCATAGTGAACAAGAAGGAAATTTCCTGGCAAATTGTAGGTTTTACCTTTCCATCAGTCCAAAGAGTGTAGAACGAATGCAATGAAAAGCAGAGCAAATACACGGAACTGGCGAAGGAGGTAAACGAGATCTGGAGAAGGAAGACAATGAAAATAACACCATCAATAGTAGGAGCGCTAGGAACGATACGAACAACTTTGAAAAAAAAGAATAAGAGAGATTAGAATGAAAAGATGGGCAGAGGAGATACAACGGATTCTTATAATAAAAACCGCAGAAATATTAAGAAACGCCATTGAATGTAGAGACTAACACCACCCATAAACTACACAACAACGAAACACAGAAATGGCTACAGTTGCAAAACACAAAGGCGCATCACTTGAAATCATGACAATTGAAACTGTATGATTAAAAAATAACGCCCCCTTTTTCTGTGAATATCACAACTAATGAGGTACATGAGAATGGAATAACAGAGAAGAGAAAGCACTAGCAAGACCTTTGCTGGAAGAGTGCAAAATGGTTTGGGACCTTGGGGAGGCGTTTTGCCAACCTAATTCTTATGAAGACCAATCGTTCTCACCAAGGATCAATCAATGGTAAGCGGTTGTGGCGATAACACAAATTCTTTTGGAAAGGTTATCGAAAGAGGTGGGAGATACTGAACACCTGGTGGAGACTTCTTGTCACTCAGACTCCAGGGAAAATCACATACTATTCTCAAAGAGCAATATTTTATGATGGCTTGTGTGACTGCTCCTAGTGAGTAAATAATAATAATAATAATAATAATAATAATAATAATAATAATAATAATAATAATAATAATAATAATAATAATAATAATAATAATATTATTATTATTAACAATTCTGAGTTCGTTTATCAACGTCTCTCTGGAAAGGGATGGGATTCATTTCCCTCAATCCCGGCTCCAAACAAGGAGCTTCAACGATCAAGGGATTTTCTAAGGATGTTGGTGGAACCTACAAAAGCAAAGGTCCGAAGGCACCATAAATGTTAGGGATTTATAGTGTTTTCAATTGTCATTCCAGACAACTTGATGCTGCTCCTAGTGTACCAACTTCGACCGAGATTATGTGTGTTTTAACCCCGTGTATACGCCTTCAAGGCCAATGGAGCATAATTGTTCTACTTCTAATTCTCCTTCTCTCTCACATTCCTGTCCCAGCGTACTGAAAAGTCTACAATCTACCAGCTTTTTGAGACCTTATCAATGATGACCAAATCCGGACGATTATGTTCCAATCGCTTGGTCGTTATGACACTTTTGTCCCACCATAAATCTACCTTGCAATCCTCAATTTCACTTCATCAGGCACCTCCTCAAACCATTTGCCAGCACACTTCACCCAAACTTCTTACACACCTCCCAAGATATCCTGAGTCCCATGCGTTCGTGTCTTTTGCGAACTCCCTCTGGGCCAGTGTACTACACGTTGCTGCAAGGTGCGCAATTGACTCCGAGGTCTTACCACAAATCGGCATTCTGTAGCAACTTCCTCTCCGAGAACCACTTTTTATACAATCCTGTAATAATAATAATAATAATAATAATAATAATAATAATAATAATAATAATTGAGCGTACAGACAAATGGTACCAGCATAAAGCTGCAACATCACTCGAAAACGAGAACCACAAAATCCTATGGGACATGAACATACAGACGGACAAACTCATCCAAGCAAGAAGACCAGATGTCGTAATAATTTACAAGAAAGAAAAATCCTGTCAAATCGTGGACTTTTCTGAAAGAAAAAGAGAAACGAAGCAAATACACAGAGCTAGCCAGATAGTTAAAAGTGGTTTGTATGATGAAGAAATACCAAATAGTACCGATAATAGTAGGAGCACTAGAAACAATCCCGAAAAACTTCGAAAAAAGAATGTCAGAAATTGGAATCTGAGGAATAACTGCAAAAGTACAATGACTAACGATAATGAAAACGACTGAAATATTAAGGAAAACCCTTGAATGCGGAGAATAATACAAGACCATATAACGAATAAGCGTTACAGGGAATGAAAAACACCGAAAGTGCATATGTACAAGTTCTACACACCCCCATCATGCATTCCCCCATTGTTTCATGACCGACCCCCTCCCCCAAAAAAATGATACCAAAGGGCCGAGAAGGGTCAATAAGGATTGAAAGACCGAGGAGCGAGCGCCAACCAGACCTCGGCTGGACAAGGGCAAAGAGAACTGGGACATTGGGGAGGCTGAGTGCCACTCAAATTCCAGTATAAACGAATGCCCACTACCAGCGAGAAATCAATGGTAAGCGGCTGTTGCGATGATGCAAATTCATTTGCAAATGCTATCGAAGGAGGTGGAGAGGGCTGGACATCTGGAGACACTTGTTGTCACTCAGCTTCCAGAGACTACCACAGGTTTCCAATCAGATCGTTTGTTGACTTGTGTGAAACCTCCATGTGTGCCAATAATAATACCATCGTAATATTAAGGATGTGGCTTAAAATATCGATGATGATAAAATAGACAGAGCATTAAGATGGATGAAAATGCATGTCCTTTTCCACACGAATTACACTTTCACTGTAAATGTCACTTTACTTGTATAAACTGCCAACGTAATCATAATTTTTGAAGACAAGATTCCTAATATGGGCCGTTTTCCAAGTAATAATATTATCAAAATATAATTAAAAAAAGAACAAGTTGGTTGTAATGTAATTATTAAAACCGAATAAACTAATACGATGAATTTTGTAAAAGTTATCCATCAAACCGAATTAAAATTTATATTGTGAACGGAATTAAAAATTAGCTACTAAAAGCAGTTCGAAGCGTTGAAGTCTAAATGCGATATTTCCTCACACAGCAAGGATGAGAATACTTTCCGAGATGTTGCTTGATGGTATAAAACGGTCTTGATTTTGTAAAAATATTATATGAATGCTTGATTATGAAAACTGATAAAATCTTGAAGTGTATTTATTACACAAATATATTTAGACTTGTATTTTATTGGTGAGCAATTACCTTATTTTTATACGACTAAAACATAACATTTTTTCTAACAAAAGAACAACAAAGAATAATAACATATATACACATATATCTATCTATCTATATATCTATCTATATTAATTTTATTTATACAAACATTAACGGCTACATATGTGCATACATGTTTCTCTAATCACCCACGTTGGGGGATTACGTCTTCAGGCCAAGAATTATCGTTAAAAAAATCTGAAAAATAAAAACAAAAAAAATAGAACGTGAAAAGTGGCTTAAATGACCCTGTTTCAATATTAAAATTTAAAAAATCAATAAAAAAAGGCATCTTATACCAGGACTCTTACTAAAAATCTTTAGATAATGAAGTCGACCTTGAGAGCTAATAAGAGGTTGACGAAATTGAGTGTTTTTTTCTTTTAATATTTAAACTAAATCATGTTCTGACGTCATTTGCGAATGCGTAGAAGCGAACTTGTCATGAGAGAACGGTTTTTTCTAGACCCTTCCTGCAGAAAACTAATGATTTTAGAGCGAAAGAATTAAAATGCTACATGAATGCCGAAAATCCGTGGCCCGTGTCAAAAGTTTTTTGCGAGACAAACAAACATTTTGCCTTATATATATGTATATGTATATATATATATATATATAGAGAGAGAGAGAGAGAGAGAAAGAGAGAGAAAGAAAGAAAGAGAGAGAGAAAGAGAGAGATTAAGACAGGAGTCTCCGAAATCAACGAAACACTGACGCCAAAATGTGTAAAGCATAAAAGTTCGAAAAGCCTCAAAGTCCATTAATTCACTAAAGTTGTTTGTCGGGTTTGTCAATAATCGATTCAAATCCATTTCTGTCATTTTTTTTCTTTGACACAAGTAAAATAAATTAAATAGTGTTTTATTTTTGTTATGATGCATAGTTTTTTTTTAATTTCACTAATAAACTAATAATAAATAAATATATATTCAAATTAAGTTTCACATGTCTTCTTTTTGTACGGAAATTAGAGCACACTTTTCCGATTCCGATACTGATTACGATACTCCGCTATTTTTTTCATTCCCGATTTCGATAATCGTCCCACCACTAATATATATATATATATATATATATATATATATATATATATATATATATATATGTATATATATATATATATATATATATAATGTTGTATAGATTGGTTAATCCAATGAAACCTTCAGGATTATGAAAGAGTCCTCAATGGAGTACAGAGCTGGTTACATATACATATATACATGTTTCTGTCGAATCTCTATTCAACAAGTTCTGTGTACGTCCCTTATCTTGGTCTGATAAGGTGGTATGTTCTAATTGAGATACAACTGGAACATGTATGCAAATGTGTAACGAATAATGTTTGTGTCTAAAAGTGTGCATTGAATGAAACACATTAGTTTTTGTTTTCAGTGGTAGTTGACGTGTTCTATTATCGCTTGATCAAGCATGCTTGTAACGATTTGGCTTGTCTACTAAACTGAATTTTTGATAACGCTGGATACGTATGCAGGATAAGTAATAACATTCAATGAAATTCTAAAAAAGAAAAAAAAAATCTTTTTATCGAAAGTGATGTTTCCCCGTAGACTTAATGGAAAAGAAATCGTTTTGTTTCCTCGTAGACTCAATAGCTAAGAAAGTGCTTTGAGAAAACTTTAAAGACTTGTTTATTAATGGAATATGTTGGATATTTTTAGCATGTATAGCCCTAAAGCTTATGCAAACTTGTCGAAACACCTGCGAAGATTTTCCGTCTGATAGTCACCAAACATGATTTTATTCCTGTCTAGTTGTTCCGGGAATTCCTGTCTAGAATGGCTCCAATACTGATCTGGTTACACATTCTTAAGTATTTGTCTCATTTTTATTCTTCAAGATGTATCGAACTAGTTACGACATATGCGGGCCACACAAATATAACGTTTCGTAATCCCAACTCCTTTGAACACTAATATAACTTCTCGTAATACTCGTTCCTATGAAAATAAAACCATACATTTTCTTTAGCTCCATCTGAATTTAACGCATCGGACTTTATTAAATATTTACGCAGGTTAAACTGGCAATGTACGTAAAATACCGGAATAAAAATCTAAGCCAAACGTTGATTAATGGAGAAGCGATAGTGAACACGCTTAATGTATACACATCTAAGCAAACTAATTTAATAAATTGGAAGAAAAATCATTTTTATCACACACGCAGTTCATCAGTCTTACCCTAACCTAGACCACAACATAAACCCTTGCCCAAATCAATACGTTTATCATGATGTTGCCCTCACATAGTTTTAGTCCCCGCAATAAAATAAAACAAAAATCAAAAGATAGAAGAGCCGAAATAGAAAAGAGACTAAAATCAGTTTTGCAAATTATTTTTGAAAATTAAACCTACAATTCGATACGTGAATAAAATATGAAAAGAATAAAAGTATATATATATATATATATATATATATATATATATATATATATATATATATATTCTTATATCTATAATATAAAGCTGAATGTGTGTTTATGTGCTTGGTAACGGATAGGCTCCTATATGGTTGACTATTTTAAAACACTGATTACGTAAAATGATAGGAGATTTATCGAGACACAAGGATGGGTATTGTTGAACATGCAGAACGCTGGTTCAAAAAAATCGTGGGGTCTGCATTCGCGTCTGGTCCACAAAGTATGGAAATAAAAAATTAAAAAATTAAAAAACAACAACTTTACAACTGTGTTTGATATAGATGAACATAAAAATACTTTGAGACGTTTGTTTTAACTTAAATAGGAATGGTATAATAAAATTGTGGGGCCTGCGTTCGCGCCTGGCCTCCATAAAATGGAAAAAGGCCAGACTTTAATGAAGACTTTTCATATCTATCTTTGTAAGTATACTTTGATAATTATGTTTCAGTTTAAAGAAATATGGTATAATAAAATCATGGGGTGTTCGTTCGCGCTGTACCTCCATCGAATAGAAATATGTCACAAAGTTAAACAATGTCTTTTAATATAGACCCATAGACTATTGTCATAAGTGTTTCAGTGTGAACAGGTATGGTATAATACATGATGGGCTTTATCTATTTTATTTTTACTTTTATCATATTTTGCTTTGGTTTTGATACCCCACATTTGTAAAGCTATCTGTTTACAACCCTTCCTTTTCATAACCTATCATACTTTCATAAATCAGAGTCCATTTTCTGTAGGCTGTTTTGGAATCCAGTCAACGGCGCGTGCTTTTGCTAGTATATATATATATATATATATATATATATATATATATATATATATATATATATATATACAGTTGTTTAAGTGAAGTTCTGGTTTACTTATTAGTCTGGAAATTCCGACAACATTCTTTTGCGCCGATTGCTTCTTTATATAACCATGTTGATCCGGCATTTTTATGGGTTTTCTTTAATATATATTAATTGACCACAATGTCTTTTTAATAAGATGGCTTGATATTTTGGTCGTCAGAATGCATCTTCCCCCACATTATATCCTACGCTAACCAATTTCACTGTAATAATTTAATTAATTATAATGTATATATTCTATATAAGCGTTATGAGAACATCCTACAAAACACAGAGTTTGCATAATGGATTCCATTACGTGTATTAAAAGACTTAATTTAAAGTAAGGCCCCGTTTCCTTGGTTGCCTTTCATGAATGTTCGTAGCCTTATATACAACGAATGCCTTTAATTACGTTGCAGAAGTTTTAGGACCTATGGCGAAGTGGTTAGAGTGCTGTGAAAATTGAAATCGTAATGTAGTATCCATTTTTAACGTTGAAGATGCACTTTTCAATATTGGCTTGTACAAGGTGCCTCCAAAAAATAAATCAGACATTTATGTACATGCATTTAAATAGTCGTAGACACTAGAACCTCCATAATGTTATTGCTATATATCTTATGAGATGACGGTCTACGTTTTATGATTGCAGGTGTAAATGAACAGCTTTAATAGTAATTGGACTACATCCTTCTAAAGCTGATTGTGTCAGTATGTGTTTTTCAAAAATGGCATCTGGATCTGTGAATACTATAAAAGATGATATTCAATAAACTTTTTTTTTTTATTTCTAAAATAGCACAAACACATATGCAATGTTTCGGAATGTTTTTAGACGATCTTGCGTGAATCGAGGTTTAGTATTTTGAATGATATAAAAGATTCAAGGAAATCAAGGAGTCTGTGAGGAAAAATAAGAGGTTTGGAAGGAGTAAGAAAAGACAGAAGACCAAAGTTAATTGTCTAAAAATAGAATTCCATGAATAAGCCGGACGTTTGTCTATAGACACAAAGTGCATAGTTTTATGTCAGTGTGAGAACTATACACATAATTAATCGCAAGGGACTTAAACTGCTTATTTGCGCAAAGTATGTCTTAAAGCTCCTCAGAAAAGTAACGGGTATTCCAATTCCGGTTGTAGCAGTTTCTTTGAACCTGAAATCCTTAAAATTATTCAGGCATAACGTAATATATTTGGCAATAACATTCTTAATTTTAAAGAATTTGCAATAATTTTAAATACCTGTAAAAAATCTGAAAATTATTTTAGGCACCAATGTATATGCTTTGAACTTGTTTTTTTGCGGACACGCTTTTTATACATAGTGTAGATGAACATTCAGTTTTAGAGTTAGAATTTTATTGAGGTAAGAGGTACAAGCAGATGTGCAGCTCACATTCAAAACAAAATTGTGCATTGATTGACGGCACGTGTGAAATTTGCCAGGTAAAGTTCGAATGACGGTATTACAAATAGGCATACGGAGCGTAATAGGCATTGGTTCATATTTTATTTTTTAGCCTTGCAGAAAACATGTCTTCGTAGCTCAGGCATCAACGTCAAAAACCTTAATCGTAAACTAAACGTTTTTGATTCGATTCTTGGTGGCGGCGCGCGAGTCGATTTTTATTTTTTAAAACTGTTTAAATCATAACTATATTTTGCGTCTAATTCAATATAATAAATAATACGAAATTTGACTTAATCAAGATATCATATTTAAGCGCTACGACAGAGCAATGCCGGGCTGTCTGCTAGTATATATATAAAAAAATGAGAATTTGTGTTTACAAAATGAATGATTTCTAAACCTATATGCTAAGCGATTGTTGATCTGTAGGCTTGAAATTTGGTATATAAGGTATTCAGGATGTGAAAAACTTTTTAATAGGTTTTATTTTGGAAAAAGGGTTTCTAAAGGTCAAAAGGTTACATTGGTACGTAGGAGCTATTGGACGTATCTGTGTTTTCCAACTTTTGCACGATTGCGCAGACGTGAATGGTTCACCTTACAGAGTCAAGTGTAAGTTTAAAAACATCTTTTTTTAAAGAACGTGTAAATGTACTTGATTAACTGTTGTTAGGATTTTAGTTTCAATCTCAGTTCGAGTTTTGATTTTTTTTTTTTTACTTACTAGAAGTAATATATTTCGAAAAAAAAAACACAATACCCGTATGCTCCTGTCTCATTTTTTCTGTTATCCTTTTAAGTAATCAAATTTACCAAATTTCAACTATTAACAATTTCTTGATAATTATTTAACTCCAGACAACATCTGGTCTCCCTGCCTGCACATTATGTATGCTTAAAATAATATATCTATGCGTGGAATTCTAAATCGTACATGGTGGTTTTATAACCGTCAGGCAAAGTTGAATAATGTTGCCTTTCATGAAGGGCATATACACTGTTGTGTATGTTTTTTGTATCGTTATATGACGTCGTCTTAATCAGAATTTATGAGGTATGTATATTCCGATGTCAATCATTCGTAATAAAAAAAAAAAAGAAATGATTTTCGCTGTCCGTTCACTGCCTTCAAAACATAATTTGACAGATCTTAATATTCTGTCCGAATGTACTCCCATAGCAATATTAGAAAGGGGAAGATAACTCATTACTTTCCATAATTACCATTTCTCTGCCGATGGAGTAGAAATTTAAAGCAAAACACGTATTTCTCTCTCTGTCTCTCTCTCTCTCTCTCACACACACGCACCCACTCTCTCTCTCTCTCTCTCTCTCTCTCATGCACTCGCATAGAAACATGCACATTCACAATACGCACCTCCAACGCATTTTTTTTGTCTGTAAAACAAGTAGATAATAATATATGTTTTGACATGTTTGTATTTGAGCTTCTTTCTTTCTTGCTCTCCTTATCTCGCAAGTGAAATTGTATGTATGTGTGTTTGTGTGTGAATGTTTGTGCGTGTATGTTTTTAGTGTATATTTGTGTGTGTGTGTGTGTGTGTGTGTGTGTGTGTTTGTGTGTGTATGTTTCCGTACCAAAAAACTTTGTAAATTTTCAGATTACAGACTCGACATTTGACATAAGGGATATTGAGATTTGAAAAAAAAAAAATCTTTTTAATCGGTTTTCGGCCAACATTTTTCTGTAAAGGGGTCAACGTTAAACGATTTAAGCTTTAAAAACTCTACCAAACTCATCCGAGAATTTTGGGTCAAACCCATTAAAATTTTTGATTTACATAACTTAGACATTTATAAAAAAATGTTTTACTTTTAGTTAAACCCAAAACAATAAATGTTAAGGGTCAAACTTGTGGTTAAATATAAAAAAAAGATTGACTTCTGCCAAATTACTCAGACAATTTTGGTTTAAGCTTTTGGAGTTTTACATTAAGTGTATTCAGATAAAGGTAAGTTTTATAATCGGTTTTTGGCCGGACATTGGGCTGTCAAGAGGTAAAAGCTGTAAAGAGTTTCCCTTTGCGGTCTCTAGCAAAATACTCAGCAAATTGTGGGTCCTAATATTTGGCTTCCAAGAGGTCAAAGTTTGATGATTTGATCTTTTGCAGACTCTAACAAACTCCTCCGCCACTTTCGTTTCTAAACACTTGAAATTTTAGATGCGGCTCACCTAGACATGAATAACACTTTTTAACAAATAAATATATATGCACATAAATTTCTGATGAGTACATACGGCTCGAGCAAAGCCGGGTAAAACTTATAGAATATACAAGGGGCGTGTAATAAGTAATGCCCCTGGTCACTTCCTATAGCAGTAGAGCAACGGAACTTGCCACAGTTAGTAGTATTTCTCAACATAGGAACTACCCAGAGTTATGCATTTTTACCATCGTTTGGTGCAGCTCTGGATACCGTTTTTGTAGAATAGCCCAGGTTGGTCCTCCAACCCCGACGTGACTTCAGGAATCAAGGCTGCATCATCTGGGAAACGGTTTCCTTTTAAAAACAATTTCATAGAAGGAAAGATGTGAAAGTCAGATGGTGCAAGGTGAGGAGAATAGGGAGGATAGGTAATTTCATAGCCACACGCCCTTGCTTCTGATCTGGCGACATGCGAGTTGTGGACCGGGGCGTTGTCCTGCAGAAGGATGGTAACTTTGCTGATCTTGCCCCGTCTCTTTATTTTGATAGCTTCCCTTAATTTCCTCAAAAGTTAAGCATAATATGTCCCTGTAATAGTGGTACCCTTTGCCAGGAAATCTGTCATCACAACCTCGTCCTGGTCCCAGATGACTGTGAGCATGACTGGGGTTTTACTGGGGTTTTGTCTCTGGACCATAGGGATGGACCCATACTGTGTAATTAGTCTTTTGAAAAACTTGACTAATCTGCTTGGCACATGTCGAAATTCATCCTCGAGCACTCGACGTGTTCTCGCTTCTGGAATGGTGTGAGCAACCTGGAAATTTATCTGGTAGACATCCTATGCATATGCAATTGGTCATTGATGATAGTTTCCACAGACCCTGTACTAATCTTTACATCTTGGGCTATTTGTCGAAGAGTAATGCGCCGATCTCCCAAAATGGAAGCCTCATCAATTGAAGAAGAGGGGTGTCTAGGTCTGGGAGCTGTTTCCACAGACATCCGTCCATGTTTGAATTCACGATGCCAACGTTTTACAAGGTCATATGATGGGGCATTATCACCATAAGTTTCTTTCATTTTATCAAAAGTCTACTATGGTGCGCGTCCTTTAAAATACAAAAATCGGAATATTGCTGTACATTCAACAGGCTCAATTTCACACCTGACTCAGTTCAAACACCTGTACAACGGAAACCACCATTAGTTCAGAGCTGTAATACATAACGCTTAGAGGCATAAATCATTGCACATGCAAAATTTCAGCTAGATCAGGCAACCGGAAGAGGGTTAGGGGAATTACTTATTGCACGCCCCTTGTATATGTATATATATATGTATGTGTATATATATATATATATATATATATATATATATATATATATATATATATACATTTGTGTGTGCGTGTATAATTTTAAACTGTGGTTCAAAGTTTATAACAATTGGTATAAAAGAACCTATATTTTCAAAACAATGAAATATGCTATAATTTGCCTACATTTGTATATGTAGTGGCATTCAGGCCAGCTTCAGTTTTGATGCTGCAGTTCTCTTCTGTGTTGCCAGGCAACTAATACAAATTTCCTCCAAACTTCTGGCCTTGATACAGATTAGATGATAATAGCAAGGAGAGACTTGATTCGAATTATTGCTCATTTTCCCTCTATGATTTTCATATATAAAATAAATTCCTTGATTCTGGAGATATTCCAAATCGTAGGCTATATCCTTGAGACGAGATATATACAACTTGAGAAATAGTTTTATCATGTCTCCTCTTGCCCTTCTTTCCGATCATTTGAAACCATAGCAATTGGTTTTAGTGTCCCCTTCATTAACACCGGTTGTGTTTGGGAAATATCAGATACTTTGTTAATCATATGCAAGACTAAGGAAACAAATGGCTATAATTGAAAATAAATAAAAAATAAATCATTGCTGTAAAATGTGCCAAAAATATTCTGTTTGATGGATGTTCCAGCTTATGTGCAACCTCAAGTGAAAATGGTACATAGGCCACTTCATATTTAAGGTCAGTATATTTTCAAGGAGCCTTCATTTTGGTAGTTATAACATTACCCGCAAAATAGGTGGTAAATCTTTATATGCTTACATCTTCGGTTATATTGGACGAAATAACATACACATTTGCAGGCTGTTGTAGATTATTATGCTGTTCTATGGTTAAAATTTTATGACAGTTGGTACAAAAAGACTTATATTTTCAAACCCATTAAATATGCCCGAATTTGCCTACATAAATATATGTAGTGTTATGGAGGTAAAATTAAGTTTTACTGTTGTGGTTGTCTCCCCGTGGTCTTGCTATTTTACTAAAATATTCATGTATGCATGTCTATTTTTTCATATACCTTATTCAACGGGTGAACCTCCTTCCCATATTTTATTTAATTACTCTTAACCGCTGCTCTAATTTTCATGTGCCCTCCTCTATACGACCTCCTGATAAACATTTTTCACTAAATATTCTTTTACTTCTTTCAATCCTATATTCCTTTATTCTGGCATATAATAAGCTTTCTATATTTGTCCTTATATAGATTTGAATCCGGTTTTATTAGCAAGGGCCGTATCATTTCGGCTTCCATTAAGCGCGTGAAATAACGTTGAATTTAAACATTTGATTTTTTAAAATGTGTTTTTTCTTCAGTCAGAATGATCTAATGCATAAGAGCTTCATTGACCCACTTAATTACAATGAAATTGCTCAAAGATAAGAAACGAGTTTCTTAAAGGGACTGACAAAATTATTTACTATTATTTTTTATTTATTTTTATTATTTATTATTTAATTAAATACCTACAGACACTAGTGTTTCATCCTGTCGGGAATCTTCAGTGCAGGGTGTCACGATTAATACCAATCGAACGATTCGAACCCGGCAACACAAGTCATCTCTGGCTAGATTAGCGAAGACTGATACATCCTTCTACCATTAACCGGGTGAAATAACGTTGAATTTAAACATTTTATTGTTATTTTTTTTATTTCACACACACGCACACACACAAATCACACAACACACACACACATATATATATGCATAAATATATATATGCATGTATATATATGTATGTATGTATGTGTGTATATATATATATATAAAATAAAATAATACTTAAATAAGTTTTTTTTTAATTTTTATTTTTTATTTTATATTTTATTTTTTATTGTTTTATTTATTTATTTATTTTTTATTTATATTTCATTTATTCTTTATTTATTCTTCTTTTAGTTTCATCTAACAACTCTTGCTGACTTTTCTTAAGTGATGACCTGTGCATTTCAGTTGACCTATATTATTTTGTCCTATATATTTTTTCGCGAGTTTAACATTTCCTGTCTGGGTCATTTTGACTTTTTCCCCTTTACTTTATTTTATATTTAACTTTATCATCTTTTTTTTTTCTCTCCTCTTTCTCTTCCATGATCTTTGTTATTTATTTTTATGCCTCGGAAATAGAGTGAAAATCATATTTTATTTTTCTTTTATTAATATTATTGGAAACTTTTTTTTTTTTTCCTTGTACACATTTTTGTGAATTATTCCATGCATTTCTGCCTTTGGATTAGTATGTACCATTTTCTTACAATTACGGGATTTCCCAGGAGTTTACTTGTACCAATGGACATTCTTTTAACTTTCTTGAATTTTTACATTTGGATTTTACCGTCACTGGATTTTTTATCTTCCACTAGACTATCAATTCACGTGTAATCACCTTTTTCTTCACCATATTCCCTCTGTTTCACTTTTTTCGTTTTCAGGTAAGATCTTTGACTTACTTGTTGTTTCATCAAATACTTCTGCATGCAAAATCCGATCCCGCATTTTGCTAATTCCTACCCTCTGATAGAAGGGAAGTATTTCTTCGAAACTCCGCGGATTAAGGACTTTCAATTTATCTAGTGTTTCATTTTCAGATTAAATATGTTTTTAACTCTTTTCAAAGTGTTTTTTAACATATTTTATTAACTGTTTGCTCACACATATATATATATATGTATATATATATATATATATATATATATATATATATATATATATATATATATACACAAATGCAACTTTGGATCTGTGTGGATTCGTTTCTTATTGGCTGTGAAACGGTGAACAGATTTTCTTAAAAATTTTCAGAACTTGACTATGTAAGTATTGGAGTGATCTTAGTTTTTTTTTAATCAGAATACTGCCGTGTTTACGAATAATCGATAATCGAAAACCATTATTTGTATTCATCTATCATCGGTAAGCCATTTTTACTCATGTCGTGGTTTAACAACAATGGTAGAACAACGGGCTCTGAAAATTCTACTGTTGGTAAGGAATTTTAGTTTACATGATGTGATATGTACATTCAAACTCATCACGTAAATGTCTTTTGATTGTTTCTGCCTGAATATAATTATCTCCCTTTGTAATTCCAATATTTAACTGGATTTCAAATTTAGCGTTACTAACAAATTCAAACTAGTAATATTATTCCATTGCTGTTTCCTTTGAAATTATATATATATATATATATATATATATATATATATATATATCAACATTTCCAAGAATTCATAAACTACATTTATCATCCAAATGAGCGCTTTGACGATGATACTTACTACTTTTAGAAGGCGACCGATTAAAACATGTATATATTAGTGTTAAAAATCTTTATAAATATTATCTCTTAACCTTACCCTTCAACCCATTTTATTTTATTTTTTATTTTAATTTTCTTTACATTTTAAATTACTTTTGTAAGTATGGGGGCAAGTTCTTGTTGAAGCCTTTTTACACTATAATTGGAATGCCTTCAGTGCCAGTGACTTTATTGGAATCAAGGTTCTTGATTAGCTCGGGGGCCTCACGCACAGATAGCTGTATGTTACCTAACGTGTTCTGTGTTATAGGAGGAAATACGGGAAGTTGATGGATTTCGTTGCATAGGGTAGTATTAGCTGTTAGATTTGCCTTGTCTGATGCTGACGAGATGACCTTTGGTCCATTGATAATGGTTGGCGTTTTTTCTTCATATAAAAACCTCAAACGATGTTAGTGTGCATAGGGTTCCCAGGTATAAGTGATATCATTGGGGCTCACCTCTGTAGTGGGTTATCCTGCCGTATTTTTCTGAAATTTAAGGGGAACAGAAACATCAGTATATCCCTCAATTTTCAGAGGAATTCTAGTTAACAACACAACATACTGCAGCAGGAAACGTATGTAAAAAATTAAAACCGGTGGAGCGATTTATGTCAAAACTCAAAACCTTCTAAAAATTCTAGAATAATATCAATACACTCAAATGCTAAACATTACTCCTCCCCCCACACACACTCACCCGTTCCTGTCACTGAACCTTGAAAATACAACTTTGCTCGTACTCCACTTATTATTACTTAAATATATCTCCACATAAATCCTTACCAAGACAATTAAACATTCCTGGCGATGTGAGGAGGATTCCAGGATTATAGCTGGTTGCTCTCAAGTCATTATTTTTATGAATAGTTTAACCTAAGGATTCTTTATACGTTTTGGTGTTGGTTTCTATTATAGATGATGGCCCTTAGGTCATGTATTTTTTGGAAAATAATTTTATCAAGAATACTGAATAAGTTATATTTTCTTTTTCGATTATTGCTGATCGAACACTCGTAATCTATATTTTTTTTCATAAATAATTTTCTATCGATATTAATACGAAAGCGTGTGTGTTATTTATCTATTTTTTATGTCACACCCATATTCGAGCTGTTTTATTACTACGGGCTTCCGTTTCTTGAATTCAATAATATCACCAAGAAGTCATTTCACCCCAGCAATCTATTCTTTTTATAAATAATTTGGGGAAGCAGGAATCCGGAAGAGATTTCCAAAGTCTAGCAGTTCTGTGTGGAGGTATGACTTTGCTGCTAGTTGAGTTTGTCGGGGGTACAAGTGCTTGTATTTAGCTAGCACATCCACAATTAAAAAACAAACTTGTAGAACAGGTAGAGGGAGGCAACATTTCGGCGATGGGACAGAGGCTGAAGCTTAGATGACAGTTCAGGAATATCAGATTTGCGACTTTCTTTTGAACCTTGTCCAGAAGCGAGAGACTATCAAGTAGATGCAGCACCCCAAATGTGACAACGATACTCCATACATGGGCGAATTGTAGCCTTGTAAAGGTGCAGGATAATCTCAGGAGTGAGTAACGTTCTAGCATGGTAGATAGATAGATAGATAGATAGAGAGAGAGAGAGAGAGAGAGAGAGAGAGAGAGAGAGAGAGAGAGAGAGAGAGAGAGAAAAGGGCACACCTTCTTCGCAACCTTGGCAATTCTCTCGATGTATCTGTTCCAACTCATGTTCCCTGTGAACGTTAGGCCGCGGATTTTTAAAGAAGTACTTTCAAGTACGTAATGTATCTTTTGTCATAGCTATTGGTGGTTGAGAAGGTTTCTTGTAATTATTGAAGGAAACGCGTTTCGGCTTAACAGCATTGGACGATATCATCCATTTTTTAACTTATTTCATCAAGAATACTTAATAAGTTTTGTTTTTGGTTTCGATTATATCTGATACCACTCAAGTGATATATTTTTTTATCTTTGAAATCGCACCATTTTAATACAAAAATCATTAACTCTATAATTATGCATACGAAATATGCAACAATAAAACTGTTATATTTAAGCGGAAGTTACGACCAAGCTACGGCGGGTGGCCTGCTAGCTTAGATAAATATTTTTTGCAATTTTAACGAATACGCTAAAATAATATAAGAACAGCTCCATTTTATCTACAGAATGCCAACATCAATATATTATACATGGCTGACCTCGATGTGGAATTTCTACAGGTTCCGCTAGTATATATATATATATATATATATATATATATATATATATATATATATATATATATATATATATACGTGTGTGTATGTGCGCATGTCTGTTTGAATCCATTATTAATATAACACAATATGTATGCACACATATGAGGCCGTTTCTTAATGTGGACAGGGGGAGGGGGAAGGGAAAGGGGACCATCTCTCGAGAAGGTTGAAATGTGAGCTGGTAGCGAGAGCCTTTCCTGGTATATAGAGTTGCCCCTACATAGACTAGGTTGTCATTGCCACAAGGACAATGTTTTCTGATTGCAGCATCTGCCGGAACAGATCCTACACTGTTATCTTGTCACCGAGGCCGCGGAGGGCCAAACAAACAGAGGCACATATATCAACACTGGCTTATAGATTATTAACAAAATATTTAGATTTTAAACAAATTTTTGTAAAATTATATATAAAAAACAAAACAAAACTGTGTGTTAC
This sequence comes from Euprymna scolopes, assembly GCF_053919585.1. Classification (NCBI taxonomy): domain Eukaryota; kingdom Metazoa; phylum Mollusca; class Cephalopoda; order Sepiida; family Sepiolidae; genus Euprymna; species Euprymna scolopes. The sequence goes on from NC_136508.1 coordinate 102,145,357, forward strand.
TCTTCCACACAATTTTATGAACAGTCGTGAAAATGTCAATGATTAAATGGAAAAATGTGTAATACGCACTTTTAGGCCGTAATTATTTTTACATAATTTTTTTCAAATAAAACACATAGTTTATAGTAATTTTTTTCTTGGCTTTTTATTTTCTATATTTCTTTCTATTTCTATCGTAAAAAACACAAAGTAACCAGCCTTTTTCCCCTTCTTCAAACATTACACGTCAAGCGACACTTTGATGAAAGAGCATGGTATTAAATATCGAATTTATAATAAAATCGGGGAAGCACCTTTGCAAGTTTGGACATTCTAATTTTTAAAGTTATCGAGTTTTTTAATCACAAACAATGTTTTCTGATTTTTGACGGTTTCTTTGACATGTCAAGGTTATTTTATTATTATATATTTTCTTTTTATAAATCGTGAGGAGATGGGAGATAGCGGAAGCACATACTAACGTAAAACTATCCTAGTGTTGCACCGGTTAAAGACAAAACAGAACTTAATGAAAAAAATTAAGACCCACGTTTTTTTTTTCTTTCTAAGAAAAGATTAACAAAATGTTGAATTTCTGTATATCCGTGCAGTCAGGGAAGTATAACAGGAAGGGAATTGAAAAAATCTAGTAGTTCGACGGAGGTAATTATTAAAATAGAAATCTTTCTGGTGTTTAGAGACCTCCACACTAAAGGGATTATATTTTGTTGCTAACCTGGTTCGTCGTCTAGCACAAGTTCAACGAATTCATCAGAGCACATTTAATTAAAATGCTTGTAAAACAGGAACAGAGATGAAACATTGCGGCGATAAACAAAAGGCATTGTGGCTAATTTGTACAAAGCAGAACCTATTAGATTGAAAAATCATATTTAGATCGAGAAAGGCTAGCGATAGATGCACTAACCCATAATTGGCAACAATATTCCATGCAAAGGTGAGTGGTCGCTTTGTAGAAGTACAGGAAACGCTCAACTGTGAATAGGCTTCTGGCTATATAGAGGGAACACACTTTCTTTGAAGCACCTGTTGTTCTTGGTAAGGGGGGGTAAAAGATCCAACGCGTATTTTAATAATTTCAGGGCACCACGTATCATTCCTATGTCCAGCAATTCCCTTCGTTTCTCATAAATTATAAACAAAAGATATCCGGAGACAAGTGTTCCCCTAAAAACACTGGCTTTGATGAAGGGGTGACTAAATCTTGCGGCTTTGGTATCAAATGATACCAACCAACAGCAAAGGTTGGCCTGCTGAAGTTTTGCCGCTTAAGTGTGAAGTTCACTTTCTTTTTTTTGTTGTTTATCTCTCTTGTGGCCTACCAGGTCACTAATATATATATATATATATATATATATATATATATATATATATACATACATATATATTCATATACATATACATACATACACACACACACACATATATATATATATATATATATATATATATATATACTTCTGTAAATTTGTTTTAGTGTGTGTATTTTGATATTAATACAAAAACGCTTTTTTCTTTTATTAAAGGAAATAGGACTGTGTAATTTATGGAATTTGGAACTGCATTCTTTTGAAAATGTCTTTTAATTAATTGCCAATTATTTTTTTTGGATTTTATCATGAGATAATAATGTTTAGTTAACTATTGCGTGTAATTATATTAATGCAGATATTCTACACAGTTTATACTGGCGTAATATTTGCGTGAAAAATTTAGAGTAAACATAAACTTGCTTCTATATACATTTATATATATATATATATATATATATATATAACTACTTAATTTACTCACATAAAATTGATATACGAACATATAAATGTATGCGTAAACTTTTAGTATTTACTTCAAAAGTGCTCAATACGTAGGTAGAGATAGTTAGTAAGTTATAAAATGTATATGGCGATTAAGCTACACTAAATATTACGCGTTTCATCCCCTCTAGGTTTCTTCAGGCTTATGCGCAAATTCTGTGGTTGTTTATCCTTTTTATATGCGCATCTTCTGTTAATCCATCTAAATATTAATTCAACTGAGTTTGTCATCTGACATCCTAGGTTGGTAGAATCCATGCTGACTTATTTATTCTCTAAATGTTTTTCACCCATAAATGCAGGAGTAGCCATCTTCCCACCGGAGTACAACACACTTGGAGTCATGGGTGCTTTTGCTGTTAGAATAATAATTTATTCATTTTAGGCAAGCCAAGAACACAATACATGAATTATATGACAGGAGCAGCATAAGTGATTAATAACAGATGCGTGTTAAACACAAGCCATTCCTTTAGATCATAAACTTAATTCATATACTTAATTTGTTAAATAAGTCCTTGCAGCACGTTCTGGACCTATCTGATAAAATTAAACATTAAATCATAGTCGCCCTCAAGTAATCGATGGACCGAAAACACAAACGACCTGAATTACCCCCCTGTAAACATCCTAAAACGTTTATATATATTTGATACACCCACTTTACTTTATTCTCATAATCAATCAAAGTAATTCAATTGATTTTGTCGTCTGACACCTTTGTACCTCTCAGGTTTCTCTGTTTCTGACAGCTTGACTGCGAGCTTCTCTTTTGCAGACTTGGTCATGCTGGCATGTGAACTTAAAAAGGTGAATGCCACTAGTTCCTGGGTCAGATACCAGCGGTGGTTGTTCATTTTCTTTAGAGCAGAGGTTGCCAGTTCGTAGTCATACTGCTTGTATTGCAGCAAGTTCTTCATAAGCTGGAGGTCATGGATAGGTGCATCAGCTGCAGATTTGGTGGTCACCCAGTGGCTGGTGTGGAATAAGGCAAAGAACATGTTCATCCTCTCCAGGTTGAAGATAGAGTCCGTGTTGTATTTTAGTTCCTTGGAAAACATGAGCATCTTCATACAGTAAATGTTCCTGGCCATCAAGCGAGCTTGGTGAATTGCACCTTGCTTGGCCCAGTGGATACATCGAGGAGGTGCATCACCAAGCAGGATCAGACACAGCTCTGCCACCTCTCTGTAATCTGCCCTCGGATTTGCTTCCTCCAAGAAATTGCTTAAGACTGCAATTGTGCTTGTCTTCTTCTGTTTCAAGTCTTGTTCAACTACGTCCAGACCCCTTGGGCAGTCCTTAACCAACTTGTCCCACTTCTCTTTCACATTGCTGAACATTGGGTTGTCAGGACGCTTGTCCTTGCTGAACGCAGTTACCCATACACTTCCAATTATTACCTCTGATATGTGAAGGCGACAGCGAAGTAGAATACCGTTTTACCTAGTTTTTCTTCAATAAGCTTCGCTGCACCGTTGTTGATGCCACTGTTGCTTTCTCTGGTATCAAAAATGTTGTCTGTGAGACCCCATACTTCTATCAGTTCCAATGTAGAATTACGCTGTTGGATTCCTGTGGAACTTTCTATGAAGGGCATCCCAAGCAGCTTCCCTTCTTCATTCTGTGGAGTACCAGAGATGAGCACTGCAAGATTTTCCACTGGGTATCTTTCACCAAGAACATCCCGTAGACTTTTTCCATCCCAGTGTAATGTGCAGTAATCTGGCGGATTTTCCTTGAAGTTATTCATGTAACTTTGGCACAAGTTATGACGAGTGTTTATCCTATTTCGTCTTGTAGTAGAGGCTGATATAACATAGTCATCTAGTTCTGCGCCTTCTGCCTTCAACACTGCACACACCATGGCTGTAGTCTGGTTGTCAGAGAGTGACAACCGATCTGCAGTGCTACAGATCTCTTCACTGGTCATAACTGAGTGTGGAAAGTGTAAGGTTATCGTACTTGATTTTGATGAACAGTTTGGTGTTGTCTCAGTGTATTCTGAACCCTCACTAGTACCAAGGCCTTGACTGTTCTCTGGGTCTTCATCACTTGAATTTTCCCAACTTCTGCTGTTGCAGCAGTCACTGATGATAACATCCTCTCTTCTATTTCTTCTCGGAAGCTTTTCTCTCTAGACTTCTTCTCAAACACCTTATCATGACCTGACATGTGTGCCAGGCGAGTGGTCTGTTGGTGCAAGTAGAAATTGACGTCCTCTTCCTTGGTCTCCTTTGTGAGCAGCCTGTTGCTTCTTATCTCCTCCACAACATTCTTTGCTCCAATATCAAACAACTTGTCTAAGTCCTTCAGAAAGTTAGCTCGTTTCTCTTCCTCTGGTTTTTTATTTCTTCCCTTGTTACCTGGCGATTAGTAGGAAGTTGAGAGCCCCTGATGCTGGAGCTGGGTTGCCCAATGAGATACACATCACTGAATGACCTTGTGGCAGGAGTTGCCACCTTTCTTCTCTTTTCAGTTGGTTCATCCCGTTCACTTGTATTGCTGACCACTTTCCCACAGCGTAATTGTCTTCCAGATGCCACGTTGTCAGCAGTTCACAAATTTTAACAAATAAGCTTGTTGATGCCACTGTTGCTTTCTCTGGTATCAAAAATGTTGTCTGTGAGACCCCATACTTCTATCAGTTCCAATGTAGAATTACGCTGTTGGATTCCTGTGGAACTTTCTATGAAGGGCATCCCAAGCAGCTTCCCTTCTTCATACTGTGGAGTACCAGAGATGAGCACTGCAAGATTTTCCACTGGGTATCTTTCACCAAGAACATCCCGTAGACGTTTTTCAAAGTAATAAAAGTGTTCGTATGCTTGCTACCATATGCGGGAAAATTTTATTAGCTTTCATTTGGTACAACTTTCAATGCTATAACGTCAACCGCTGGAAAGCTACAATGAAAAAAAGGACATAATATCCCACGTTTTGCAGCGTTTTTGAAAAACGTCAACAATAAAATTGCATGGCTCTTGAGGCAGGCATAGCCAAGGTCCAGGATCAAAATAACTGGTATATTTAGCTAATTTAGACCTTGAAGAATTGGAATAATTTCAGTTTCAGAGGTCCAGTGGTTCAGTGGGGAAGATGTGGCTGGTTACCTTTAATGCATCCAAAACCAAACTCCTATCCTTACATCATCAACGCTCTGATCCCCATCTGGCATCAATTGTGATGGATGGCTCTCGTCTGGGTGAGGCCCCGTGTTTTGACAAGCTTCTAGGGTTGACCTTTACTCCTGATCTGAAATGGAACACGTACATCCAGTCTGTTGCCAAGGTTGCTGGAAAGATGGTGGGATCCTTCTACCGCTCCAGAAGATATCTGATCTGAAATGGAACACGTACATCAAGTCTGTTGCCAAAGTCGCTGGAAAGATGGTGGGATCCTTCTACCGCTCCAGAAGATATCTCACTACGGATGCAATTCTCTATCTATATAAAAGCCAAGTACGTCCAAGGATGGAGTACTGTTGCCATATCTGGGCGGGAGCTGCTAAGGTAGCCTATCCTGCCTTGACAGAGTACAAAATAGACTTCGTGGCTTAGTGGGGGATGCCCTTTTCTCTACCCTGCAACCTCTCTCCCACAGAAGAGATATTGCGGGCCTGTCCTTGTTTTATCTTTATTTCCATGGCAGATGTTCGTCTGAACTCCAATCTCTGGTCCCCCCTCGCCAATCTTTCACGAAAAACACCCGTCTAGCTGAATCCACTGTGAAAAATTTCCCCCACTCTATATCTTTGCCTAAATCAAAACGCAGATTCCATGAACAAAGCTTCTTTCTTAGAACTGCACGCCTGTGGAACTCTGTTCCGTCTGCCTGCTTCGCTCCGGACTACAACTTGGTTGTCTTCAAGTCCAATGTTAACAAATTCCTTATGAACCGCCCCTTTAAGTAAACATTTCAGCAGATCTCCTCACTAACGTAATGTACTTGCAATAACCCTTATCCCTGAGTGGCTTCCGGGCCTTGATAAGTGGTGATCACTGTGTAAAAAAAAATATATATATATATATTAACATACATAACTATATATTAATCGCCGCACATATTACGATTATTCCTCCGTACTATTAGTTTCATTGGAACGTTGAGAATGCAAACAGCCGTGTTAAGGGTACTTAATATAACGAATAGCTAACACATATCAAAGCAAGATATACAACTCAATTATATATGTATGTAAGTTACACAGATGGAGTTCCATTTTAGTGTAAAGATTTTTATAATAAGATTGAAATGTACGAACTACCTTCACTATCTTTCCAGACCTTTTTGGTTTTGGTCATTAAAATTATCGTAAATTCTTGAAAACTCATTCTATTATTGCTAAACTTATCTTGAGATAACAGACCAATTTTTATGATTTCAGGTTCAAATAAACAACTACAGTATTACCAGAGATAACAAGGAAAGCATTGCGTTTGTAAATCATGATTAAAAGTGTGAGAGGAGTAAGGATGTTAGTACACCAAGATTGATCGGGCAAATAAAGTATTTCATTATAAAGGGCTGTCGTATGTCTATAGAGACAATAAGGGCAGGGTTTTATGTAGGTTTGCGAAAAATGTGGATGTTCCATTCTTGTAACAGCCAATTTGACCAAGATGGGCATCGAGAGAGAGAGAGAGTATCAGTAATTTCTTCCCTGGAACTGCTAGACTTTGGAATTCCCTTCCGTGTCCCTGTTTCCCAAACCGTCCTGACATGCAGAAGTTCAAGTGTAACGTGGACCGATATTTTGCTGCCCAATTCGCTACATAGTACCAATGTTGCTTATGTCCCTGGTATTAGCCTTCTACAACAAAGTGCAATGTTTCTTATTTGGTGTGAAAATATAATATAAAAAATGCTCGACGTATAAAATGCGGATATGACAGGGCACATACGAAATAATTTTTTCTAATTACACCACCATTTTAAATGTAACCTCAAGGCGTTAAGACCGCACAATTGTGAAGCTAGACATATTAAATAAATAATGTTATAGTTTAGATCTGGCTTACCGTGACTTTCGATTATGCCTTTTTCTCATTTTTTCTCTTTTAGCAAGTTATAAGGCAATTTAGGAAATGAAAGAGTCATTGACACGTGCACATATAGCATCAACATGTGTTACCTTCTATTTTTTTATAATTACGCCATGCACTTACGAGTTAATTGAAGCTCTCTTTTTTATTTTTAAATATTGTTACATTCTTTTCATATAATTAAGTCGTTGTCTTAAACTGCTAATTGTAGTTTTCCCCTGTTCCAATGTTTTTGCCCTACAGCCTTTTATATAGGCCATATCTTGAGGAACCTCATTTTATTTCTCTCTCACTGTTGTTGACCCTGCGTTAGCTCAATTGAGTTTTTTGCCATCTTTATTTTCCTTTAGTGATCATTATTTTTAGTTGGCAGGTCAGTTTGTTTCCTCTCTCCCAGTACTCTGAGGGTACAGCACACGTGCTATTGCACCGTTGCGTCTCATTTTTCATTGGAGGTGAATCAGATTGAAAGTTAATGTTTATTTATTGAATTTATATTCATTTTTCTTGATAATTTAATTTATAAAAATAAGTTTGTATACATCATATCTATTAAAACGTTGACACAAACTAGTGTATCCTGTGGGTACTTTTAAAAAAAGTTTCATTTATTCAAATTTTAATATATTCCTTAGTTTTATATTCTAGCTTATTGTATTACATTATACAAATATCAACTACTTACAGGTGATTAAAATTTTTTCGACAGAGTCTGCAGATATGGCCTAAACCAGCAGGATAACTATATTTTGTAAAATAATGACATCATAAATATTTTCTCATGGTGTATGAACACTCCATAAGACTAAACATGTAAGGAACACTTAAGTGAATTAGACTCATAAATAGGCCATACATTTTAAAACTTATTGAATAGATTTCTTTTCTTTCTATTTCTTCTGTTTTTTTTTTTATTATTAAACGTCGTAATTGAACTATGTATTTTTATCTAACTGTAACGCCTCCTTCGAGGAGGTGTTTAAGAGTCCCGTTTCTCTGGATTCTCAGCATGTGTCGTCTAGACTCCTCTGAGGCTGTTACATGAATTCTGGTATGCTGAAAGCGAATATCGAAGCAGCAGGAATGAAGAAAGACAAACGATGTTAGTCTATCTACAAAGGCTTAATTCTCATAAAACTATGTACAAAATGTTTTTACAATTCTCATTAAGATTTTGTAAATTCTTTTCAAAGTCTCAGCTCTCTTCACAGACAGCGACCGACGGATGGATGAGGTGGGGAGGGGTCCTCCCGCCAGGGAACGACGAGTTAATACGATCTGTTCTCCCGAATTCAACGAATTATTAAACGTCGTAATTGAACTATGTATTTTTATCTAACTGTAACGCCTCCTTCGAGGAGGTGTTTAAGAGTCCCGTTTCTCTGGATTCTCAGCATGTGTCGTCTAGACTCCTCTGAGGCTGTTACATGAATTCTGGTATGCTGAAAGCGAATATCGAAGCAGCAGGAATGAAGAAAGACAAAAGATTTTAGTCTATCTACAAAGGCTTAATTCTCATAAAACTATGTACAAAATGTTTTTACAATTCTCATTAAGATTTTGTAAATTCTTTTCAAAGTCTCAACTCTCTTCACAGACAGCGACCGACGGATGGATGAGGTGGGGAGGGGTCCTCCCGCCAGGGAACGACGAGTTAATACGATCTGTTCTCCCGAATTCAACGAATTATTAAACGTCGTAATTGAACTATGTATTTTTATCTAACTGTAACGCCTCCTTCGAGGAGGTGTTTAAGAGTCCCGTTTCTCTGGATTCTCAGCATGTGTCGTCTAGACTCCTCTGAGGCTGTTACATGAATTCTGGTATGCTGAAAGCGAATATCGAAGCAGCAGGAATGAAGAAAGACAAACGATGTTAGTCTATCTACAAAGGCTTAATTCTCATAAAACTATGTACAAAATGTTTTTACAATTCTCATTAAGATTTTGTAAATTCTTTTCAAAGTCTCAACTCTCTTCACAGACAGCGACCGACGGAGTGATGAGGTGGGGAGGGGTCCTCCCGCCAGGGAACGGCGAGTTAATACGATCTGTTCTCCCGAATTCAACGAGCTATCTGTTTAATTTTAGAGCGCATCGACCCGATGTGGGTGGGGTGGAAGTCTACACAGCCAATCAAATCACGCTAAGCCCCAACGATCTGAGACCCCATTCATGACTAAAAATCACATAACCGCGAGGTCATCAACCATCACTCAGCCAGTACAATATGTTCGTCTCACCTTCTCGCATTTCCTGTTCCCAAATAACAAAATATCTCAGGTTTTCCAATCCGCCCCCCCAAAACAAATATATTAATTTTTACAGTGAATAAAAATATATCTATATTTATCTTATCTATCTTAAATCCTTGGGTTATCAGGCGTCACCCGGTAATACACAGCTGCCTCAGCGTAGTTCTAACGCTCCTCAATGGGGGATTACGTTACATTAACTGATAACTCTCTTTTCCTTTCTATCGCATTGTTTTAACATTTAACATCGTAATTGATACATGTATTTGAATGCTTACTAAAACTCACCATTTTTCTTGGTGTCCCACTGTTATTACCATCGCTTAACAAGTGCAGCATAATCAATTACCGAAGTTAAGCAACTTAACGACTGGTCTGTGACAGGTGGGTGACTAATTTGGAAATTTCAGACGATGTATGTATGAGTACATCGATAACTTCCTGCAATAGTTGAAAAAACTTTACGTCGTTATCTCCCCTAAAGGGCGTATACATATGACTGGGAAACGCTTCTGAATTTAATGGATCTTTCTCCTTTTGAAGAAGCTGGTAAAACCTGCATAAGGTTGGTGCAATTTCCATTATTCCGTTAATTAATTCATGCAGTTAAAAAAGCTTAGTAAAATATGTCCTTTCCTGTTTCTTCCACTGTGTGTACCATTTAATCTCATAATTGAGATATGGATTTAATTTAAAACCTCTTTTTCTTCGTATAAAATTTATACTACCCTGAACCCTCCAAGATACTAATACGGTTTAATCATGGACTTTTGAACACTCAGGTGTTGAATAATAAATTGAATATTCGATTGAATAATCAGGTTGAATTAAGTTCAATTGCCGTTAACGAACTCATATTTGCCATCAGGATAATAACCACACTCAGGGCTGATTTTTAGCTGATTGAAGTATCAATGACTGAATAATTTGGCAGAATTACGTGATTAGCACGGGTCAAGGAAATGACGACAATTGAACAAGTAACACAACGCCAAAGAAATGATAATATTGTAATAAACTGTTTCGTACAGAGTTCAAGCGGAACTGAGGCAGATCTGCTATAATAAGCCTTAACGATTTGTATATGCGTTCTTTGTCAATACGAATGATTTTTGTGTTACTTAAGTCGAGTCACATACATCTGCGCACTGATTAGTCCTCAATATATCGGAGTCTTCATTGCACTGTAGAGAGTTTACTTCTTATATAATTACATAAGTGAAAGATTTAAGTGCAAATGTCAAGTTCATATCCATCAGTGCTGCTTTAAAAATAGACATTCATTTTTAATGCGCCCTTGCCATATAAAAAAAAAACATACCGTATATTTTTATATCATGGCCGTTTCGGTTTGTGTCGTGATAAATCTGCTCAAATACACTTGTGATGTTTGGCTGGATAAAGTGTTAATTTTGGTCAATATCGCATGTTCCTTATTCTACTGGATTCTTAGGATTATCGATTATCGAAACTTATCGAGAACATTCCGACAAAAAAGTATATCAAATAACTCTGCCAGAACGTACATTTGTGTGAAATCACAAAAACAACGTTGCGGTTCTTTATGAGTTCATGCGAAACGAACTATCAAACACACACACACACACACACACACACACACAAAGTCCATTTTATATGAAAATGGACAGATAGATATATAGATAAATAGACATATGGATAGATATTTAGCTACGCCTTAGCATAACGTGACTAAATAGTGTTTATTTCTTAATAGTATTTTCTTCTAACAAACGGGTATTTACTCTGTATTTACGCGTTATTTTATGCACGTAATAAACAAATTATGTTTTATTTATTTAAGACTAGCGGGTGAGCCCGGCGTTTACCGGGTATCTGGAGGTGTAAGAGAAAAAAAAAGTGTTCGAAGGAAGGTAGACTCGAACCAAAATCCTTGGGGCTAAGGCGGAAAAAAAGAGTCTGATACGTTACCGCGACGCTGTACGGATAGAGAAGCAAAATCAGGTGAAATTTAACGTTTAAAAAACCAGGTGGTTGAACAAAAAGTCAACGTGTGGTTTTCTAGGTCAAACCTCACGCCATATTAGTAGAGGAATAAAATCACAGCGCGCATTTTGTAACATAAGAGTCGCTTATATAAAAGATACAGACGACGTCGTTTCGTAAATCGGACATATTATAATCTAGACAGTATATAAAAAGTTCTAAGAAACAGTGCGACACCACCAAGAAGACTTTGGCGGACATACGAAATAAATGCACACACACACGCTCACATTTTCACGTTTATACTATAGGGTGCAGCAATTTGAAAATAATCATGAAGAGAACAAAAAGTGTTTAATAAAATTAGGCATTATGTGCAAAAGATTAAGATTCTTTCCTGTAACAACCAAAAAAACAACATCTTAATAATAAAGTGCATCTCTACCGATCTTTTAAATTCATCATAATGCGAAAGTCTGCTGCAAAAAGGTGGGCTCTCTCTATCGTTCTTGAAATTACCCACGTCGGAGGACATAAGTTTTCTTATTTTTATAAAGATATTATTCGCTCATGCGTGGGTTATTGTTACCGCACCAGGGTGTATACATGCACCACTAATCCATCCAATTTAAAAGGAGACACCATCTGATTGATCAGGCACTAATCACCGATCTCTAATATCTGTCGCATCGCCTCAATGTCGTGTCCTTTTGTCTGTTTTACAATTATTTTAATGGAATATGTGCTGCTGTACTAATACCACTTGTGTTCTTACGAATTACTCCCCACGGACTAAGGCTGATGTTGTCAGTAAATGGCAAAAAGCCTTCTACTTTCATATTTTTTTATATATGACTGCTAGAGATTGAAATACTTACTTCACTTCGTATAGTAATCTGCTCAAATTCAAATGTCGTTCGAAAAAAAAAACACTCGCTCTTAAAGAGTAGTAAGAATGATTTTTTTTGTTTTCTGACTCTGC
>NC_136508.1:102164916-102169916 GCF_053919585.1 Euprymna scolopes
TTGTATATACATTTCCATATATATATGCATATATATACATATATACACTTGTGCCCGATATTATTCATACCCCTCGGATCTTTGAGATTTCTATAAGAATACTGCTCAAACCAGAAGGTAGACAATATTAAAGGGAGTTCAAACAATAAATCAAGCATAAGCATTTAATTTAAACTCAACAAATAAATAAATTATGCAAGTTTGAAACAGTATACAAAGAAAAACAATAATGGCACTAGTTCAAAATTATTCATACCTCTCTCACTAATAGTCAATAGCATGCCGTTTATTCTTAATAACTGCCTGTAACCGTTTTGGATATTTATCAACAAGGTTTTTACAAGCATCAACACTGATTTTTGACCATTCTTCAATGCAGTAGTTCTCCAAATCCCTCAAATTTCTAGGTTTCCGCTTTTTGACCTCAGTTTTCAATATGTGCCAGAGGTTTTCGATAGGGTTCAGGTCGGGACTCTGGCTAGGCCATTCCAAAACATTAATTTGATTATCCTCAAACCATTTCTTGACTATTTTGGCAGTATGTTTTGGATCATTATCCTGTTGAAGGACCCAGTTTGGTCCTAAATGGAGCTTCTCCGCATCCTGTCTAATGTTTTTCTGGAGTATCTCCAAATATTGCTCCTTCTTCATGGTTCCATCTATCTTGACCAAACTACCTGGACCACTAGCCGAAAAGGAGCCCCAAAACATTAGGCTACCACCACCATGTTTCACCGTGGGTATGGTGTTCTTTGGGTTGTAAGCTTCTCCTTTCTTCCTCCAAACGTAAGAAGCATCCATATGGCCAAACAATTCAATTTTTGTTTCGTCAGTCCACAAAATACTTGAGAAAACGGACTCTGGAGAATTCACATGGGTTCTAGCAAACTTTAGACGTGCTACAATGTGTTTTCCGGTGTGCAATGGAATCCTTCTTGGTCTTCTTCCTTTCAGACCATTTTCATGCAGAGTCCTTTGCAATGTTTGCCTTGATATTTTTATGCCAGAAAACTCCAGATTTTCTAAAATGTCTTAAGTAGTGGTGGTTGGATTTGCATTAACACTTCTTACAATATTCCTGGTGGCTCTAGCAGACATTTTCCTTTTCCTTCCTCTACCAATCAAGTTGTTTGTTGTGTGGTGGCTCTGGAATTTTTTGATGATGCTCTGTACTGTTGCTGTAGGGACCTCAAATTTCTTGGAAATTGACTTGTAACCTAAACCATCCTTATGTGAATTCACAATTTTAGTACTAAGATCATTACTAAGCTCTTTTTTCTTCCCCATTCTAATAATTTTTATTCTTTTATTGGTTTTCAGTTGATATCATTTTAATTTCTGAAAAATGCAAAAAACGAAATGAAATTAATCAAAGGTTGTATAAAAGCATTCAAAATAAGAATCAAACAGGAAACAAACAGTCAGAAACTCGATTAATACTGAAAAAATAAGGGGGTATGATTATTTTTGAACATTGCAGATTTTATAAATAGCTGTATATTTCTTTTATTACAAGTATCCCGAGATTTTAAAATGACGAAAATGATCAGAAGAGGTTTATTAAGAATATGTATCAATATGGACGTAAACAATAAATTCTTACAAAGTTACACCTAATAAACTCAATTTTCAAGGGGGGTATGAATAATATCGGGCACAAGTGTAGATGTATATATATGTACATAAGCTGTATATATGTATATGTATTTGTATGTATATGTATTTGTATGTATATATATATATATATATATATATATATATATATATATATATATATATATGTAGCACTACCCCCCAGAAATATATATATATATATATATATATATATATATATATGTGGGGGGGTGTATGTGTGGGGGGGGTGTAAGAGAGAGATAATATGATTCTCTCATTGTACATAAATGTTGTAAATTCCTTTCATAATTTTGCATAGTTTTCCTAAAATGCAATCTCATATAACCCTGCTCTTCCGAAGCAGCAACCTCGTTACCGTATGAACTTTCTGCACTTAATGTTTATGAAAGTGAATTATCTTACATTAATACAATTAACATTGTCGTTACCGACCAGCATTAAAATGATTTGTTGTTACACAAGAATTGATCCAACTCCATCAGCAAAATAAATACACAGCTACTATCACACCAGCATATAAAATCGATTGTTAAACTAAATCAAATATATTTATCAATTGATCTTAGTTACAGCCATTCTCCTAAGTTTGTTATTATTCTCTCACCGATTATATAATAGCTGTGGAAATATTGGCATTTTCGTAACAGGTGCACAGTTCACCTCTCTATGTCAATTATCATTGGTATTGTCTAGAAATTGTAAGCTTTTCGTTGTCATAATATTTTGATTAAGGGTGACTTTCCGACACCCCCTTTATACTTCTTGGTTATTATTTGAGATCGTGTTACTTGGTGAAATGTCGGTTCATTGGTTTTCTGGCAGTTTTATTTGATATAATTTATTGCTTATCGTTCGTTGATTTTGTAGATTGGTTTCTGTTTAATTCCTATGAACTTGTGAATTTACTATGATTTTTCTCTCCTAATTCTAACTTTTGTGGTTCTGATTAACGTTAGGTATTACTGTGGATTAATTTCCGCTTTCAAACGTTTTTATTATGATTTTATTGATAATCAATGTATCTTTAATCCTGCCTTAGTCATCAGAGTGTTCCAAACAAGTTATCTCTTAGGGGGTGTTAATACTCCAATAAACATGTACATATTTTAGTATTTTAAAGTATGTAATTGCTGGATGCCCTGGCTAACTACAAGTCCTTGTGCCCTCTTAACGTAAATAGCCCCAACAAACACGACAGACAGCAAAGTCCCACTCCTGCACAGTAGAGATCCCTAGACGTAAGAAAGTCCTCTACTTCAAGAGTTTCTTCCCCAATGGTGTGAGTTTTGTGACTAAGCAAACAATTAACCCGGAAAATTAATATGCGCACTGTAACACTCACGTGTGTGTGTGTGTGTGTGTGTGTGTGTGTGTGTGTGTGTTTTCTGACGGTTCCAAATCTGTTCAGATCAAACGGATGATTCTGGTAAACCCCACTATATAAAACCCGAACTAACATAATAATAATCCCTGATCGAATCCTAACCGCTAACTTTTAATAATCAGGATTCAAAATACCAACTATATCATAGCATCATAGTCAATTGGTTATTTACAAATATATAAGATTTGAAGTATAAAAATCTGTAATAATATGGCAGAATTCAATTGTACATAACTTGAAGTGAGATTTATTAATAAAAAATCACGATTATTACTTATTTTTTATTTATGAATATAATCCCATGTATCGCCTCCGTCTAAATTTTGATTTCAATGTTACGTAGGTTTTTTCATGTCTTTATGGACTGTGCCATGTATTTATGGACTGTAGCTTGTAAATATTATGAATATTATAAGTGTGTACTCACGAAATGTGTTCTCACCAGTCACCATCAGGTATTGGCTTTTGACAATAAAGAGTAGTATTACCTGGAGGCTGAGTGACATCGATCCCCCATAGTTTCAGCATTCTAAATCATCTATCGATAACCATTAAAGCATTTTGATTTAACCCAACATGCTTTTATCCTGCATTTGACGCTAGCAAATCCCAATAGAATTTATATTATTTTAATTGCAATTCATTATTGGGATGAGTATTGCTTCATTAATTTTATTGATTAGAGTTCATATCCGTCGCGGTTACCACCTAACGAAGCCAAGAGGAATAGCTGACCGAAACGTCGTGAAACAACGAAGGAAAAGATGAGGTCGGCAATAAATATAATTAATAAACCAATAGAATTATTTTGAATTGAAATTGCATTTAACCTCTTCAACGTTCTAGTATACTTCGCATCCTTAAAGATGGTGGGTTCTTACTGCCTCCCCCTCTCAGTCTTTGTATTGTCTTTGAATTAGTAAGGGTTGTTTATATAATAGCAGCCTCTATTGATGATGTCACATGCGCGTGATCTAAATAAGAGTTATTTTTAAAGTGGAGTGATTAGTTATTAGACGTCTAGCCGCTGCTAATGTCTTTGCTTTGTGTTATCCTCCTTCTGGAAGTTTTTTAATCCGTTTAACGTTATTATCTTGATGTTAATCTGGTGTATTATTTCTCGCAATTAATTAACGATTTCCAAGTATGTTTGATGCTGGTGCACCAACTCGATCGTCTCTGTTTGAAGTACATATGACATCATCACGTCCCATCCATTCATCCTAGAGGATCATAGGCCGTCCACAACATCTGTAGATGCTTTTGTAGAGAGGAGTTCTTGGCGAGGCTGCCGGACCCACGCCCAACGTTCTCAGAGGGTACATACAGTGCGTTATCTTTCCAAATGGTCACCCATTTGGTAGTTGCCAGGTTCAACGTTGCTTAATTTCGGTGATCTGGCCATAACCGGAGAGTCAACGTGATTCTGTCGTACACATGATCACGTTGAACCACCAATTGTCCTAACATCACCAAAGTTAAGCAACGCTTATCCTAGGCAGAAGCAAATGAGTTACAATTGAGATATATAGGCGCTATATGTCGACAGCTCCCTGCAAATAAGTGGAAAATAACAAATCTAATCTCTTTGATTCTTTCGCCTTCAGATAAACTGGTTGATCCCGTCTTGGAAAAAATGGCATATCTTAACTGCGGGAACGATGAATTTTACGATTTTACAGTAATTTCTGAAAACCTTGTTGCTAATTATAAGGCTTAGTATTCGTACTTGGATAACAGTGTGTCCATTTCTCCCAGAAAGATTTGTGACTCTTTTTTTTTTACAGTATAGTGTGCGTCTTAAGTATTTTTCACAGTTCGCGGTCGGAAAATTTTAGGGAATAAGTACTATACTATTTCCACACTAAAGAAAGAAGACAAGTTCTTCGAGGCTTTTTTTTACACAGTGATCACCACTTATCAAGGCCCGGAAGCCACTCAGGGATAAGGGTTATTGCAAGTACATTACGTTAGTATGGAG
>NC_136508.1:102174916-102224916 GCF_053919585.1 Euprymna scolopes
GGAGGCAAAAGTTTTCATTTCTATTCCGCATATTTTTTATGAGTTAATTCACTTTCGGTTCAATTATAGCGCATCAGAACAGAATATTTTTGTCATTTAAGAAGCTGGTTGAATTTTTAATTATATTTTCTCCATTATTTGTCTAGTCGACGTTCCAAAAAAAAAATCCGAATATGCTTCTTTTTTTCACATAGGCATCACCGCTTTTCAAGGTCAAGAGGCCACTCGAGGATTAGGGTTAAAGAGTGGGCAGTGGGAATTGGGGAATATAGTAATCGTTAATAATGGAAATTCGGTGCATTTGTTAACTTATATGGA
Organism: Euprymna scolopes; assembly: GCF_053919585.1. NCBI lineage: Eukaryota > Metazoa > Mollusca > Cephalopoda > Sepiida > Sepiolidae > Euprymna > Euprymna scolopes. Next base: position 102,175,235 of record NC_136508.1, read on the forward strand.
ACGGTTCATCAAACCTTATTTACGTTTGACTTGAAGACAACCATATTGTCGTCAGTTGGAAAGCTGGAAATCAGAAGACAATTAAACACGCGTGCAGTTCTAAGAAGGAAGCTTTTTTCATGGAATCTACATTTAGGTTTAGACACATATAAATGAGGGGGAATTAGTAATAGTGGTTTCTGTTGGACGGGTGTTTGTTGTGAAAGCCTGGGGAGGGGGCACCATGGATTGAAGCTCGGCCGAGCACTTGCCATGAAAATAACTATAAAGCAGAGACAAACTCGCAACATCTCTTCTGTGAGATAGAGGTTGCAGGGAAGAGAAAGGGAATCCCTTACGAGGCTACTAAGCCCATTTTGAACTCAGTCCTTTCTAGCAGATCCTGCCCAGATGTGGCAACAGTATTCCATCTTTTAATAATTTCTTTTTGTTTCAGCATTTTAGAATTCTTTATTGTGTTAAAAGTATTCATAATTTATTTCTTATGAATAAAACCTTTTCAATCATATCCGTCCCGGAAGGCTACTTTCTTGTGAATTGTTGAACGATACAATTGTTGCTACAGAAATAACGACATGTTTCGTTTCCGACTTCATGAAAATAGGTCTTCTTTTCTTTTTTTTGTGTTCCACACCATCCACTAGTTGGCCAGTTTTGTACAAATATCAAAGGTAGTACAAACCTTCTATTATTAAAATGATACACGAGATTAAAAAATATACAACGCTGACCAACTCATGCTCTTTACCGATTAAAGTTATGACAGCACCATTGTACACGCCATTAAAATGCAAACCAAGAGCGTTTAACGTTTAGGGACAGAGCTCAACGAATTTTCCAACCTCTGTTATGATTTTTTGTGTGTTGTCCAGTGAGGGCCACATGATGCAAGCTCACATTTTGATGTCGGCTTGAAACATACACCAATGTGTACCTGGATGTTCTGAAAAGTGTGGTTATCCCCTGGTGCAATTGTCGCACAGTGAATTGTGCGGAAAACTGCATGTGTGAAGTGTCAACGGTAGCAGAGGCCTGGTGTACTCGTTGATGAGGTCACAGGTTAAAGTTATTGATATTGCAGCTGCAGCGGGAAACGCGACTCTGATATATAAACAAAATCGGGTAGCTTGTCGGGCTGTAGGAGAAACAGACATGCGCTCGGTTGATGGGGGCATCGCCTGCTTGTCCACAGACACCGTCACCCATCCTTCTGTCCTACGTCGCCGCTAAGTTTTTCGCTGTTACACGCAACCATTGAATTTAGTAGTTGCAGCATTTTGAAAAAAAAAGGTATAAAGACATCTATTTTTTTCTACAAGTTGTTTCGCACCTGTTTTGGCCGGAGAGCGTTGAGAAACGCATCACAATTAGCTGGCCGCTGACTAACGCTGGGTGTGGCAACAAGTCTCGGCACCGCTCGACAAGTCTAAAGAGACCCATGCTTTTATTCAATAAGAGTGGTCCGACTTTGTACTCTTCTTGCACTGGTCCCCTTTTCTCTCGACCTGAACCTGGTGGAATACTTGGTTTGATCCTACGTCGAGAATATCACAAACTTTACATCACAAAACAGCTAAGCAAGCCTGATGGCCGCCACCTGCCGAGTATTCACCGAGGTCACTATAGTACATGCGGTAAAAGCATTCTCTCAATTCCGCGCGCGTATCGAGGCAATGAGTCATGTCGAAGGCGGCTACATTTAATAGGTGTCAGCTATTCCAAATAATCAAGTAACTTGCATGGATTTTTTCAATAAAAGTTTTTAAAATAAAGCTGTAGTATTGTTTTCTTTAGGGCGACAAATTTATCGTTTCACCCTGTAAGTGAAACTATCATGCGAATGCAGCTTGTGTTTTAAAAACACAACATGTTTAGTTCTTACCAAAGGTGTCTTTTCCCACTCATTTAATGTATGATTGACAATGTTATTCTGAAGTTAAGTTGCAGTTTATATTTTTACTAGCACGCGTCTGGCGCTGCCCTGTCGTAAAACAGGCATATTATATATATTTTTTATTAATGTAGCATGTTTATTTATTATAAACGGCAATACGGTAGTTACTATACTTAACGTTGAATTCCTTTGCAAAGAAAAAAAGAAAAAACGGAGAGAAACTGAAACATGTACATGCAAGTATTATGGTTTTATTTCTAATTAGTTCATTTATTGTAACTATAAAAAATATTCGATCTAAGGTGGAAAAGCAACACCTAAAGAAAATGAATAAAGTGCAATAACCATTGAGCTACCTTGCCATATAAATCCTCTAAAAGACTAACCTACTAATACGCAATAATCCGACGCACGACGACAGTTTTCTAACAACTAGTGACGCCGTGTATGTTTTCAAGCGCCTGGATCGTACTAGTAACGTCGGCTTACGCCTGTCTTCCACTTTTTGTGTAGCGTGTAGACACTAAAACATCTTATAACCAAGAGGATGGTAATGGTATTTATATAATGTTTGCATCATGACGACGACTTCATATTATTATTACAAAGCTGAGATATTTCTACGGTCTTGTAAACACAGGGGAGGGGGAACATTATTGACGATGGGGAAATTACTTTGAAGGGCGTTATACAAGAGTTTGTTTATAAGATGATGACAAAACACATTTATCTTTTCGGTAGTTAGGACCGCACGAATACGACCGGTTATATTAAAGGATTTCTGTATTTATTTGTCTGCCGATTGATGATGTCAGGAATTCAAACTTGCTCTACTCTTCTCCCCTCTTCGCCTCCAAGCGGATCAGTTCCGGAAAGTCGCTCCCGACTCTCGTCTTAAACTGACTCTACCACTGTAACTGAAATTTGTAATGTGGTTCGATTCTGGCCTTTCCTAATATCATTTTCACCAATCTAGTTGGCTTTCTTACTTACATAAGAAGAGGAAGGCCTTCTTTCATAACCCACTTAGAGCTCCATCTACCAAAATCTAATTGCAAACGATACCCTTCAAATTAATTCAGAAATACATTAATAAAATATATCGCGGTTTTTGCCGTTTCTCCAATGCATTTTGAATTTCCCTATTATAAAAAAGAGGATAAATAAGAAATGGTTAACAACGATAGAAAAAAAAAACTAGTCTAACTTTGTAATCTTTTTTTTTTTTTTTTTTTTTTTTTACACAGTGATCACCACTTATCAAGGCCCGGAAGCCACTCAGGGATAAGGGTTATTGCAAGTACATCACGTTAGTGAGGAGATTTTATGAAGTGTTTAATTAGGGGGGCGGTTCATTAGGAATTTGTTAACATTAGACTTGAAGACATCCAAGTTGTAGTCAGGAGGGAAGCAGGCAGACGGAACAGAGTTCCACAGGCGTGCAGTTCTAAGAAAGAAGCTTTGCTCATGAAATCCGCGTTTTGATTTAGGCACAGATATAGAGTGGGGGAAATTTTTCACAGTCGATTCAGCTAGACGGGTGTTTCACGTGAAAGTTTGGCGAGGGGGGACCAGGGATTGGAGCTCAGACGAGCACCTGCCATGAAAATAACGATAAAACAAGGACAGGCTCGCAACGTCTCTTCTGTGGGAGAGGGGTTGCAGGGTAGAGAAAAGGGCATCCCCCACTAAGCCACGAAGTCTATTTTGTACTCTGTCAAGGCATGATAGGCTGTTTTTGGCAGCTCCTGCCCAGATATGGCAACAGTATTCCATCCTTGGCCGTACTTGGCTTTTATATAGATAGAGAATTGTATCAGTAGTGAGATATCTTCTGGAGCGGTAGAAGGATACCACCATCTTTCCTGCGACCTTGGCAACAGACTTGATGTACGTGTTCCATTTCAGATCAGGAGTAAAGGTCAAACCCAGAAGCTTGTCAAAACATGGGGCCTCACCCAGACGAGAGCCATCCATCACAATTGATGCGAGCTGGGGATCAGAGCGTTGATGATGTAAGGATAGGAGTTTGGTTTTAGATGCATTAAAGGTAACTAGCCACATCTTCCCCCACTGAACCACGCGCTCGAGATCAGAGGAGAGAGAATCCGAGAGAACTTCGTCATTTACAGCCTTTGATGTGTTGCCGTAGATGGTAGTGTCATCAGCATAGATGTCAACAAATGATTTAAGTATGTGTTTAGGGAGGTCATTGATGTAGATCAGGAAGAGAGTTGGGCCGAGGATTGACCCCTTTTATTATCAAGATTATTAACAATATAAAAATACTACTACTACTACTAGTAGTAGTAGTAGTAGTAATAATAATAAAAAAATCAACGTTAATAAAATTGACGACACCAACATTAATCGTACATTGCCATTTCTCATTCTTTAATGCGTCTATTTATACTATCGTCACAGATGATATCTTGTTTTCGACGCAATCGACTACCTGAATAAAAGCCAAATGCGATCTGATTTTAATCAGGTCTTCCATATTTTGGGAGATGCTACTCAGAGTATCCTTTCCTGTATTGGCAGGTACAAAAGCCAATTATAAATCTAGTGGCGGGACCATTTTCTCGTCCTGAGTATTTCTCGCACACACAAAAAAGTGTGCCGAGACTATCTCTGAATAAATCTTTAGTTTTATCAAATGTTCTATTAATGAGCCCCTTCTTGTAAAGCATTCACGACATACACTCGTCTAGATACAACCACTGTCAACAATTTCTCAGACAAAGCTTCTTTCCTAAAATTACAAAACTGTGGAAAAACAATACCTTACAACGACTTTACGATTGACATAACCTAAATAATGTTTTTACTTTTTTTCTGGTAAAAAATAAGATAATATATAATGGTACTTAATTGTATAATTACTCAGAGGAAAGAAAAATATCAACCTATATTCATCATCAGCCTTATGACACTTGCTGGAATTCTACAAATTATCGTGAGATTTTTTGAAACTTTATTGATTTGAAACATGCATATGCTTACATAACTTATTTTTCATATATACGCAGCCAACTTGTTTCCAAGTCTACAATCTAAACCACCTTGTCTCTTTCCATAATGTATAATTTTTAATCTTAAATAATTGCCAATTTAAAAAAAAAAAATGTCACATATACACCTTGTCCTTTTTATACAACCGTCAGTTTATCGTTTTTTAAATATAAAATAAAAAAAGCAACAGCTTTCCTTCCAGATTGTGTATTCTAACCGATTTAAAAAATTACACAAAGTTTGAACTCAGTACTAAAATAAACATTAGATACGATAGATTTGAATTTATTAAGACATTAATTTCTGCCACAGTTGTACAATTGTTGTACACTGGGGAGTGTATATAACCTCTTCAAATATTCATGTGTATCGTAAGTGTGTAGCTTCTATTTAAAGTTGATTGTGTCTATCTACAATTCGGTGGGTTTTGTTGTTGTTGTTTTTTTTACACAGTAGTCACCACTTATAAAGGCAAGGAAGCCACAAGAGGATAAGGGTTATTGCAAGTACAGTACGTTAGTGTGGAGATTTGATGAACTATCTACGTAAGGGGGCGGTTCATTAGGAAGTTGTTAACAAGATATGAAGACATCCAAGTTGTAGTCAGGTGGGAAGCAGGCAGACGGAACAGAGTTCCACAGGCATGCAGTTCTAAGAAAGAAGCTATTGTATGTTATTGTATATAAGTGTTTCTGCCTGTGACAGGTTTTAGTATTCATGATCCTCTAGTTTCCCCATTGTTTCTCGAGTTAACACTCGCACAACATCTGTTTAACATGGCATGTTACAAACATAGGCAATACAAAATGGCGGAATGCAGTTCCGTAGGGTTTTACATTTCGTCATTAAGGGAAACATTTTGTACATGTTTGAGTCTGGTTTGAATGAACCGGAGAATCTGCAATGAATGCAATGAATGCAAAAGTCTCGGGTTGTATTTCAGTCACTTCTATTCCCAGAATATTTCCACACTTGGGAAGTTGCACGGGTATCTTATTCTACATTTTGTCTATATCATACCCGATACACCCGGTCAATATGCAAGCTTCCTAGACCTTTTTCTCACAACTTCCCCTGAGCTATGTTCATGTTCCGTTCATTCTCCTCTAGGATCCTCCCACCACTCCGTCGTATCAGTTAAGATAAAAACGAACTGTAAGAAGTCCCCTAACCCTAACCCTCCATCGTACTGTATACCGATATTCTATGGCTGACTGGGATAGCTTCCGTACATTCATATCTGATTTACCTCCTCACTCCATGTTTAAAAATGAAGTGTCCTCTATAGTATCAGATCTGACCGAAAGGTTAATTGTAGGCATAGACCAATTCATACAATCTAAAAAATTCCATCAAAAACCTAACAGTCAGCCATGGTTCTCCCCAGAATTTGCTGCTGCTATCGCGCACAGAAATCACTTTTCCATAGCTACCAACGTAATAGATGCACTGAGACTAAAGCTGCTTTCACGACTTCCAGCAACCACTGTAAAAGAGTAATAAAAAATGCAAGAGAGCTATATGCCCAGTCTGTTAAATCAAAGGTAGCTGATCAGGGGCTTGGTTCCTACCAGATTTTGCAAATAACAAATAGGATCCTGAACAGAAGTGTGCGTTATATCCCAACCATTATCAATGGACCAGAGGTCATCTTGTCAGCATCAGACAAGGCCTAACTATTTGCAAAGAACTTTGCAGCTAATTCTACCCTATGCGACGAAGGCCATCTACTCCCCATATTTCCTCCTATAACACAGAACAAGCTAGGTAACATACAAATATACGTGCATGAGTTCGTCAAGCTAATCAAGAACCTAGATTCCAGTAAAGCAACTGGCCCTGACGGCATCCCAATTATAGTGTTAAAAAAGCTTCAACCGGAACTTGCTCCCATACTTACGAAACTATTTAAGCGTTGCCTTAAGGAGAAGTGCTTTCCGACTCCCTGGAAGACCTCATCAGTTTGTCCTGTATTTAAGAATTCAGGTGATAAGTCATCTCCCTCTCAATACAGACCTATAAGTCTCCTGTGTGTTATGAGTAAGTGGCTGGAATCCATATTAAATAGAGAAATAGTCAACCACATCAGCAGGAATAACCTTCTTAGTGTCACACAATATAGTTTCCGCTCTGCAAGATCTACCGCAGATGTGCTGACGGTTATATCCCACAGGATTAGTGAATATTTTGACAAAGGCTTCCTTTCTAGGGCAATTGCTCTTGACATATCAAAGGCCTTCGATGAGGTATGGCATAAGGGTCTACTTCACAAGATTTTCAGCTACGATATAACTGGAAATGTTTTCTCAATCATTAAATCATTTCTCTCCGATTGGCTCATAAGAGTAGTGTTAGATGGACAAAAATCGGAGGCCTGCAATATAAATGCTGGAGTCCCTCAGGGGTCAATCCTGGTGCCAACTCTCTTCCTTATCTACATCAATGACCTCCCTAAACACATACTTAAATCCTTTGTTGACATCTATGTTGATGACACGACCATCTACGGCAACACATCAAAGGCTGTAAATGACAAAGTTCTCTCTGATTCTCTCTCCTCTGATCTCGAGCGCGTGGTTCAGTGGGGGAAGATGTGGCTGGTTTCCTTTAATGCATCCAAAACAAAACTCCTATCCTTACATCATCAACGCTCTGATCCCCATCTGACATCAATTGTGATGGATGGCTCTCGTCTTGGTGAGGCCCCGTGTTTTGAACAGCTTCTGGGTTTGACTTTACTCCTGATCTGAAATGGAACACGTACATCAAGTCTGTTGCCAAGGTCGCTGGAAAGATGGTGGGATCCTATTACCGCTCCAGAAAATATCTCACTACTGATGCAATACTCTATCTATATAAAGCCGAGTACGTCCAAGGATGGAATACTGTTGCCATATCTGGACAGGAGCTGCAAAAAACAGCCTATCATGCCTTGACAAAGTACAAAATAGTCTTCGTGACTTAGTGGGAGATGCCATTTTCTCTACCCTGCAACCTCTCTCCCACAGAAGAGACGTTGCGAGCCTATCCTTGTGTTAACGTTATTTCCATGGCGTGTGATCGGCTGAACTCCAATCTCTGGTCACCCCTCGCCAATCTTTCACGAAAAACAACCGCCTAGCTGAATCCACTGTGAAAAATTTCCCCCACTCTATAGCTGTGCCTAAATCAAAACGCGGATTCCATGAACAAAGCTTCTTTCTTAGAACTGCACGCCTGTGGAACTCTGTTCCGTCTGTCTGCTTCCCACCCGACTAAAACTTGGATGTCTTCAAGTCCAATGTTAACAATTTCCTAATGAACCGCCCTCTTAAGTAAACAATTCATCAAATTTCCACACTAACGTAATGTACTTGCAATAACCTTTATCCCTGAGTTGCTTCCGGGCCTTGATAAGTCGTGATCACTGTGTAAAAAAAAGCTTTGCCGGCGTACAGAAACCATTATAACAGGGCCACTAGTCTGTTCAGCTCCATTCCCAATTCAACTCTGCCTCTAAGCTAATAAAACTCTACATGTATATAAAAACAATCGTTCCTTCCAATTACGCAACTAATACAGTTATATAATATATACTTGTCAACTATAATCTGTAACCTGTTTAACGAACTATTCTATTTTCAAATTATTATTATTTAAACTAAAGTTCTTATATCATTCTGTAAGGATAATATTCCCAGTACATTATTTAACGTCAAAACTTCTCGACTTGTAAATAATCATAATAATACTCGTCTCCTATACTTTCTGTCGTTTTCCCGAACCAAAAATACAAGTTCATTTCTGATCATCACGATATTGTACCCATCGCCACCTCGCACTCATCAACGCTTATCCTCAAGTATTGATCAAAATTGCAAAACAAGAACTTCAAAACCTGAACTTTACCATTTTCATGACAAAAACGAATCGAAAATTCTGATGTGTACCTCAGCCTAAAATTTAAGAGTTTGATCTTTTCGTCAAATGTCATAATTTGTCAAATGTCGAACTCATTATCAATGTGATTGCCTAACGATGTTTATTTATTTTCGATATATCACCATAAAATTAAGATGCCTTCATACGGATGCGTTTGAAAGGCTTAATTATATCTGATTTTCTGGCAAAAAGTAAAAGTTTCACAGAAGAAATGCATTTCTTCAAAACCAGCGTGTGAAATGTTATATGGTATTTAAGCTGCATCGATCTGGCGTAGGTTCTTGTAAATAGAGCATTATGCTTTCAATAAGTTTCCATAGTTTTTTTGTTTTTTTTTTGTACAGGCATTTGAAATTGTCATAGACTCTTGGCAGGCTAGTAAGCAATTTCTACGAATGTGACAACAAAATATCCTTTTCATTTGTTTAAATTCTCAAGTATATATCCGACAGAGTAAGACACAGTCAATCAACCGAGAACCACATCAGTATATATAAAAACATAAAGATATTAAGGTATATATACTCACGAGTCAAAACAATGAAAAGAATATGCTGTAGTCACAGCTCTAGTAATTGCTGTAATCTTATGATAATACTTGCAACTTTTCATAATTTCAGGTCCAAATGAACGCTTATAGCATGGATTTGAATACTCCCTATTATGGCGCAATTTTAACAGTTAGTAAACAAAAAATATAACCTTGACGTAGAGATATTTAAAAGAAAGATATGCAATAAAAGTGTGGTTTGAACTTAGAAAAATGCAACAGATACGTCTGGAATGTTTCAACCTCCTTTTCAATCATCTCGCATGAATTAAGTATCAGTTTTTGAGTGGCATAAAAGATTCAAGGAAGGTAGGGAGTATGTGAGGGTGATGAGGGATGTGGGACGAGTGAAGATGTCAGAACACCAGAGTGGATTGGTCAAAATAAAGAAGTTTATGAATAAGGCTGTCGTGTGTCTATAAAGATAATAAGTTCACAGTTTGATGTCAGGGTGGGAACTATGGCACAAATATTGGACAGAAATTTAAGATGCGAAAGATTTGCGCGAAGTTTGTCCCAAAGGAGCTGACGAATGATCAGAAAGAAATACGTTATCAGCATAGCAGGAAAATGACCGAGTTGATCAATTCTACTTTTAAAACAGCCTCTAGTGTACCTGAAGTCTGCGTAACATCAAGTCTTCCCGGATTTTCAGTACTTTGTGAGCTGCATTTACTTCCCAGTAATATAATATTGGTCGCCTTATTAGTGAATTTGAGTTGATTTTCAAGCGGCGTTTTGGTCCGCCACGGGGTCTGATTCAAATGGTACGTTCTGAGTAATGATTTTGCTTAGGAAGGAGGTTGTCAGTTATTCAGGCAAAGTGTCCAACCTATTTAGTCGGCGTTTTCCACTACTCTGCACCGCTTTCAACAAACTTTGGCAATGAGTTCTTGTTATTGAAAAATCGTCCGACAATGATTTTTCATTAGTACCGCCTTCCCTGTGTTTAGGTGACAAGAATCCTCTGAAATGCCCCAGTCTGTATTGCAGTCACCCAACGAAAGTTAGGCCAGTGCTTTCCCGCAACTGGCTTTCCATTTTCCTTGACCCTCCGTTTTAATAGCGTGAAAAAGTAGAAAAAGCGCTTACTTATGATTATGCAATGGCACAGTTTTCCAGTGGTGCTTCTTTGTTTTAACGGTGTCTTAGTTTCTGTATCCCGTGCTAGTGCTCGCAGTTCTAATGTATTAATTTCCGCAGTCACTGGGGATGGCCAAATCTACACTCTGGCAGGACCTATCTTCATTGTTAACTATTATGACATCCAGTCTACTTATTTGCTTGTATATGAATAAACAATAGCATTTGGGCCATGTCGTGTTCAATAACTGTTGCCGGTGTATTTAAGTTGTTGTTGTTGTTGTTGTTGTTGTTATTATTATTATTATTATTATTGTTATTATTATTATTATTATTATTATTATTATTATTGGCTCAATTGGAGCTTTCACACAAGTCAACAAACGATCTGATTGGAAACCTGTGGTATTCTCTGGAAGCTGAGTGATAACAAGTCTCCCCAGACGTCCAGCTCTCTCCACCTCCTTCGATAGCATTTGCAAATGAATTTGCATCATCGCAACAGTCGCTTACCATTGGTTTCTCGCTGGTAGTTGCCATTGGTTTATACTGGAATTTGAGTGGCACTCAGCCTCCCCAAGGTCCCAGTTCTCTTTGCGCTTGTCCAGCCGAGGTCTGGTTGGCGCTCGCTCCTCGGTCTTTCAGTCCTTATTGATCCTTCTCGGCTCGTTGGTATAATTTTTATGGGGGGAGGGGATAGGTGATGATACAATATGGGGATGTATTATTGGGGGTGCAGAACTTGTAAATATGCATGTCGGTGTTCTTCATTCCCTGTAATGCTTATTCGTTATATTGCCTTGTATTATTCTCCGCATTCAAGAGTTTTCCTTAATATTCTAGTATTTTCATTATCGTTAGTCGTTGTACTTTTGCAGTTATTCCTCTGATTCCAATTTCTGACATTTTTTTCGGAGTTTTTCGGAATAGTTCCTAGTGCTCCGACTGTTATCGGTACTATTTGGACTTTCTTCATCATCCAAATCCCTTTTAACTCTCTGGCTAGCTCTGTGTATTTGCTTCGTTTCTCCTTTTCTTTCTTGATCACACTGTGATCAACTGGGGCTGCAAAGCCCACGATTAGACAGTATTCTTCTTTCTTGTTAATTATGACGGCAGCTGGTCTTCTTGCTTGGATGGGTTTGTCCGTCTGTATGTCCATGTCCCATAGGATTTTGTTGTTCTCGTTTTCGAGTGCTGTTGCAGGTTTATGCTTGTACCATATGTCTGTACGCTCAAAATTCAGTCATTAACACCATTCCCAGTGTACCACCCTCTCGACTTGGTCATGGCTGTTTTTGCATTCCTTTTGGGCAAGTTTGCTGTATTCGCTTACTATATGGGTTATCGTTTCGTCTCTTTGTCCACATAGTCTGCATTTACTGTTTTCTTGTGTTTTTTCGATCCTTGTTTTGATATGGCTTGTTCTTTTCAAGTTATCTTGTGCTGCAGTTATTAGAGATTCAGTTTCTCGGTTTATATGTCCTTTTCGCATCCATGTCCAGGTGTTTTCGTTATTCTCATCTTTTTTCATTCTTATGAATCTTCCATGGAGTTGTCTCTCTTCCCATTTCTCTTTTCCCGTTTTGTCGTTTGTCTCTCTGTTTTCTGTTTTGTTTATTCAGTGTCTCGCGCTGCCATAATTATCCTTTCAGTGTTTTGCATCATGTATTTTTCTAGTTCTTTTGTCGTATCATTCACACAGTCTTCTATAGAGATAAGTCTCCTCCCACCGTCTTTCCTTTTCACGTAGAGTCTGTCAATATCGTCCTTTGGGTGTAGTGCATTATTCTTGGTCATGAGTTTCCTGGTTTTCTGGTCGAGTTGTCTCAGTTCTTTTTTGTGCACCCTATAAACGGTCAGAGTATCTTACTAGTGATACTGCCCATGTATTAATACATTTTATTAGGTTTCTACTATATAATTTAGTTTCCATGAGTTTTCTTGTTCTCCTGGGGTATTCCTTTCCAACTTTCTCTTTCATTTCTGTTGCTCTGATGGTGTCCGCTTCCAGAATTCCCAAGTATTTATAGTCGTCTTGTTTCCCTAGTGCCCTCATTTCTGTTTGATTGGGTAGTTCCATGCTTTCTGTCGTTTCCAGTTTCCCCTTTCTTATAACTAGTTGTTCGCACTTTTCAATTCCAAATTCCATTTGGATATCTTGGCTGAAGATTCTGGTAGTGTTAATTAGTGTCTCTAGCTCCTATTCGGTCTGTGCAAAAAATTTCAGATCGTCCATGTACATCAGGTGGTTCATTTTTTCCTCTGTATTGGAGAACTTTTATCCGGCTTGGCACGTTCTCAGAATACTGTTCAAGGGCATCATGACTATTATGAACAGTAATGGTGATAGCGAGTCTCCTTGGAAGATGCCTCTTTGTATGTTAATTTCTGTTATGTGTTGTCCATCAGCTGTCAATTCCAGTCTCCATGTTTTCATTGCATTTTCTATTACGTTGGTGATTCCACTTGGTATTTTTTATATTATTATTATTTTATTATTATTATTATTATTATTATTATTATTATTATTATTATTATTATTAATGTTATTATTATTAATATTTTTATTATTATTATTAGTAGTAGTAGTAGTATTATAATTATTATTATTATTATTATTATTATTATTATTATTATTATTATTATTATTATTATTATTATTGGCCTCGAGGATAAGGTGTATACACGGGGTAAAAACAAAATAAGCTCGGCTTTATTCGATATTTCCAATGGCTAGAATTTATTCAAATCGAAATTAGCAATTTCTCGAAGAAATGATAATTCGGATGAAAATATCGAGAAATGCTAACAGGTTACAGCGCATATTACTGAAGTACATAAAATACTTTCGCATGAGTGAGAGAACTTTAGAATGTTCCGAAGGAAAGAACTTGTAATATATATATATATATATATATATATATATATATATATATATATATATATATATATATATATTTATATATATATATATATATATATATATATATACGTTTTTAAATTCTAAATTCTATCCTCATAAATGTCAATGTATAGTTAGTTTAAATTATTATTGATTTATAAGACTTTATTATACTTTATTCGATTTCCTTAGCATAATCGACATGCGTTTCTAATTTTCTAATTATTTCTTTATTTCGAAGCCGCAAATGTTTATTTCTGACATCGCTGTATATCTCTTACAACTAGCACTCAAGAAATTCGCCTGAGTCAATTCTTTCTCTTCTCCCCTATCTTTTGCACCCTCTTTAGCTCAACAGGTTTCCTCAATATATCTTGACCGCTTCTGTCGCCATAATCTCTGAAAATAAACGTATTACGGGGCCACAGTATCCCAGGTACTATATATATATATATATATATATATATATATATATATATATATATATATATATATATATATATGGGTGTGTGTGTGTGTGTGTGTGTGTGTTTTATATTTTACTACCGTGTCTTGCTATTGAATTACATTATTGTTTCGGCTACACGGCCGTTGTTTTGGCCGTCTGTAGTGTCTTCAGACTTTTACAGGTTTCTGTATATATATATATATATATATATATATATATATATATATATATATATATATATATATATATATATGCATATACATATGTATATATATACATATATATACATATATATATATATAAGTGAAAGTGTATCTGTGTGTCTGTGTTTCTTTCTGTGTACATTTCTCTAAGCAATACTTCAATTTTCAGTCGACTGACTCGAGATTTCATATACAAGGTAATGACATTTGAGGAAATTTTGTAATCCATTTTAAGCCGGAAGTTTGACTGTTGAGGTGTCAAAGTTCACGTTGACCTTGGAGACCTCTACCAAACTCCTCCGACAATTTTGGGAATAACCAATTGAAATTTTTGATATAGGTTCCTTGGACATGGATCTAACGTAATAACTTGATTTGAGAGCAAATATAAATGTTAAGGGGGTAATATTAGGGTACAAGCTGGAAAAAAAATTACCTCTGCGGTCTCTTCTAAATTATTCAGATAATTTCTGGTTTAAGCATTTGAAATTTTACATAAAGGGTATTCTGAGATAGGGCAAGCTTTTTAACTGGTTTGGGTGGAAAATTTGAGCTACCAACATACAATGCATTATGTATATTTGCATACTTCCTTACTTTCGACAGAGGGGACGGATTTTAAGAAGATCAGTATCGTTTTTAACCTTTTTTTGTTTTTTTTTACAAGGATGTCACCACTTATCAAGGCCCAGAGGCCACTCAAGGATAAGGGTTAATAGGTATACATTAGTCATTGTGATTTTAGCATAGTAAACAGTGGGAATTTTGAAACTTGGATTACTTAGGGGGACGATTCAATTAGAACTTATTCACATTCGACTTTTTCTTTTTTTTCATAGGTATCAACTCATTATCAAGACCAAGAGGCCACTCAAGGATAAGGGTTAAAGAGTGTACAGTAGAAATTGGACAATATAATAATCATTAATAATGAAAATTTGTTAAATTTGATAACTTATATGGAACGGATCATCAAGAACTTATTAACGTTAGACTTGAAGACAACCATATTGTAGTCAGCCGGAAAGCAGGAAAACGGAAGACAATTCCACAGGCGTGCAGTTCTAAGATAAAAACCTTGGATCATGTAATCTACGTTTAGGTTTAGGCACAGATAAAGAGTGGGTGGAATTATTGATAGTGTAGGGCAAAGACTAAACAAATATCTAAAAAAACATTAATTTCTTCACCCTCAACTTTTCAATTGGGATGGGTCGCTTTTTTCACCGATATTTTCGAAAGAAACCCACTATTTTCGATTGTCAAGCCTTTATTTAAACCTGCCTTACTTCCGGTTTTGCGGTGGTCGTAACAGAAAAGATGTCACTTTTTCCCTGGTTCTTTCCTCTTTTGTGTACGGGTTAGAGCCTGCCTTCCTACTACCACTGTTTTTGGTTTTTGCTCAATACACACTGCCAAACACCCGGACACATGCATATATATATATATATATATATATATATATATATATATATATATATATATATATACTAGCACGTGTACCCAGCGTAAACCAGTATTAAACATAAGGTTAAATTTCTTTTGAAAAATAAAGTGAAAAAAAAAACTTATGCAACTGAGATATTTGCATGTGAATATTACTTTTTTTTAAACAGTTCACTTTTTTAAGTAAATAAACATATTCGAACTGAGATTGCCACGCTTTTTTAAAAGTCGATAGTACTTCCTGAACAGTAGTCTGAGATGCCGGAAATTTTCTGTTTCTATGTCTATCCTTGCGGCCATGTCACTAGTAAGGGTGCTGGAGGTAAACGTTTTCATCTGGGCTGATATTAACCGCCTGGTAGTCAGGGACGCGAACCTTGGATTAACCACTAAGGAGGTTGTCCTATCAGCGGGTACAAAGTACTGGGGTTGCTATATTGCCATTTAGTTAATGTATTCTGGACCATTAAGTAGTCTGTGGTGGGGCCTCTCGATGCCATACTCGTGGGTAATTGTTACGGTTTTACCTTATCATGTGCTACAAAAATAGTTCTGTCTTTTCTCTCTTACTTTCCCTTTCTGTACTGCTCTAACCAAGTATGCCGACCTGTTCCACAATTCCCAAAACCCTCAACATGGAATATCTAAAAAAAAAAAACAGGATCAAACCTAGAACCCCATCCTCCAACGTAGACGCTTACTACCACATCTCCTTCAACGTCAGGGGTCTACGTTCCAACCTTCAAGAGGTTTAAACCCAATTAAAGGAAACAAAACCAGACATTTTTTCTAAGCAAAACTGGAATAGGGCCGACCACCTCCCTGGATGAGTTCATAATTAATAGATACTCTAACTTAATATCTTAATCTGACACCAAAGATCACCATGGGCATGGAATATGTGCCTACATTAAAGATGGCCTCCCGTTTGGCAGGGATATCTACAGAGAAAACCCTAATTTTCCTTATATGTGCTCCCGGGTTGCACTTGCTTACACCACCGCATTTATATTTTGGCTCTATCGCCCACACAACAGCGGAGTTACTATCTTTTATATCGGAGAAAATTGACCATATCCTGTCTGCTCATCCCGCGGCTAACATTCCCATATGCGGTGACTTCAATGTCCACAATGTAGAATGGCTGACCAACTCAAACAAGATTGATGATGAGGTGAGGATGTCTCATCATTTTGCCATTGTTTATGACCTCACTCATATTGTTCGCGAGCCCAACCGTGTGCACGATACTACCGGTCAGTACGCAAGCCTTCTAGACATTTTTCTCTCCACTTCCCCTGAGCATTGATCATGTGCCGTTCTATCTCCACTGGGAGCCTCCGACCACTCCGTTGTATCAGTTTAGATAAAAAGTAAATATAAGTCTACAGACGTACCTCTACAACGTACTGTATACCGATACTCTATGGCTGACTTGAATATCTTCTGTACATTCATATCTGATCTACCTCTGCATTCCATGTTTAAAAATGATGTGCCCTCTATAGTATCATACCTGACCGAATCGTTACTTGTAGGCATAGACTGATTAATAGCATCCAATATTTTCCAACAAAAACCTAACAGCCAGCAATGGTTCTCCCCTGATTGTGCTGTTGTCATCGAACAGAACTACCTTTTTCCATAGCTACCAACGTAATAGATGCACTGAGACTAAAGCTACTCTCAGGACCGCCAGCAACCACTGTAAAAGAGTTATAAGAAATGCAGGAGAGCTATATGCTCAATACGGTAAATCCAAAGTAGCTGAGCAGCGGCTTGCTTCCCAACAGTTCTGGCAAATAGCAAATAGGATCCTAAAATACAAGCGTGCGTTCTATCCCAACCATTATCAATGGTCGAAAGGTCATCTCGTCAGCATCAGACAAGGCCAAACTATTTGCCAAGAATTTGCAGCAAATTCTACTCCATGCGACGAAGGCAATCAACTCCCCATATTTCATCTTACAACACATAACAAGCTAGGTAACACACAAATATCTGTGCGTGAGGTCGCCAAACTAAATAAGATCCTTGATTCCAGTAAAGCAAATGGCGCTGACGGTATTCCAATTATAGTGTTTAAAAAGCTACAACCAGAACTTGCCCCCATACTTTCCAAAGAGGTTAAGCGTTGCCTTAAGGTGACGTGTTTTCCAACACCCTGGAAAACCTCATCAGTATGCTCTGTATTTAAGAATTCAGGTGATAAGATCTTCTTCTCAATACAGACCAATAAGTCTCCTTAGTGTCATGAGTAAGTTGTTGGAATGCATATTAATTAGAGAAGTAATCAACCACTTCAGCAGAAATAACCTTCTTAGTGACACGCAATATGATTTCCGTTCTCCTAGATCTACATCAGACGTACTAACAGTTATATCACATATAATTATCGAATCTCTCGAAAGAGTCTTCATTTCTACGGCAATTGCTCTTGACATATCAAAGGCCTTCGATAAGGTATGGCATAAAGGCCTACTTTACAAGATTTCCAGCTACGGTATAACTAGACATCTTTTCTCTATCATTAAATCATTACTTTCTGATAGTCTCATAAGAGTTGGTTGATGGGCAGAAATCAGAGGTCCGCAGTATTAATGTTGGTGTTCCATCCTCGGCTCAACTCTCCTCTTGATCTACATCAATGATCTTCCAAAACACATTTAAATCATTCGTTGACATCTATGCTGATGACACGACTATTTATGGCAGCACATCAAAGGCCGTAAACGACAATGTTGTCTCTGATCCTCTCTCCTCAGATCTTGAGCGCGTTGTTCAGTGGGGGAAGAGTAGGCTGGTTACCTTCAATACATCTAAGACCAAGCTCCTATAATTTCATCATAAACGCTCTGATCCTCATCTGGCATCAGTTGAAATGAATGGCTCTCGTCTTGGGAGGCCCGATGTGTTATAAGTTTATGGCTTGTCCTTTACTCCTGATCTGAAATGGAACGCATACATCAAGTCTGTGGACAAGGTCGCTGGGATCCTTCTACCTCTCCAGAAGATATATTACTACTGATGCAATTCTCTATCTATATAAAAGCCAAGTACTTCAAAGGATGGAGTACTGCAGCCACATCTGGGTAAGAGCTTCTAAAACAGCATATCCTGCCTTGACAGTACAAAATAGACTGCGTGGCTTGGTGAGGGATGTCATTTCTCTTGCCTTCAACCTCTCTTCCTCAGAAGAGACATTGCGAGCCTCTCTCTGTTTTATCGTTATTTCTATGGCAAGTGCTCGTCTGAGCTCGATCCTCTTGTCCTTTCTCGCCAATCTTTCACGAATAACGCCCGACTAGTTGAAACAACTGTCAATATCTTTCCCCACTCTTTATCTGTGCCTAAATCAAAACGTAGATTCCATGAATAAAGCTTATTTCTTAGAACTGCACGGCTGTGGAACTCTCTGTCGTTTGCCTGCCCCTCCTCGAATTCAACTTGGATTTCTTCAATACCAACACAAACAAATTCCTGATGAACCGCCGCCTTAAGTAATGACACCTTATCAAACCAGCAATACTAACTATTACTACGATACTATCCCCTCGATTACTGTACACCCAATAACACTGATCGCCGAGTGGCTCATGGGCCTTGATATGTGGTGACCCCATGTAAAAAAATCCTATTACACAGATTTATTTTTTAAATAGGAACCCGTCATGTACAGGACTCACGCATACGCAGTGGTGAAACAGCTATTTATCTGATGAACACATTTTGCAATTTTGACCCCAAAGAACAGTTTTATTCTGGCTTAAAAGCAATTAACGTCCCGAACAAAACCTTTGATATTGACCTTTCAGAAGTGTTTGCGACATTTCTATGTCCGTTACAATCATCATGTCAGGTCTGGTCATAATCGCTTCAATTGTATGAACTGAAGGATATACACATATGTTATGGCCTTAAACTTTGACCTTTTCCTTGAAAAATGGTGTGGATTATGCCTAGCTGGGGGAACATCATGTCAGGTTTATTTATTACCGGTAAAATGAAGTTGGCTGTAGGAGAGGTGTTTACATAAACACACGACGCTAATATTATATATATATATATATATATATATATATATATATAGAGAGAGAGAGATAGATAGATAGATAGATAGATAGATAGATGATTACATAAAGTGTTATTGTTAAAGTGTTTTTTAATCAATAAGTCTGAAGAAAGGCCGGTTATGTGAAAAATGTTTGAATTTGCACAATTAGTCTTGAAACAATAAGCCATAAAGAAAATAAACAACCCACTTTTAAACGAGAAATTATGATTATTTATATTTTATTCGTAGTTTCGTGTTAGGGGTGTCAAAAATTCCTACAAAAAATTCTGATACACCTACCCGACCCCTTCCCATGTATGGAACGGCTTTCTGAATAGACACTCGACCCTCACCATGTTAAGAACGGCTTTCGAAATAGATACTCCTCACCATGTTAAGAACGGCTTTCGAAATAGATACCCCTCCCCATGTTAAGAACGGCTTTCGAAATACACCCCTCCACATGTATAGAACGACTTTCTGAATAGACATCCTCCCCATGTTAAAAGAGCCACCATTACCGATAACATTTTTTTTGCTATCAATTCTTTTTTTTACGTCTTGATTTTGTTACTACAGTGTATATATAAATATATATATGTATATATATATATATATATATATATATATATATATATATTCAGAAAGTAGTAGAGAATACTTATTATTTTCCAACACCCTAACCCTAACCCTAACCCTAAAACGACTCAACTTCGCAGCCAACAAGAGCAAATAAAGCCACCACACCGGAAGTGCAAGACTCGAGTTTCCCCCTCATTTTGGCTCATCAGTTTGACACATCCGAGCCCAGGATTTGAAATATTGTGTGTTATGGCGTGTTTGCTCAGTTGGTAGAGTGCTCGCCATGCTCGGGTTTCAAATCGTGAGCTCGGATGTGTCTGAGTGATGAGCCAAAATGAAATAACTGATGCGGGCTCAAGTGGAGTCTTGGACTCCCAGTTTGTTGGATGTGTTTGCTCTTGTGGGCTGCGATGTTGGTTCAGCTGTAGAGAATGATTATATATATATATATATATATATATATATATATATATATATATATATATATATATACACGGCACAATTACGTTGACACACCGGTTCCCGCCAGTTCACCGAAATTAAGCAACGTTGACCCTGGCCAGAACCAGATAGGTGATCATTTGGGAAGGTTATGCGCTGTATTTACCGCGAGGAGTCGTAGAGATTTCACGGTTGGTATCTTTAGACATCTTAATTAACTGGGAGAGTTTCATACTCAACCTTCTTAAAATCTTGCATCTAGGAGAAGGAAACTCTGATGAAAAATCCTGAGGTCTACTCTACACTCTGTCCTCTGGCAGTCATCGGCACCCACAAAGGTCATCAGTACAACCCAGCAAACGTGTCTGGTTCTACACAAAGTCTTCACCACTATAAAAAAATAATCTGTGTGGATTTCCGTGCAACCTGGTTGTTGTTGCGGAACTTCAAACGCTGAAATCCACGGGAGAGTATATCATATTACTTAGGGTACCAAGCGTTGCCCTGTGGGAATTATAAAATTGTTCTATGCAATAGTATATTTTTCTAGCTCTCTCTATAAGTTTTAATCCTAGTTGATTACAATATAACTTTTTTCTCCCAACTATTTTTGGTCTCTCGAAAAAAGGGGGATGTCCCTTCGTCCATTCGTCTCTTTTCTCAACAGCTACACTTTCGAATGCTTTTGCACAAACATTAAACATGGAAGACGTAAGAAAGTAACAAAACGGATTTTCTGAGAAAACTCCAGTTGCACGCCTAGGGATCACTTTGGGAAAAATGGGTAAAATTGCCACTTTCGTGCTTATTAAAAAAAAAAAGTTAATGACTTGGATTTTTATAAAACTTACTGAAATGCTGTAACTGATAGATTTCGATATAATCTTGCTTTCTATACTTCGCGATATCTCTTGCGTGCGTCCCTGGTCCTCTTTTAGGCCTAGTAAAAAACATTCTATTTTGGGGGAACTTTTACCATATTTGTCCAAAATTTTCTGCGTATTTATATTTAGCAGTTTTGCATGGTGCTAAACTGAAATTAAAATAGAATGTGCCAAATGATTGCCTTAGTAATTTTGTTTTTGGTGCAGAACTACAATTTCCATATGTTTAGATGTAAAACTGCACCGTTTCTTCATTTTCCCCTGAAACCACTAAAAACGCATTGAAGCACAAGGAACTCGAGACTTCTGAAAAATCTACAACAGTGTAGTCAATAATGGGCAATCAACAATTCCCCCACTAACAAACAATCACGAGGTTGTTTCCTCAGCAAGCGAGAAGGCTAACATGCTTGCCAGTCGGGTTGCCTCAAACTCTACACTGGACCCTTCCAACCACCCCCTAGCTAACTTTCCTATGCGGACAGACGCCACGCTAGACGATCTGAAATCACCCCTGCTCAGGCGCATTCCATCATAAACGACCTTGACACTTCAAAAGGATTAGGAGCTAATTTCATCCCAGCTGTGCTATTAAAAACATTGTCAGCCGAAGTAGCTCCAGTTCTCTCCAAACTCTACAACAAATGCCTTAATGAAGCCTGCTTTACGGGCTGTTGGAAAACTGTTTCTGTGGTACCAGTATTCAAGAATTCTGGCGAAAGAACTGATCCATCAAATTATCGCCCCATTAGCCTCCTCCAACTTTTTGCCAAAATATTTGAGACATTAATTAACCATGCTCTAGTCCAGCACCTTACAGATGCTAAACTTCTGATTGACAAACAATATGGATTTTGACAAGCCCGTTCCACAGCAGACATCCTAACTCTAATCACTGAACGTATATAGCATTCACTGGACAAAGCGGGGGATGGCAGAGCGGGAGCTCTAGATATATTTAAGGCTTCTGGCTGAGTATGACATGAGGGTCTCCTCAGGAAAATTAGATCATACGGTATCACTGGTAGAATACTTAACATAATTAAATCCTTCTTAGATAAGAAGAAATCCAGGTTGTCCTCGACGATCGTACATCTAAACAATATGATATAAATGCGGGAGTGACCCAGGGGTCTATCCTTGAAACTCTACTGTTCCTGATATTCATAAATGACCTCCCTGACAAACTTGCCTCTGAGATAGGTATATATGCTGATGACACTACACTCTATGGAGGCACGACAGGAAGACGAATGAACACATTTCTAAAGAAATGGCAGAAACACTAGAGGAAGACCTCCAAGCTGTAGTGGAATGGGGACAAAAATGGTTGGTCACGTTCAATGCCGACAATAATAAACTAGTTTCATTCAATAATTACAAGAAACCCTCTCTACCACCTATAACAATGGCCAACGACTCTTTATCTGAGAGTCCATCTTTCGAACTCCTTGGCCTAACGTTCACAGGAAATATGTGTTGGAACAATTACATTGAAGGCATTGCCAGGGCCGCTGCAAGAAAGGTGGGCTCTCTCCACTTTGCTAGACAATTACTAACACCCGAAAGTATCCTGTACCTCTATAAGGCCACCATTCGCCCATGTGCTGGTGAATCTGCTACTAGTCTCTCGCTCCTTGACAAGGTTCAAAAGAGAGTCGCAAATCTGATAGGCCCTGAACTGGCATCTAAGCTTCAGCCTCTGTCCCATCGACGAAATGTTGTATCCCTCTGCCTGTTCTATAAGTATTTTAATGGTGAATGCTCTGACGAACTGCAATCACTTGTGCCCCCACAACGTGAGCACCCTCGACAAACCCGACAGGCGTCTAAATCCCACCCCCACACTGTAGAGATCCCTAGATGTAGAAGATATTTTTCTACTCCAATAGCTTCTTCCCCAGAACCGCTAGACTTTGGAATACCTTTCCAGGTGCCTGCTTCCCCGACAGTACTGACATGCAGAAGTGAAAGTGTACCGTGAACCGACATCTTGCCGCCCAAATCCCTACATAGTACCCCAGTAGTTGTTGCCCCTGATAGTAGCCCCCTACACCAAAATGGCAATTTGCCTTGTTTGGGATGAAAATGTAATTAAAAAAAAGGATTTGACGTCCCCTGGGTTTTGGAGGATTAAGAAGGAGGGAGGAACATGTTGAACTTAATCATTTTAATGCCTGTATGATTCACTTGCTATATTACAGATTACACGAGTAATTAGTCGACATTTTTTTAAATTCCAAAATTATTACATAATTATTCTAACGAACCGAACCGCTTCAACGAAACCTGGCCCAGAGGAACTTCTGGAAGTAAAATAATCTCTCGAAAATTTAGATATAATTCATTCGAGACAAGTCCGGCAAATGATATATCAACTTACTTGATCTTTAAATTTCTGAATTTATTTGATCTTAGTTTTGTAGTGTCGCACTATTAGCTTCATCTACATTGATAGACACAAACAATGTATTTATATCAGGTATAACGAAACAAAAAAAGGATAATATATAAGACGTCTGATCTTTTTAACAACTATAAAAAGATAAACCCGAGTGTCTATGAAAAAATAATATTGAAAGAGTAGTTTTCACATAATGTTATATGAGTATATTTTAAACTAGCGGGATCCGTGGAAATTCCACAGGGGTGCGCATTCACACGATGTTGGCATTCTGAAGATGTTCAGCTTAAATGAAGAAGTTCTCATATTGTTGTAGATCTTTTGTTAACACTGCAAAAGAATTTATCTAAGCTAGCAGGGGCGCCCGGCCTTGCACTGTCGTAAAATACGCTCAAATATTATATTGTATTTCTTGCAGATGTCGTATATATTATTATAGAGTAAATGTTCTTCGAGTTTTATATGTTATAAAGTTTCGATTTCCAAAATAAAAAATAAAAAAATATCTATATGACTAAGGTGCATCAGCATGAATCGACACCGAAAGAAAATTTATCAATATATAAATATATATATACATACATATATATATATATATATATATATATATATATATATATATATTTATATATATATACATATATAGATATGTATGTATATATGTGTGTGTGTGTGTAGAGAGAGAGAGAGAAAGAGACATACAGACAGACAGAGAGATAGATATATAGATATTTTGCTAATCCTGGCTTGAGGTATTTGCCTGTCTAGCCGCACTGATGAGCTGTGAAACAGCGAAACAGTACTGTATGTGGATTACTATAATGCTCCTCATCTTGAGCTGAGCATATTGAGAAGTGATACACGAATTATCATTAGCGTATAAGCGATACTCTTTGTGTAAACAAACCGAGTTTAGGTATTTCGGACGATGTCAAAAAATCGTTAATTCACGACTCGCTCAGAAGCCGTTGATTAGCGTAATGGTTAGGAGCCTTGACTGTCGTACAGGCGGTCGGGTTTCAATCCTGGCTTGAGGTAGTTGCTTGTCTAGCCGCACTGATGAGCTGCGAAGCAATACTGTACGTGGATGATTACATATTTCTATATATAAAAAATTAGTTCCGAAACCAAATCTTATGAAGACAATTTTTAATAAAATTATTTACAAAAAAAAAAAAAAAATAGATGGCGTGAGTGTCATAGCTATAATCGAAACCAAAACCAACTCTTATGAAGAATTCTTGGTAACATTATTTAGAAAAAAATGATAGTTGTCTTCAGTGCCGTCAGATATAATCGAAACACAACGAAAACTTATAAAAAATTATTGTTAAAATATTTATTTAAAAAAAATACATGACTTGACTGCAATCAGCTATAATCGAAACCGAAACCAAAACTTCTGAAAAACGTTATTATTTATTATAAGAAATGGAAGTCCATAACAATTAACCGACTCGGATGTAAGCGTGACAGAAAGGTAACACACACGCTATCGTATTAATATGTAGATATTTTGGATTTTGTACATGTTACAGATTGTTACGCATATATAGAGGAAGCCCCTTGTTACACTGTAATAAAGTTTTTTTTTTGTTTGATCACTAATACGGTGTAACATTTATCTGGCCAATATAAGGTGTTTAGAGAAGATCCGCAGTAGGCACTTGTCTAGCTACAACTACTATCAACTGTTCCTTTTCATTTTCTGTCTCAGCAATAAATTAAACGAAACTTTCATATGCGAATGTTTTACTTTGAGATAACCACGTGTGGAACTCATGACCGAGTACTGCTTTCTAACTCACTAAAACATAGCCATTATAGGAGAAAATGTTCTTGTTGAGCCGTCCTCTTAAAAAAAATAAACACTCTAATTACCAATCACCACGGGGTGTTGATACAATTCTCTTCACCTACATTAATCGTTATCACCAACTGTAGTTTGAGCAATGATAAACGCTGGGCACCGAAGGCTAACAAATATGTAACCATTTTGGAAATACCACAGTGGAAGCACAAAATACAAGATGTAATTATAAATTTGTCGCCTACAAGAAAACAACCGAGAGTATATATTTTTTTTAATTTAGTGAAACAATCAAGCCAGGTAACTATATTATATAGTAGGCTAACACCTATTTTATCTTGCCGCTTCGATACTTGTCCGGAACTGGGAGCATCCCTTTTTAGTAAGCGCCAGCGGAAGCTCGGCGAATACACGGCGAACGGCGGCGATCAGGCTGGCTTTGCTATTTTTGGAGGTCATATTAAATATATATATATATATGTATATATATATATATATATATATATATATATTTATATATATATATGTATATATATATATATATATATATATATATACATATATATATATATATATATTATTCCTTAATTGGAACTCATTTTTAAGATGAGCATTATATATTAATTTATTTTTATTTCGGACTATTATTCTCATAAACAACTAATAAAGATGAGAATAATAGTCCGAAATAAAAAAATAAATTAATATATAATGCTAATCTTAAAAACGAATTCCAATTAAGGAATAATATATATATATATATATATATATATATATATATATATATATATATATATATATATATATATATATATATATATATATATATACCAATCGGTACGGACCCGACTATGGAAGATCAGATAATAAATAAACGTGGGTTTATAAGATCAAAGAATTCAACCTCGATCGCCTTTCGGGGCCCTTCTCGCAGTTGATAGAGACGTTGAATCTCTACAGTTCCAGATGAACATTGTCTGAAGATAGCGGTTTCAATCCCACCCAAAGCGTGCCAGAAGTTAATTGGTAAAAATGTGGTGAGACGACAACTACAGATGGCAGTTGTGGATGAGAATGCAGTTAGGAGATTCATCGTTCCTACCCGACGAAGGCCAGAGGAATGGTTGGCCGAAACGTTGTGAATAAACAAAAACCAATGAAAGATCCAAAATCAACCACTAATAAAGATGAGAAAAATAGTCCGAAATAAAAATAAATTAATATTTATGATATTCTAAACGTATTACCAAACGAGGTACACCAACATATTCAGGCAGAAAGGGGGCAAAGGAGAAGAGTACATTGCCGTAACACTAGCGAAGGACAGCCTGGGTCTTTTTAGACTTGTGAATAGGCGCTGAATCTTGCTGCCACACCCAGGGTCTGATTTTATCATGGGATTATCATGTGACCCACAATTGAAACCACACAAAAGCCCCTACTCTTGGGCGAAAACATTTGCACGCCCCTGGTTTCGGTGCAATCCAGCAATGCATTTCGCGGTTTCTGGCAATGATCCATCTGTAATAAGTTGGACGGTAGAGAGCAGGAGGTGTACAGCGGTGCATCTCCAAGCTCCTTCATTGAACATTCTGTCACTTTCAGATACGATAGAAGACGCCTGTTGCGCTTGAGATTTGTACTCAACATATTTGATATTAAACGGTCTGCAGCCAGAACAGAAAGCCCGGTGTTCTTAAAGTTGACCGAGACCGAGAATTGACCCAGATCGACAATTGTCGGAGATCTGCTATATATTACCTAGCAATCTCCGTTATTAGAAAAATCTCTCGCTAAGATAAATACATACTAACAAATAGTAAAAAAAATAATAATAAAACGAATCTTTATACTATATTTTGTCACAGCTGCAGGGATTACATTTGGGCATATATTGAACTCAAAGTGAGGACTAAATAAAAACATACGAAGAAAAAAAGTAAATCCAGTGCTGAGTTTCTTTAAAAAATATGCAAATTAACGCACGCGCGCATTTTTAAAAGTTTCACCTGCATATCTTTTTAAATAATTATTATTTTAATTATATTAGAGATATGCGATAAAAAAAATAACAATGAATAAGTGATAAAAATTGTGTACATATTTCTATACATTTTTTTTATAAAAGGGGGGGATGAAAAAAAACATAAAATATGAGTGAAAATTGTATCGATTCTGTGCTTCCATACTTCAATTGAGAGACACGGATGCCAACTTCCGGTGTGTTTGAAAGTAAAGGTCTCCGTATATGAACCATTACCGTAGTGTGTTTTTTTTTTCTACTAAACAACAAATTGTATTATATACATTCGTGTCGAACTTGAACTTTTATTTAAAAAATTGAATAGACGACAGCCTACCGTATCATTAGCTTCGATAGAGTTACCAAAGGTAGTCAGAGAAAAATGTCAGAACTGCGAAAAAGGAAACCCTCTTATGAATAATGAAATAAGATGATTGCAAAAGAAATGACTGTGAAAACATTTGTTATTTATTAGCTGACAGTGTGTGTCCATTAGTGAGGAAATTGATATTGATACGAAGTGTTTCAGTCGACGCGTAACACAAGACAATGTCAAGGAAACTCTCTTGTGCATTGTTACATTTCTATCAATGTGTAAGCGCTAAAGCACAGAGAGCTATCCTTCCTTTCTAGATATCGATAAAGAACAAAAATTATGAAATAACATATGAGAAAATGGAGGTAGATTCCTGCGTTGATGTTTGATAAGAACGGTGTTTCTCTATCGCAAAGCAATCGAAGACTATTTTGGGAAAACATCTGAAAATGTTTGGAGATAACAATTTGCGAAACTAAATATTAATGATTTACTCCTGTCGAAAATGTCTACCAGAGTATTGCAAATAAAATTATGTTTTGCAATACCGGTATGGTCGAAAATATTTACCGTGTCCATCATTTGTTCACTAGGTTATAGTCTAAACTGACAGGTTGCCCATCGTTGCCCGGTCGTAAGGTACGCTTGAACGTTCAATGTTAATTCATTGAGATTAAGTATTAAATATTATAGAGACAATTCTCCAGTATGATATCAGTGCTAATATATAGTAGTGGTATCAAAAGTAAAATGAACAAACTATATAACCATGTATGCATCGGTTAGAATCGAAACTGAATTTTACAACACTTCAGCCTCACTCCTTAGCCACGGTTATATGCTTATCAAGAGTTGAAAATAACAGTGTTTAACGAAAAGATGAAGATTTGTGTAAACAACCAGTTTAGTCGTATAATTCAGCCAATGTAAACGGTTTTGTCTTCAATTTTCACGCGTTAGCAGCAATGTGTCCTGGTGATAAGATGGCTAGTATTATTAATATTTATAGTTGATTACAAAATTGTAAAATCATTTATATAGCATGTATATATATATATATATACATATTCATATTTATATAATATATTTATATATATATATATATATATAATATATATTTATATAGATATAATCTCAAAACATTGTTCATTTACTGCTCGCATAGCAGCAGCCTAGTAGCTCAACAGTTAAAAGCTGGGACTGCCATATGGGCAGTTGGATTTCGATCCTGGCTAAGGTAGTTGCTTGACTAGCTACACTGATGAGCTGTGAAACTGCGAAACAGTACTGTATTTGTATCATATATAAATATATATATATATATATATATATATATATATATATATATATATATATATATAAGGACAATTCAAAAGCGCTAGTGTTTTTAGTGTTTATATTTGAATAAAACATTGAAAAATCATTAATATATAAAATATACATATATGTATATATATATATATATATATATATATATATATATATATATATATATAATTATTCACCATA
Source organism: Euprymna scolopes (assembly GCF_053919585.1). Classification (NCBI taxonomy): domain Eukaryota; kingdom Metazoa; phylum Mollusca; class Cephalopoda; order Sepiida; family Sepiolidae; genus Euprymna; species Euprymna scolopes. The sequence continues at coordinate 102,204,723 of NC_136508.1, forward strand.
ATAATTATAAAATATCTACATTCACTAGTGTTTCATCCTTTCGGGAATCATCAGTGCAAGGTGTCACGATTAATAAAGGTTCATACATTAGCACCCAGCAAGGAAGTCATCTCTGACACAATTATCAAAACAAAATCCACCGTAACCCGCGACAAATATTTTTGAAATTTAAACTTTTATTTTAACATTATTTTAACGTAATGATCTTATAATTATTATATATTGTGAGCTATATTTCAATTGTAAAGCGACTTTATTTCAACTGCAAAGTGCTCAACGATAATAAACACATCTTTTAAAAGGGCTGACATAATTATTTACGAGAATATTTATTAAATACTTAGAGGTACTAGTCTTTTGCAATTTATAGGTTTCATGATTAATACCGGTTGATAAATTGTAACCCGGACACTCAGACTCTATCAGTGAGGACCAAATCCATTAGGCCACCGTTTACCTCGAGAATTGTTGTTGAAATTTAAATATTTATCATAAATTCTTTAACGCCTTATATATATATATATATATATATATATATATATATATATATATATATATGTATATATATATATATCGATTTGAAGTCATTCAATGAATTAAAAAAAAATCTAACGTGAAATGTTTGAGTTTCACATCAAAAGATTTGTATTTTTCTATGTAAGACAAAGAACACATTCGAAATATTTGGAATGTATTCGTTACCTTCCACCGAAAAATAAACACTTCATGTCATAACTTTTTAAATTCACTGAATGGCTGAAATTTGGATTTCGAGCAATTCTTATTCACGTGGGATAATACTTATAGAATATTACTCCCAGTAAGATCTTGTTGTATCTTATAATCACAGGTTTCCATACCAGCCGATTTTGGGAAAATTTGATTCTGAATATATATATATATATATATATATATATATATATATATATATATATATATATATATATATATATATATATATATATATATATATATATATAGGCCACCGTTGGTTGGGTTACAAGCTCAGAATGGATAAAAACAGGTTCTGTCGAAAAACCCTCTACTCGGAGCTAGCCACAGGAAAAAGACCTACCTGCCGCTGCCTACTGCAATACAAGGACCAACTGCATTGCACCCTAAAAACACTGGATGTGATCTTAACATCTGGGAAAAAACAGCTCAGAATACGTACCTGTGGCGCCAAACTATCATAAGCGGTGTCAAATGATACGTAGCAGAAAGACAAGACTGGTGTAGATCAAGAGGAAAGAAAAAATCGTGCTGAACAATCCTGCCCCTTGCCAAGCATCGCTTGCGTTCTTTGCCTACGACAATTCTATGCGCAGATTGGTTAGAAAGTCATCTGCGATCCAAACACTGAGGAAGAGGAAACTGAAATTCTCAGATACGAGAAATTGGCCGACGACTGTGACCATATATATATATATATATATATATATATATATATATATATATATATATATATATATATATATACATATAATTTTTTAAGCAAAAGACAATTCAGAGAAAGACCGGGATTGTGAAAGCAAAGAAAGAAAAACAAACCAATGTAGACATATTTGTTTGTTTGTTTTTCTTTCTTTACTTCCATAATTCCGGTCTTTCCCCGCATTGTCTTTGGCTTTAAAAAAATCTATATATTTCTTTACCAACAATGTTTCAAGCAAACTACTACCTACACACACACACACACACACACATATATATATATATATATACATATAGTGAGACAAACAGACAGACATACAGGCAGAAAGAGAGGGAAAAAGATATTAAGAGAGAGGAGGGCACCATTATTATGGCACGGAGGCCATTCGAAGCTAATTGGTAATGAATTTTTTTTTTAATTCAATTTTCACCCCAAACAAGGCACAGATGTGACAACAGTACTCCATACATGGGCGAATGGTTGCCTTATAGAGGTATAGGTTACTGGCAGGCGTAAGTAGTTTTCTAGCACGGTAGAGGGAGCCAACCTTCCTTGCAGCAGCCTTGGCAATGCTCTCAATGTATCTATTCCAGTTCATATTCCCTGTAAACGTTAGGCCGAGGAGTTTAAAAGAAATACTTTCAGGCAATGTGTTCTTGGCCATTGCTATTGGTGGTAGAGAAGGGTTCTTGTATTTATTGAAGGAAACAAGCTTAGTCTTAGCAGCATTGAATGAGACCAACCATTTTTGTCCCCATTCCACTACGGATTGGAGGTCATCCTGTAGTGTTTCTGCCATTTTCTTGGATATGTGTTCATTTGTATTGAAGTCTATGGCAAAATATTATATTAATCCTTAATAGTGGAAATTTAGTAAATTGGAACAGTTAGAGACGTCTCATCAAAAACTTGTTCACGTTGAACTTTAAGACAAACATATTACAGTTGGTGAAAAAGCAAGCAAACAGAATAGTTTCACAGGTGTGCAGTTCTAGAAAGAAGCTTTAATTATTGAATCTACGATTACGTTTAGACACCAAGAAAAAGATGGGGAAAATTATTCATAGCAAGGCTTTAAGGTAGGCAAGTGTAATTCGTGAAATTCCGATCGGGGGGGGGGCAGGAACCATAAATTGACCCTGCTAAAAGCGCTTGCCATGAACATAACGTTAAAGCAGAGAGAGGCTCCCAACGTCTCTTCTGTGATAAAGAGCTTGTGGAGACGTGAGAAGGGCATTATTTCCTAGGCTAGAAAGTTTATTTAGAACTCTGTCAAGACGGGATAAGCTGCTTCTAACAACTCCTGCCCAGATGTGGCAATAGTACTCCATCCTCGAAAGTACTTGGCCATTAAAGAATTGCATCAGCAATGATATATTTTCTGGAGCAGTAGAACGATCCCACCATTTGCCCCCCAGGACAGAGATTTTGTATGTTCGTGTTCCATCTAAGATCTGCTGTAATGGCAAGACTTAAAAGTTGTTAAAAAGATGAAGCCTTACAAAGAGGAGAACAAATTATTTCAATTGATGCCAAATGGGGGCAGAGCCTTTATGATGTATAAAAAATAAAGCGTGGCTTTAGATTAAAATTATTCAGTCATCTCTTTCCTCATTGCACCACGTGCTCAAAATCAAAGAAGAAAGAATCCGAGAGAACTTGGTCGTTAACGGCCTTTGAAGTGTTGCCATAGAAATTTGTGTCGTCAGCATAACTGTCTAGCAATTAAACTAAGATTTGATTTTGGAGGGCATTGATGAAGATCAGGAAGAAATTAGGCAAAGGATTGGACTCTGGGGGAGTCTAGTATAGATAGTGTGAACTTCTCATTTCTGCACATCAAAAACTACTCTTATGAACCTTAAATAATTGGAAAGACACTTCCAGCTATACCGTACCTGGAGATTTTGTGGAGTAGACCTTTATGCCATACTCTATGAAGGGCATTTTTTATATCAAGGGCAATTGCCCTAGAAAGGAAGCTTCTGTTGAGAGATCCTCTAATCCTGTGAAATATAACGAGTCTTGCTACTGCTGATATTTTTTGCACTAGCACGCGTACTCACGGTTATTTGTCAAATGTGTTAGGGTTTTGATTGCTCAATAGCCTTAGTATACTACAACCCAACACCCGGGCAACGCTAGTTACTCCCGCTAGTAATGCAAAAAATGAGAAAGAATGAAGTTGACTTAGAGCCAAGCCTAAATGTATGCATCATAATTTTCTAGTTCAGCTTGCTAACATCTGATAAACATGTTATTTTATTTAGTTATAGAAGACAGAAACTGATAATGTTTAGTTGCTGTAACGATTAGTTATAAATCACGGGTAAAGACAAGATTAAGCCTTTTTTTCTGCAAATGCATAGTTTCATAGGGTTAGGCGAGGATCGTTATACAAGGAAGACTACCATGTAATAACGAAAAAGATTACACGTTGAAGAGCTACGAAGACAGGAGTGTTTTCATTAAAACGAGTATATTTTTTTTTCAAGATTTGTATTTCTACGCAGTCACTTCTATTTTCAATGCATTTTAACAAGCCTCTTTGCTTTTTAGGTCGTTAATTTTGAAATAGCGTTTTTGCACCCACATATTCCTCACGACTTTGAAACTGGAGAATCCCTGCGTTTAGTGTGATGAAACAATTTCATCGACTTTCGTAATGATAGATGATCGGTCCAAGTTCTTTTTTGTATTGAAGTACACTCTGCTCTTGAAGAACGTTCATGCGAGAGATTGCAGTTCTCAGAATCGCAAACTGGCAGTATCTAAGCCAGAGAAATGAAACTTTAGGTCATAAATTCATACTTGCAGTCCTCATAAAAGAAGTCAATTTGCAATCGATACCAATCAATTTGGGCGGAATAAAAATAGGAATTTATAGTTTAAGAACGTCCTCCGTAAATGAAAAAAATGGCACTTACTTATTTCACTTGCAAAGAATAATGGTGAGTATCTGCTTATGGGCAGAAAAACGTCGGCAATGCCATTAAAGAACACACTTCAAACAAGTCATTTGTTACGTCAAAATGCGTATAAAACAATATCACATATAATAATGTATTACCGAACAGGTTAGAACGTTTGTATTGAATACTAAAGCCACGGTCCAAAAAACAAGTACAACATGGTTGACAGGACGAAAGAAAATTCGAAAGTGAGCAGACAGAAACAAATAGATTTGTCGAATCGTGCTGTATCTATTTTTAAAGTTCTCCCCGCTTGACAATTTTTACACTTCTCTTTTATCGACAGAAGTGTTTCTTTTATAACGTTAAATTATTTTGAATTCTTTTTCATATTGACCCATTAATTATAAAACCCCGGTCACGGCGTCCAGAAAAAGTATATGTAAGGTGGTCGTTATGTGACAAAAAAAGAAATGAAATAAATAAAAATATAGGTCGGCATTATTTTTTTCTTTTTTAAAAAGATTTTTCATGAAATGTTAATCTTCCGTCCAGACACCGCTTAAAAAGTATCTCGCTGTCACATGTCTATCTAGCCTCATCCGGGTTTCTCCTTCCTCCCGGTGTCCCGTTCTCATCCACAACTTTATACGTTCGTTTTCTTCGACGTCCTTATTTGATTCTGCCTCGAGCAAATGGATATTTTTCCTCTCTTTGTTCCTATTTTTCTCCCGCACATTTCTTAATTTGCATATGCGCGTTTTTCGGCTACTGCTGCTCTGCTCCTAATCTCTCCGCCAGCATACCTTCGCTGCTGCTGCTGCTAATTTCCTAGGCGCTCATATGCACTATGTTACACCAACGACTACCCGGCATATATTAATCTTTATCCTCGAGTTTACTTCTGGCTTTGATAAAGACTGCTTCCTTTTTTAAAAAAGAAATAAAAAAAGAAACTCTAGTTTATAATGTTTTCTTTTAAAAGATTAATACCAAGACACATCTTTAAACTCTTTAATTAAACTTGTTTTTTTTGTAAAATCTGATTTGTAAAGATTTTTGTAGTATTAACTTTCATTCAATCTTCTTAAAATTAAGATTAGATTTTTAGTTTGGACGGTCGAAAGCATTTACGAGCGAAAACTATTTCTGTCAAGTCACGCTACTTCATTAAAGGCGTCTCTTCCAAATTCCGTTCGGATCACCAAGTTCGACAGACAGATTCCGTAGTTCGACAAGATACACCTGAACAACGGATACCTGAAGAAGGCCAGCCGTTGCATCGACAGAAATACTCTATCGTTCATTTCATGGCTAGGGCTCGACTGATCTCAAATTTATTTCACCCCTTTATAAACTTTGCTATAAAGCAATCGATAATCTCCAACTACTATACGATTCTTCCCACTCTTTATCTCTGCCTTAAAATAAACGTAAATTCCATGAACAAAGTGTTTTTTTTTCAGAACTGCCCGCCCATGATACATTAAATATAACATAATAGCCTTCAAATCCAATGTAAACAAATATTTTTGGCTGTCCCCATAAATAATATTTTTTTCCCCAATTTACACTATCAATAATTACTATATAACCACCCTAAATTCAGTAATCCTTACTTTTGAGTGGCTTTCGGAATTTATAAGTGGCGATTCCCAAGTATAAAAAACGTTGTGAAAATCACATTAAATATGTGAACACAAGTCTAAAAACGTTTAGTTTCCTAATTTATTAATATTTACTACACGTTTTCAGTGGTCTTTTCTAGAGTGTGCATGACAAAAAGTCTCTCCCATGCCTAACGATCACAGGAAACATGAGTTGGAAAAATTACATTGAGAGCATTGCCAGGACCGCTGCGAAAAAGGTAGGTTCTCTCTACCGTGCTAGAAAGCTACTAACGCCCGAAAGTATCCTGCACCTCTATAAGGCCACCATTCGCCCATGTATGGATGATTGTTGTCATATTTGGGCTGGTGCATCTGTTACTAGTCTCTTGCTCTTAGAAGGGTCCAAAAAGAGAGTCGCCAACCTAATAGGTTCAGAACTGTCATCTAAGTTTCATCCCATGCCCCATCGACGAAATGTAGCATGCCTCTGCCTATTCTACATGTATTTTAATGATGAATGCTCCGATGAACTGCAAGCAATTGTACCACATCGACGTAAATACCTCTGACAAACCCAACAAGCAGCTAAATCCCATCCCTTCACAGTTGAGATCCCTGAATGTAAGAGAGCCTTCTAGTCCAGTAGTTTCTTCCCCAGAACCGTTGGACTTGAGAATTTCCTTTCCGAGTTCCTGCTTCCCCAACTGTAATGACATGCAGAAATTCAAGTGTAACGTGGACTGACATCTTGTTGCCCAACTCCCCACATAGTACCCCTGTAGCGTATGTCCCTTATAGTAGCCCCTACATCAAAGTGACAATGCGCCTTGTTTTGGAGAAATTGTAATTAAAAGATAAATAAATAAATATATCCAGTACTCGCCATCCTTTCCAATTATCTTTACAAATTAGTTTGTGTTTTCGCAATAATCATTTACAATGAATTTCTCGTCAGTAGCGAACATTCGTCTTTACCGGAATATGCGTGGTAGTAGGCGTTTTCATGTTCCCTGTTCGCATTCATCATTTGGATGTCTGGTAAATGTTTTCTCTGTTTGATCTTTCAATCTTATTTGGCCCTCCTAGATTATTTGGTGTAAGGTCAGTTTATGTCGCCACCGTTATTTTAGGGGGTGGTTATGTGCGTGATGGGAAACTTACAATACTACAGTTCTATTTTGCATTAGTTGATGTGGTGTTTTGTCTGCTTTTCATCTCTTACAGTTTCTATATATCCGGCTACCGACTGTAACTCATCTTTATTCTATATATCCGGCTACCGACTGTAACCCATCTGTTATCTTTGCAATTAGTTTACTCTTCTAAGATACTCCTTCCCGACTTTCTCCTTAATTTCTCTGTTCATGATGCCTACACAATCCATCACTCACAAATACTTATATCCTATATCTTCTATTTCTTTCGTGATTTCTCCATTTGGCAGCACGATTCCATTCGAATGAATCTTTACTCCTCTTTTCATTAGCAGCACCGCACATTTACTAATACAAAACCCATCCCAATGTCTTCTGGGCATGTCCTCACAAGTTCTACCAGTCTTTCCATTTCCTTTTCATTTCTACCGAATATTTTCAAATCATCCACAAAAAGTAGATGGTTGAGGTGCCTGTCAACAGATCCAAAATTATACCCCAGTTGTTCTCTCTTCAGTGGCATCATTATCATTACAAAAAGAAGTGGCAATAACGAATCTCCTTAAAAATATATCCCACGTTTAATCCCAAGCTGCCCCATCTCCTCTCTGTTTGCTGTCAGTAATAATAATAATAATAATAATAATAATAATAATAATAATAATAATAATAATAATAATAATAATAATTTTCTTACAGCCGTTTTCGGAAAAGCACAAAAATTTACCCCAGATTCGAACTCGAAGATAATACTTAACAGTATAAAAACAAAATAAATATAATGTTCACCTTTTTGGAGGGCATTTATAGAGAGCAGAAAATACTTAAAATAGACATTTCATAGAAAGTTAATTCAGTAAATTGTAACACTAACTGTCTATTCCAAAAACTAATCTCAATAAATCTGCGTTTGTGTCGACTTCTCTATTGGCTTGAACACAGTATTAAATGGTACTATTATCCAATTCTTAACTTTGAGAATGTTTTGGCTAAGCTAAGAAGAGTAAAGAGCTTCTCTATCGTTTATCTGAGTGACGTACAACTTTACATTTCAGTCGAAGAAAATAGCTGTATTTAAATTCGTAGGATGTTATTCAGATGAGAAATATGCCCAGTTTACTAGAAATTATATATTCTGTGTTGTTCAGCCTTACGATTGCATACCCAGATTACATTATAATAATCACTTTTATCAGAGAAAAACATTGATAAAAATACGACAATGTACTCTTTAGAAGACAGAATTCTTGTTTTAAAACCAACGACGAGAACGTGAGAAATAAAATACCCGCGACATAAAACGGTAGAAGATAGGACCTAGAAGGGGCAGTAGCCATAGAAAATATATCGGCTCACAAAATCAGTATTGGATTACCAAAGATTTTGATGTTAAGCGTCTATTACGAAACATTACTTTCGAATATACACGACCACATGAGAACATATAACGAGCTCCTTAAATATGACGAAGTGTGAAATAGGATACAGGAATATCATGCTGTATTCGATACAATAAAAACTCTGACGTCAGGCTGACTTCTTATTCTTTTATGACGCAAGATTCTATATCGTAGTCGCTAGTGGTGTGGACTCGTGCAGAAAAAGAGGGCTTCGTGATGCATAAAATTCCAGACAGAAGTAAAAATGGGTATTACACATGCTTCGAAACCTTTGCTCCTGCCAAAAAAGCACTATTCACAAATCGATAAAAAAGCTTTATCTAATATATTTATAGTAACAATATTCCAACGGTATGCAAGTTAAGTATTTTTTAGACTGCATTTGTGTGAGAATCAGTGGACTCATCGGTGAAATATTGTAACTGGAGAGATAATACCAAAGAAATTCTTTATCTGTATGTACATTGATGACCATAAAACTGTGTTGGTCATATTTGTTTTGGAGAAATACCTCCTATTTACACACTGAATAGACTGCTGAGGTGAGGGTACAATACTGCTAAATTTAAAAAAAAAAACGGGGAAAATTGCATTTAATAAAATGTGAACCGTGCTTGTTTGTTGTGTGTTTTTTGTAAGAAGTTCGGGTTACGCATTTATTGTTATTGTTACGTATTTGCAGATATTGGTAGGTTTATTTAGGTATTTCTACAGTGCTTTTACACAGGCCATCAGAGATCTCTTCTTGAAAATTATCCGTGGCGTTTCCTGGAAGCTGAGTGACAACAAGCTTCCCCAGGTTTCCCAAACTTCTTTTTACAAAGGAGTAATCAATTATCAAGGCACAGAGGCCACTCGAGGATAAGTATTAAAGAGTGTGCGGTGGTCAAAAGGAAAATATCATAGAAAGCGTTAGAAATGTAAATTTTGTAAATTGGATTACTTAATATAAACGGCTAATCAATAATTTATTTACATTGGACTTGAAGACGGTCATATTGTAGTTAGCTGCAAAGCAGGCAATCGGAAGAGATTTCCACAGGTGTGCAGTCCATATAATCTACGTTTAGGTTTAGGCACAGAAAAGAGTGGGGGAAATAATTGATAGTGGTTACAGCCAAACGAGTGTTTCTTGTGAATGTTTGGCGACGGGGGGGGACTACTCATGTGCCAGGAAAATAACGATAAAAAAGAGACAAGCTCGCAAAGTTGTTTCTGTGCGAAAGAGCCTGCATGGAAGAGAAAAGGGGATCGCCTACTAAGCTACTTAGTCTATCCTGAATTATGTCCAGGTAGAATTATGTCTTTCTGCCCAGATGTGGCAGCAATACTCCAACCTTGGATATGCCTGGCTCTTATATAGTTAGAGAATTGTACCAGCAGGTTGATATTTACTGGATTGATAGAAGGGTCCCATCATTTTCCTGCGATTGTGCAAGGGATTTGATGTACGTATTTATTTTTAGATCAGGAATAAAGGTCAACCCCACCAGCTATTTCGGTAAGATTTGCAAATGAATTCGTGTTATTTGCAACAGCCGCTTATCATTAATTTCTCGCTGGCAGCGCCATGTATCTCCACTGGAATTTGAGTGGCAATAAGCCTCCCCAAATTAACAGTTCTATTCGTGTTTGTACAGCGAAGTCTGGTCAGTGCTCTCTCCTCGATATTTCCATCCTCCTTTAACCTTACCGGATATGTGGTATCACTCATATGGTTATGGGGCTATGGAAGGGATGAGGGAGTGGATATCTAACTTAAAGATTATTATTATTATTATAATTATTATTATTATTATTATTATTATTATTATTATTATTATTATAATTATTATAATTATTATTATTATTTTTTTTATTATTATTATTATTATTATTATTATTATTATTATTATTATTATTATTATTATTTAGATTTTGTGCCTGGGTATTTATATTGGCGATTTTATACATATAGACCGATCATAACAACTGTACATAGGGTAACGTAACCCCCAGTTAGGAGCGTTAGAACTACACTGAGGTAGCTTTGTGCTCCCGGGTGACGCCAGATAACCCAGGGATTAAAGATAGAGAAGATAAATATATCTATATTTATCTTCTCTAAGAAAATTTCCGCTAAGAAAATTTTCTTTAGACTTCCAGCACTTGCCGCATGATTCTGGCAGCTCCCAGCAAAGCAGTGTTTTTAAGTACTTCAACATTACAATGGATCCCTATTTTTTTAATCCACCAGTTAAATCTTTTTGTAACACTCTCTAAAAATCTTATCCTACCTTCGTCATTTCCAGAATCCTTTTATTCCCTATTTTAAGTCTTGGTCTTTTTTAAACTTCTTCTGTTCTTTATAGTACACATACACATCAACTTACACTGCTATATCAATGAGTATTTATTGTATTTCTTTTTTCTTTTTTTTTCAACAACAGTTAATCTGGACTCCTTTCTTCCGTCACAGTATCACGTATCTCACAATAATTTCATATTATCAATCACCACTATCTCTTTTCTGGAACATGATCAGTGCACTTTCTCACGTTATTCTTGCTTATTTTCCAATGAAACTTTCTCACAACTTTGTTATACTGTCTTTCTTTTCTTTTTCGCTAAATTTCTACTGACGAGGTGCTGTGTATTCTCACGTTTCTCTCAACAAATTCGACATAGAGGACTTTAGCCCGATTTATTGATGTAATACTTCACAAAATTTATCCTTAACGCTCCACCTGCGCCGCACATATTAAGGTTTTTGTCCTTACCTTAAATTTGTATTTTTACAGATATCACAAGATTTTCTCCTGTCCACTGTATCTGGTTAATCACTTCTGAATTAGCCATACATTTTTTCTATGTCTAACTGTCTCTTATTTTTTGTTTATTTTTTGCCTTAACATTATTATAATTTTTATTATTATTATTGTTGGTTTTGTTGATGTTATTTTATTAATTCTCTTGTAAGATTTCGTTTGTGTATGTTGTTCTTTCGATTTTATGGTTACCGGCATATCATAACAAAACTACGTAGGCTATCAGCAGCTTCTTTACCCAAGCCTATGCAGAATATGGCGGTTCCCAACAAGGCAGGATTCTGAAGAATTCACTCATAGTTATTAATCTCAGTTTTCTCAGGTGTTAAATCATCTATCAGTTAATTTTTACAATATGTTGCAAATCTAACCTTTCGGCTCTCAATATTTACATATGCGACGTTGATCCGTTTTATCAATGTTATAGTGGAGGCGATTATTCTTGGGATGTTCCTGCTCTACCACATTGATTAGGAGTTCTTATCTAAACGTTCAAGTCACATTTTAACAACAATTGCTTGTTTTATTATTCTTTATCAAATGATTATGGAGCTTAAACCTTCTTAATGAAGGCCGCTTTTACAAATGAAGGTCACTTTTACAGCTAAATTTGACAAGTACTTTAACCACTTGTCAAATCTAGTGCAAATTTTATCAGCGTAAACCTATTTTATCTATCGATGTAAATACCAGTATTTATTTATTACGTCACGTTATTTCTATGTGCAAACGTTACATAGACAAATACGGTCTGAAAATGACACTGAAAATGAGTACAATATTTCGACATATTCAAACAATACGAAGAATATTCTTTCCTGGACAACACATAGTACAAAAGGAATACGAACTCTTTTTTCTTTTTATTCAATTTTCACTACAAATAAGGAACAGTGCCACTTTGAATTAAGGAACTACTATCGGGGGTATAAGTTGTAGGTGTATTATAATGGGAAACAAATAGCAAGGTGGCTGCTCACTTTATACTTGAACTTCTGCTTGTTAATACAGTTGGGAAAGTAGATCCCCGGAAGAGAGTTCACAAGTCAAGCAGTTCCGTGGAAGAAACTATTGGAGCAGAAGGTGTTCTTACACTTAGGTATCTCTATTGAGAAGAGGTGAGATTTAGCTTCTTGTCGAGTGGGCAGAGGTTCTTGTAGTTCGTCAGAGCATTCACCATTAAAATACTTGTAGGACAGGAAGAGGGATGCATCATTTCGTCGATAGGATGGAGGTTGATGTCTAGAGTACAGTTCAGGACCTATCAGAAGAGAGCTATTGGGCAGGCCGGTGGGTCTTTTTTTTCTTTACGATATGAACTGAAGAACACATGATCACTCTCTCCGGACTAAAAGATAAGCATTTTTTTCTATTTATTAAACTATTGAAATATATATATATATATATATATATATATATATATATATATATATATATATATATATATTAAGTAATGTGATTTATAATTTAAAATGTAAAAATTTTTAAAAAATTTAAAAATCAAATTTTAATTAAATTAAAAATCAGTTTCATAAGAAGGAACAACAACAAAATCAATTATCTGTACGATCGTTTCGGAAATCCGTGCTTTTTATTGTGGTATACATGAAGTTATGTAGAACAATTATATATAGTTTTTTGGTAAGCAGGTCTCCTCATCAGCAAATTTAGGAGGGTTTTTATTGAATTAAAAAGACACCATAAATAAACCTACCATTAAAAGTAAGGCAGATGAATCTGAAAAAATTGAAATAAAAGGTTTGGATTTAAAAGTTATAAGAAAATTAATATGGGTTAGAGATAGAAATAAGTAGAGAAAAATATATATTTTTGAATTTACATAATAAATTTGATTTAATATATATATATATATATATATATATATATATATATATATATATATATATATATAATTCCTTAATTGGAATTCATTTTTGAGATGAGCCTTATATATATTAATTTATTTTTATTTCGGACTATTATTCTCACCTTTATTAGTTGTTGTTTTTTTTTGCCTTTATCAGGTGGTAACCGCGACGGATAGGAACTTCGAATCTCCTAACTGCATTCGCAGCCATCACTGCCATCCGTAGTTGTTATCGTCTCACCACATTTTGGCCAATTAAACTTCTGGCACGCTTTGGGTGGGATTGAAGCCGCTATCTGCAGACATAGTTACCACCTGATGAAGGCGAGAGGAATAGTTGGCCGAAACGTTGTGAATAAACAAAACCAATAAAAGATAATAAACAACAACTAATAAAGATGAGAATAATAGTCCGAAATAAATATAAATTATTGAAATCTATTTGTCTTAATTTTATTTCTCTTTTTGTTCACATTTTGCCTTAAATTAATTTCTATTAACTAATTTTGACACGAACTTTCCAAGCTTTTACTTTCAGTGGAAAATATCAACTTTAAGGCACTGATCTTCTTAAAACGTATCGTTTTACAATAATTAGTCACCGTTCTCCTGTGTATTTGTATCTAAATCACTCTATGCGTTAAATACTTCAGTCCTGTTCTCCTATTTTTCTTTTCACATATAGCCTATCTACATCTTTCTATACGTTAAAGACCTCAGTCCTGTTCCCCCATTTTCTTTTTCTTTTCACACATAGCCGATCTGCATCGTTCTATGCGTTAAAGACCTCATTCCTATTCTCCTATTTTTTTTCTTGTCACACGTACCCTATCTACATCGTTCTATGCGTTAAAGACCTCAGTCCTGTTCCCCCATTTTCTTTTTCTTTTCACACATATCCTATCTACATCGTTCTTTGCGTTAAAGACCTCATTCCTATTCTCCTTTTTTTTTTCTTTTCACATATACTTTATCTGCATCATTCTATGCGTTAAATACCTCAGTTCTGCTCTCCTAGTTTTGTTTCGTTTTCACATCATTGAATGTTATCGACATATACTTATTGTACATGTATTTTTTTTTACTTGGAGGTCAGCACATATCAAGGGCCGAATGCAACACGAGGGTAAGTCTTAATGAGTGCAAGGTAGTAATGAAATAATCGTTAATAATTTTAATTGGGTGGAACCTGATTATTTATTAGGATGACTTAAAAGAAATTTGTTTACATTAAATTTGAATCCCATCATGTTGTATAAAGTCGGTAAGCATGCCCGAGGAACACTATTTCAAAAGCGGGCAGTTCTTGGAAATAAGCTTTTTTATGGGATCTGCATTTACATTAAGACACCGTCAGAAAGTAGGGGAAGCCGTACATCGTGCTCGTTGTTAATCGAGTGTATTTATGACCTAATATTTACTCTTTGTCTTTAAGATTACATTTCACCCCAAAACAAGTCATATTGCCACGTTGTTGTAGGGGCTACGATCAGGGACAGGAACATCAGGGGTATTGTGTAGGGAGTGTGTCAGCAAGATATCGGTTCACGTTGCACTTGAACTTCTGCATGTCAGTACAGTTGAGGAAGCAGGGGCCCGGTAGGGAATTCCCAAGTCTAGCTGTCCTGGGGAAGAAACTACTGGAGTAGACGGCTATGTTACATATAGGGAGCTCTACTGCGAAGAGGTGGGATTTAGCTGCTTGTCGGGTTTGTCGGGGGTATTTACGTTGAGGGGGCAAAAGTGCTTGCTGTTCGTCAGAGCATTCACCATTAAAGTAATTGTAGAAAGGCAGAGGGATGCCACATTTCGTCGATGGGACAGAGGTTGAAGCTTAGATGACAGTTCAGGACCTATCAGATTGGCAACTCTCTTTGGAACCTTGTCTAGGAGCGAGATACTAGTAGTAGATTCACCAGCCCAAATATGACAACAATACTCCATACATGGGCGAATGGTGGCCTTATAGAGGTATAGGATACTCTCAGGCGTTAGTATATTTCTAGCACGGTAAAGAGAACCTACCTTCTTGGTAGCGGTCCTGGCAATGCTCTCGATGTAATTGTTCCAACTCATGTTTTCTAAGAGCGTTAGGCCGAGGAGTTTAAAGGATTTAGTTTCAGATAAATAGTCATTGGGAATTGCTATTGGTGGTAGAGAAGGTTTCTTGTAGCTATTGAAGGAAACGATGTTGTCTTGGCAGCATTGAATTTGACCATCCATTTATGTCCCCATTCCACTACAGATCGGAGGTCATCCTCTAGTGCTTCTGCCATTTCTTTACATATGTGTTCATTTGTTTTCCTGTCGTGTCTGTTATAGAGTGTGGTGTCGTCAGCATATATATATATATATATATATATATATATATATATATATATATATATATATATATGTATATACATATATATATACACATATATACATATATATATATATATACCCATCTCACAGGCAATGTTCTCAGGGACGTCATTTATGAATATTAGGAATAACAGAGGTCCCAGGATATACCCCTGAGACACTCCCGCATTTATAGCGTATTGTTTAGATGTACGACCGTCGAGGACAACTTGGATTTTTCTCTTATCTAAGAAGGATTTAATTATGTCATATATTCTTCCAGTGATACCATATGATCTGATTTCCTGAGAAGACCTTAATGTAATACCCTGTCAAAAACCTTTGATATATCTAGAGCTACCGCTCTACCCTCCACCACTTTGCCCAGTGACTGGTATATACGTTCTGAGATTACAGTTAGGATGCCTTCTGCTGAATGGGATTGTCTAAATCCATATTCTTGGTCAGTCAGAAGTTTAGCATCTGTAAGGTGATGGACTAGAGCATGGTTTATTATTGTCTCATATTTTGGCGAAAAGTGGGAGGAGGCTAATGAGGCAATAATTTACTCGGTCAGTTCTTTCGCCAGAATTCTTGAAAACTGGTACTACGAAGCGGTTGTCAAGCAGGCAAGAAAGCAAGATTCATTAAAGCATTCGTTGTAAAGTTTGGAGAGAATTGAAGCTCCTTCGGCGGAGCATTTTTTAATATCACAGCGGGAATGAGATCAGGTCCACATGGTTTTGCAGATTTCCTGTGATAGCATGCACCTGAGAATGGGTGATTTTCAGATCGTCTAGTCTGGGGTCTGTCCGAGAAGGAAAGTCAGGGATAGGTTATTGGCAGGGTCCAGTGTGGAGTTGTTCGCAAACGAATGACAAGCATGTTAACCTTCTCAGTTGCAGAGCAAACAACCTCATGATTGTTGGATAGTGTTGTTGATTGCCCATTACTTAGTACACTGTTGTAGATTTTCCAGAAGTCACGGGCCCCTAATCTCTGTGCTTCGATGCATTTTTTTGTGGTTTCAGTATATTCTCTCTTAGCTGTCGCTATTTCTTTCTTACAGTTACTTCTGGCTTCTATATGCTTCTGCTTGTTTGAACTGGACTTGGGGCTTGCTATAAATTATTCATTTTCTATTATTTTCTTGCATGTCATATGCTTTAAGGTAGTCTAATACCCAAATTATCTAATAAGCGTATCAATTTTCCTCTATTATCTTTTCCCCATTCAAAAGCTATTGTCATATTGTTGTGGAACACGAGGCGTTATTTATCCGCCAGTCGATCGCTGTATGTATCTATGTGTATCCACTAATCTAGCTATTAATCTATCTCGATCTAGCTATCTATATATATAACTGGCGGGCTAAACGGAGATATGATGTGAAGCTATGTTTTGTTAAAACGTGTCAAAACTATAAAATGGACAAGTTGCAGCGGAAGCTCTTAAATAGCTGACCGTAAGGACGTGTTGCTAATTGCACATAGAGTCGAGTTGGAATTTTGACGCTGAGCAGGGCGAACAGTTTACAGGATGGCTCACCCTCACCGGGGATGGAGATGCCGTGTCTAATGGAAATTGAGGCTAATAGAATTAACCAAGATATTCACTTTCCATTCTTCTGGGAATCGATACCTGGAAAGTGCAAAAAAAACCAACTATATAAAATGACCAATCGGATTGGAGAGAAATGCATTCGTCAAAGTAGGTTTCCAGCTTTCCCTAACAGCAGATGTATTCCAGGTAGACCACAAGACCAACGGCGCAGTTGAAATGTTGAGATATGTCAAAATACATTTATGTGTCCATGTATATGTCTTAAACACACACACACACACACACACACACACACACACACACACACACACACAAAACACATTTAGAAAGTCACGGAGCATAAATAGACTGCAACACGATAACTTGAGGTTCAGATAGTGAAGAACCCTACATTATAGACATTTAGTAACACAATACACATTCACCGTTACTGGACATGTGAACAGTCCTCGTAAGCAAACTTCACCAGCCGTCGTCCTTTGCATACACAGGTAGGTTATCATTGGGGCTAGGACAATAGAATATTCTTTTCATTGTTCGTATGTGTATCCGTATAAGACGAACAACAACGGTACTATTTCTGGAAGAAAAAAAACAATGGTGATAATATGTTCCCCTAAAAAATTCTCTTTTTAAAGGAACCATCTCTAAGATCTTCAACTGTTGATCACACTGTATGCATTTATTGTTTCATATTTTTTCCAAAGAAATCCCGTACATTCACCGTTATTTCAAACATTCCCAAACATACCTTAATCCAGCTATGTGAAACCGGATCATATGCTTTGCGGTAATCGGTAACCAGGTATTTTAGGCGAGATAAAATGCCTAGTTGGGAAAATGGTGCGGTCTATCCTTCTCTCGAGGATAAACGGGCTGCTCTTAAGTCGTGGTAGGCAACGCAGCTAGTTATAGTGTCACGATAAAAATCCAGTTGATAGCCCTAGCAAAAAATTAAGTCTTCAACTACGGACAAGATATAAATTACGTAACAAACTTACCATTTATTTCAAGCTGGAAGCTGCCTTTGGTCTCCACTGGAATTTTAGTGGCAATTAGTTCCTTGAAAGTCCATGTTCTCTTCGCACTTATCCAGCGATGCTCTGGTCAGCGCACTCTACTGGGTCTTTCCATTCTCCTTGACCCTTCTCGGCTATTTAGCATCACTCTTTTTTCGGGGGGGGGGGTGATGAGGCAATGGAAGAGGGTTGGAGAAAGGATAGATAAGTTGTGTTATTATTATTAGTGTAATTATTATTATTATTATTATTATTATTATTATTATTATTATTATTATTATTACATTGGTGTGTATTAGTTTGAGTTTTAATATGATTATATTTATTATAATTATACACAAAGTCGATATAATTATTTTTGTTATTATGGTCATTATTATCATTACTAATATTTATCATAGTAGTAACGTCATTACTAGTTTAATACTTATTTGAATTATTAATATTATTGCCATATAATCATTATTGTTTTTAATAATGATGATAAAAGTAATACTATTTTATCATCATTATTGCTTAAATTATTTTTAATGATATTAATTATTTTTATTTTTGGTGTTGGTTTTATTATTATAATCTTTATTTCATCATTATTATCATCGGTTTATTAGATGTATTTTATTATTTTCAGCATTTCCTTATAGTTTTATTATGATTCTTATGATTATCATTATGCTTATCATTATTATTATCATTATTGTAATGATTATCATTATTATGATTATCATTATTATAAGTGTACTAATAGAAGTAATAGTAATAATGAAATAATTGCTTATATGAAATACCTTGTAGTGTTTACACTAAATACGGATTTATATAAGAACACTGATCCCTGTTGCTCAATCGTTCTACACTTCACGACACATACGCATTGGAAATATATTCAATGAAATTGTAATCATGCAGCGCGTCCCCTTCGATGATCCGTTTTTAATTAATTAATGAACCGCCCCCTTAAGTAAACATTTCATCAAATCTCCACACTAACGTAATGTACTTGCAATAACCCTTATCCCTGAGTTGCTTCCGGGCCTTGATAAGTGGTGATCACTGTGTAAAAAAAAAAATAGAATACATTTAGAATTGAAATGAAATCAAAAACGGCCAATGGAAAATGCACATTTTCCCCAGCTGACATCTATATATAAAAATCTCAAACATCTGTGTGTATGTATGTTTGTTTGTAACGCTAAAACTTTTGACAGACACAACCAGAGTTGACAAATGTGGTATCATATTGAAGCCCCATCACCCGGATGACAAATATCGAAATTTCACGTCACTAGAAGTTGGTCAACTGATCAGTTATCTTCGAGGGGGGCCCCCAAAAAACCTGTCATTATCTATATATATAAAAGACAAATGTTTGTTTGTAACGCTAAAACTTGAGATGAAAGATTCCTCTCCCCTAAGAATAAAACATATGTTCAATATCTGCTTTTGTTTTTTCATTGTTTATACGGTCCCGAGCAACGACGGGTAGCCCTGCTAGTCTTTTATAAAAGGATTTTATTTTCCGATTTACACACCGTGCACTGAGTGACATTCAATACACATAAAATAACGTTTTTTTAAAACATGCTGTTCAGAGGAAACAAGCGTGTACAGAAAGCAATGGCAGAAACGAACAGCTTCAAATTGACAATCCTAGAAATTAAATTCATTCTTTTCAAATAAAATAAATTGTTCATATTACTTCTAATTTAAAACTTCTCGGTTGACAGACTAGCTGGACGCCCGGCGTTGTCCATCGTACAATACGCTCTTTACATTGAATTCACCACTTATCAAGGCCTTAAAGCCACTCGGAGATAAGGTTATTGAGTGTAGAGAAATAAATGTGATAATAACGTAATAGTCGTTATAAATGGAAATTTGGTAGATTGGATTACTTAAAGTGGCGATTCATCAAGAATTTGTTTATGTTGGACTTGAAGACACCCAGGTTGTAGTCAGTTGGGAAACAGGCAAACGGAACAGAGTTCCACAGGCATGCACTTCTAAGAAAGGAGCATTGTTCGTGGAATCTACGTTTTAATTTTTACACAGTTAAAGAGTGAGGAAAGTTATTGATAGTGGTT